>NC_136255.1:1592500-1952500 GCF_053564925.1 Oryzias latipes | reverse complement strand
AGTTGAACCCTGGTTTCACGGATGGAAGGCGCCGCAAACCAGCACGAGCTAAACCAGCTGCAGGTGTTAATAAAACATTGAAAGTGAAAAACAGGGGAGTACGGTTGCCTTAATGCATGGGAACATCATGTCTGAGAGGCTCAGTTTTTCCAGCACAGCAAACTGTGGTCTGACATAAAAATCTGGCTTCGTACTAAAGGTCATCATTACCTTTTATCTGCCATTAAAAAGCTGAAGTGATCAAAGCATAATTAGCTTGCTAATTTCACTTACTGCTTTAATCAGTCTCTGAGATCTTTCTGCTTCCACTGACAACTGGAGGCCAGAAAAATGATGAAAATGCCGCTATAATTGCAGGAATTACAATTTCTCCTCCATAGTCATTAAAGCCTGCAGTGATTATATTGTATGACACTAAAAAAGAATGATGAGGTGGCAACAAATGATTTATTCAACGTCTAAAATTAGAAATTTCCAACCTTGGACTCCACTTCTTCAACATGTGGGTGACAGTAATCTGCCGATCATCACTCTCCCTCCTGTGGAATCTAAAAATTTAGCATTGACCCTAATTGAATATTGATTTGTTTGTCCCACTTTTCACCTCTTTTTTTTTTTTTACTTCATCCTTTCATGGGGTGATCATCTACTTGGTCCAGCATTAACGTTGGAGCTTAGGAAGCTTTATTAAAGGGTGAAGCCGTGGGGGCCTGATTTCCTCCAGACATCAGGGGGAGCTTAGAAACCAAGCACAATAAATCACGTAATTTTGTTTCATTTTTTTAAATTCCAGCCCTCTGTCTTGTGGTCTTTTGTTCATTCTGATTATGCATCAACCACCAAACCGGGAGATCATTTTCCAGTCCACTGAATATTACATCATACATTCAATCACATTTTTGGTCACTCACTTTTGACCAGTTTAGTCTGAGGAAGACACGCAACTACCTAAATAATGTGACAGCATGTGCTTTTTTTATTCTCCACAAACACAGAATCTAATACTGAATAAACCTAAGAACTCAAACATTTCTTTGACTCCAACACTACAAACAGACGCTTAACCTGCTCAGTCTCAGAAGGTAGTGAAATGTTTTACCTGTGGAGGGAGATTTTCAATTTTACAGAGGTCTTTCAGTTCATTCTGATAAGAGTCTTATAAATCAAATGTAAATCTAAACACAGAGATTTTTTAGCTTAAAAGCTTCAATGACATGGAAATATAGGCTTTTGTGTTCCACAGAATTACAACTGTTGATTTTTGTTCATCTTAACAGGAAGTTAAAGGAAAAAAAAAAGATGGCAGGAAGATGATTGTTTCACCAAAAGCAACTTAGTGCCAAGTGAGTGAAGTGTTGGGTTTTGCTTGTCGATGTGTGGTCAGCTCATAATGGTTAACAATGGCTTTAACATTTTACTGCTATCACCATCCACTTTCAGCTATAAATTGGCCACAGTCCTAATTGATTAATGGGATCCATCTGATTAGATCCAAAAAGAGCTTTTTGTGAAAATGAAGCTAATGGCCTGAAGCACATTTTCTATAGCCGTATCTGTAACAGGGGGAGTTGTGATGAGCAGATCACAGCTGTACACACATCAACACAATGGCTTTTGGTCCACTTACATTAGTTTTTTATTGCTCATTTTCTCAGCAAGGGCTTTTTCTTTCACATACCAGCCACAGCAGCTAGAACTCTGGTTCCGTTAAGCCTGGTTTTAGAAGAATTCATGTCCTGCTGTTTTATGTGATCAGAGCCTGCCACTATCAAGAACAGTTGCTTTAATTCCCCTGGACATCACAAAGACTGGCTCCAGGTCTGGCAGAAGTTGTGTAAAGCCTTTGAGAAGCTCAAGGGTGTTTTCTTGGATTGTTGTTGACAGCAGCAAACTGTTTCCAGATAAACGTGGATACCTAAACTTATTGGTCTCATATTGGTCATTTCCTGTGCTTTGCCAATTTGGCTTTTTCTGATCAGTCTGGTCCCATGTGGTCCGTGTGATGCACAAACAGAAGTCATGTCTTTGTGTTTTAAAGGTTTAATGTGCATTATGACTCTAGGAGGAGGACATCCAGGGGAAGAGACAGTCCACAAGAAGTGTCATAAACATGGCCCGACCAGTCTCTCCCACAGTTGGAAATTTGGCGAGGCCCAGCGCTCAGGGGCAGGGACCACAACCCACACCACAGGGACACGGACACCCCCAGACTCAGATGTGATGTGATCCCCGGCTCTTGGTCTTGCCAGAGAACTCAGGGATCCCTCTCCCTGCGTGGAGAGAGGGCTGCCGGGCCCAGAAAGCCAGCACCCAGGGAACACGGCCGCCGTTGCCAAGGGCTCAGTACCCCCTACCAGGGATGGGGTAGGGGACAAATGGCCATTAATAACAATGATACAAAATGATCTAGCGGGGCAAATATAATTACCTGGCCCGCCAGATGTGGCCAACGGGCATTGACTTTGACACGTGTGTTAGAGCATTACTCTCAATGTCACAATTTGCCTTTGTGTAGAATGATGGATTTTACTTTTTGCTGCATCAGAAACAGCATCATTTTATGCAAAACAAAACATAAAAGTGCATGAAGTTTATACATATTGAAAATTATGGAGTTCTAGCATCATCGAAAGTATGGTTCATTTAAAAATTGACAGAAGCAATGTGCCTCAAAAAAAGTGAATGCCATCAGTTAGATATTAGGAAAAGGACTGCTGTCCCATTCTGTTTTTAATAGGAGTATTTTTCAATATTTTTGCCAGTGACAAATTTAAGCTAGCTCAGCTATCAGATACACAATGTATTTTGGAACTGCCAGGCTGGAATAATTTCCACACTTTCTCATCTCTGAAAAGTGTGTTTCTGAGGCTGAGTGAAGCCTTGGCACAATTTTAATAATGAAGATTAGTTGCCCCCCTTCATAAGCAACGTGGGTTGTCACTTCATTCATTGCTTTGGTCCAATGCCTATTTTTTCCATCCAGTCAATGTCCATCTCCTCTTCTGTCGTTGCAATTATCGTTTCTCGCTCTGCCTCCCACTACATTACACACCACTTTCCCCACTTTTTTCCTTTAGACCAGGGGTCTCAAACTGGCTATTTGCGGACCCCAAGATAATATTTTGCGGCCCCCGCCTTAATATGAACGTTTAATGTTAATGCGGCCCGCCAGTCTGTGTGAATGATACCTTTTCAGTGTTGTGCGCGGAGCTGACAAACCAACCAATCACAGTGGCGTATATGACTCTGACATTGATCGGGCTTGAAAGCAGGGGAACATTTAATGCAGGAAACCTGACAGCCCCCTCCCCGGACCACATTAAGGAGTTCCTTACTTTCCTTTTTAGAACGTATTTATTCGCTCGTAATTTTCTAAATACAGGCAGTCTGTGCTGAACTTTTCTCTGAGCCGCAAAGACCCAGAGGAGGGTTAAGGTTATGGTGACGGTTAGGCGCGCGGCGGCGTACAACCCGACCAAACGGTTCTCTCCGCTCCCGCAGGAGATGGGTCGCTGCGGAGAATACATGTCACACACCTACATGCGTGACAGAAAACGAGGCTTTAACATTAAACACGTGCGAGCAACAACACAATTTAGTCTTAGACACACTGAAAATACGTAGAGAAAATGCAACGATAGACGTGTTTGAGATGAACCAGCTTCTCCCCTGGATCGTTAGCGAGACCAGACCGGGGGTGGGGTGGGGGTTTGGGTAGGTTGAAGGCGAATCTGCAGCGAGACTGAAGGAGAACAGGGAGTTTGAATTGTCCTTAACATTCAATTTAGTTTTAATATGCCTCTCCCCCTTAATGTGATCTGTGTTATTATATCTTTTCGATTTACTTTATTTTGTAATGTAAAAATAATATAAAATATAAAAAGTAATTGACAGATGATGTTGGAGCAAAAGCAAAAACATACGTCACACACCAGGTGATCTGCTCAGCGTTTCGTCCACCTGGGTGATCTCAAACACGGTTATTGTGCATCTTGGCTGCACCTACTAAAAATTTAGATGAATTTCCATCCGTTTTTTATAAAAATATTGGAGTGGATGACCGGCTGCTCTACAGAAACTTGTGATCTGGGTTTAAATGTGCAAAAAGTCATAAGAAAGAAAATCCAAAAATGGTTACTGAATTTTGTTTCTCTTTTACTGATTTGTGTTTTTAAGAGTAAACTTTAAAAAAAAAACATTCAACACAGACTCAAAATTGGGAGCACATCCTACGTCTCCACCTTCAATTTCAATAAGTCCAACTACAGTCTAGATTTACAGACAATCATCTTTAATCACACTGAGGGTTTTAGCTGTATGAAAGGAAGTGCTGCCAAGTGTCCAGCAGTAAGAAGACAAGAGAAGCCGTGTTCAGAAGAACCATTGATGGAGGTTACAGAACTGTAGAATTGGAGTCTTCTTTTGGGTTTAATAGTTAGAATTCAACAGTGTTAACTAAACTGTGTTAATAGGGACGTTTAAATTAGAAAACAGTAGATATAGAAGACTAAATAAACAGAAATGTATTACTGATTTATTTACTTGTTGATTTTTTATTTACATATTTTATTTGAATGAGAGTTTTATGAGTACATTTTGTACAGAAAACAGTTAATAAGAGAGGATAGTACGTGTTCCATACAAATTTACTGGCTCTTAAACACTCACAAGTTGCGTGTGTGTGTGTTGAAGTTGGGGCCCTCCCTCAGCTAGACCCTGCCTTCAGTGGCCCCCAGGTAAATTAAGTTTGAGACCCCTGCTTTAGACTAAAAATCTCGTCAGTCAGTTCCATGACCACCATCAGCATCTAGACCCTGGGTTATCTTCACATAACACTTTTGTGACTCATCCAAAACTTACCAGCTGTGTTCCTGGTTCAAAACGTCAAGACTTACTGTTGGGCTATGGGCTATAATAATTTCAAAAACTCCTTAATAAATGGTAGAATTTGACACTTTGACAAAGCATTGACTAATTTTCAGACAACTTCCATACTAGTTTAATTCAAAATCCTTAAATGGACACAAATGTTTGGTTCACAAAGCTACTCCCTGCAGGACAGAAACATTTAATGTTTTTCACTGGTGGTTGCATGAATAGAAAGAGTCGGCGAGTATTCTAAAATGTGCCTAGTCTGTCTGATCCCATGGTGAACTTTAGACACTTCCAATGTTAATGACCCACCCCAGTGAAAATTGTATTTTTAACATTTTTTGTAGCATTTCTCTCATCGTGGAGGACAGATATGAAAAAGATTAAAACTGCATTTGTGAGTATTTAAGTGAGCCTCCATTCAGGTCCTCCTCAACCGCTTTTCATGACAAAGACATTCACTCATGGATTGGGCATTGAACCATGAAGCCACAAGACTTGCATCATTATTACAATCAATACAAGGTCTTGGCTAAAGATTAGTGCAACTGTGAAAAAGAAAATAAGTCTGTCACATTATGTTACTGAGGGGATCCTACACTGAACACATTATAGTAACAGCTCGGTCAGTAAAAAGGCGGTCTAACAGCACAACCATAAAAAGCTATAAATATACAAAAACAATGTATATTCATAGTAATGATCTTAACTAAACAAATGAAAATTAATATGATGTGAGCTCAAGCTTTTTATTTTTAAAACATATTTGATCATCAGGTGAGCATCTAGAGCGGGGGTCGGCAACCCGCGGCTCAGGAGCCGCATGCGGCTCTCTAGCGCTGCCCTAGTGGCTCCCTGGAGCATTTTCAAAAATGTTTGAAAATGTAAAAAGATGGGGGAGAGAAATATATTTTGTGTTTTAATATGGTTTCTGTAGAAGGAAAAACAAGACACAAACATTATTAACCCTTTTCCAAAGCTGTAAGAATGTGTAGAATAAATATTAAATTTCAACATTTCTGTCAACGAAGATTTGCGTCATAGTCTGCACCACAAGTTTCTAGCAGCAGGGCAGCGGACCGCCAGGCAGGTGGCTGATGGAAATCGAACCACTGTCAGTTCTGTGCATTGCTTTGTAACAATTCACCCTCCACTCAGCGAGGGGAACGTCACAACGCCGTTCTACGGCTGGGGCATTAAATATCAAGACAATCTGCTCTCTAATATTACCAAGAAAAAAAACTCATAACAGTTTGTTTGTGCAGCCGTGTATTGTGTGAGCGTGACAAATGTATGTTAAACACTTCGCCCAACGCTCAAACATCAAAAATGCGATTTCCCCAAGTACACAATATATACAAAAACCCACAGTTCAAACCCAAGTCCCGCAGTTTTGATAGCAAAAAAAAAAAAAAAATGGTCTGGAGGAAAAATGAGTGTTCGACAGTCACACGCGTTTGGGTGGGAGGCCGCTCCGCCTCACTCGCTGGAACGCATTCCACCCGTCCAAGAAGCTGGCACAGATCCTCGTACCGGACGATCCGAGCTCTTTGGGCAAAATATATTCAGTAGGCAAATAATCCGAGCTGGGAAAGATAATCTGTATGAGAGAACGCTTGCTCCTCCGCGCTTCTGCGTCTCTGTCAGCTGTGCATTCCCCCCCTCACTCTCCCGCGTCTCCTTACAAAAAAAAGGTGTGTGGCCCTGTCACCTGGCTGTCACCTGTCAGCTGGTACCGTTGAACCAATGGGGTGACGACAAATACAACACATGACGCCAAAGTTTCATTGAAATAAAACTTTTAAATAACTAATTAACCAAGTTTTCAATTTTCATCATCACGTACTGAAACTCATCTGTAGTGTCAAACATTACAGCTTGATGAAGTTGAAAGCGAATATTCTGATCTCCTGCTACACAACACAGTCCGATGGCTGTCCAAGGGTGACGTTTTGCGTCACTTTTGTCGTCTGTTTAGAACACGTGAAAATATTCCTTAAAAGCAAAGACCTGAACTACCCGCATCTGGAAGATACTGAGTGGCTGGAAAAGCTGCACTTTTTGGTGGAGATGACTGTGACAAGCCACCTAAAGGAGCTGAATGAAAGTCTCCAGTGGCGAGAAAACACTGCTCCGCAAATGCTTGAAGCTGTTCTGTCATTCGAGCGCAAGCTGACTGTCTTTGCCAGAGATGTACAGCGAAAGAAGAGATGAGGATGCTGCTGCGTTTTACCCTTGCACTGAGTTGCTTGGCATTTGCGCAGAAATCAAACTCAACAACATTAATTTGATTTAATATACTTTACCTTTTCAAGAGGCTGTTGTTTTATTTTTTATAAACACAGGCTGCGTTTTATTGCACTCTGTTTAGTTCCCAAAGAGGGGCACATCATCACGCACGTTCCATTTTGTTTTTTTTGTCCGAACCCTCAACATAAAAATGACATCAAAAATCAGATTTCTTTATTGCAATTCTTTAATTTTATATATTTATAATGAAGTTAAACTTGCACAGCAGAGCAGTCACGTGACGCGTCGTTCTCCCAGAATGCACTGCAGGGCAAATAAAAATTTAATCGTTAATGCTCATTATGTATTTGTAGCAACTTAGTCATTTTGATAGTAGACTAATATAGCTAATATAGATACATATTGCATGTGTTTCCTTCATTATAAGGCTTAAATAGGGCTTTTAATATTTTGCGGCTCCAGAAATATTTGTTTTTGTTTTTTTTGTCCAATTTGGCTCTATCAACATTTTCGGTTGCCGACCCTTGGTTTAAAGTGACACTTTGGCAAGTAATTTTAACATGCAAGGAAATAAGACTGCATGGTGGCGCAGTGGTTAGCGCTCTTGCCCCACAGCAAGAAGCCCCTTGGTTCAAGTCCCGGCTGGGGGACCTGAAACAGAACAGTTACCATGTTCTCCCCATGCATGCATGGGTTCTCTCTGGGGACTCCGGCTTCCTCCCACCGTCCAAAAACATGCTTCATAGGTTAATTGGTCACTCCAAATTGTCCCTAGGTGTGAATGTGAGAGTGCATGGGTGTGTGCTTGAGGACATTCTACCCTGCGACAGACTGACGAACTGTTCAGGGTGTCCCCTGCCTTTGCCCACAAGTGGATAGGCTCCAGCAGCCCCGTGACCCTGAAAGGGAAAAACGGAATAGAAAATGGATGGATTACAGTGACTCTTATTGCAGCCCTGTAACCCCTCCATATATACAGTGGGGTGAAAAAGTATTCAGTCAGACACCATTTTTGTAAGTTCTTCCACTTAAAAAGATGAAAGATAAAAGGTATACCTCAACTATGAGAGACAATATGAGAAAAACAAAATCCAGAAAATGACTGATTTAAAAAAAAATACAACTTTATTTGCAAATATGGTAGAAAATAGTAAGTGCATCAGATGTGCTTTTAGTGTCGTATTTGATCACCAACAAACAAGCAAGATTTCTGTCTCTCACAGACCTGTAACTTCTTCTGTAGAGGATCCTCTGTCCTCCACTAGTTACCTGTATTAATGACACTTGTTTGAATTTGTTATCTATAGAAAAGACACCTGTCCACAACCTCAAACAGTCAACCTCCAAACTCCACTATGGAGACCAAAGAGCTGTCTAAGGACACCAGAAACCAAATTGCTGACCTGCACCAGGCTGGGAGACTGAATCTGCAACGGGTAAGCAGCTTGGAGTCAAAAAATCACCTGGTGGAGCATTTATTAGGAAATGGAAGACATACAAGACCACTGATGATCTCCCTCCATGTGGGGCTTCCTCCAAGATCTCACCCCGTGGGGTCAAAATGAGAAAGAGCGGTGATGCAAAAATCCCAGAACCCTTGTGGGGGGACCTAGTGAATGACCTGCAGAGAGCTGGGACCAAAGTAACAAAGGCTACCATCAGTAACACACTACACCACAAGGGACTGCATGGAGGAATGGACCAAAACATCAGGGCTCTAGAGGAGATCTGCATGGAGGAATGGACCAAAATACCAGCAACAGTTTGTGAAAACCTTGTGAAGACTGACAGAAAACATTTGACTGCTGTCATTGTCAAAATGAAATTAATTAATAAAGTACTGAGTGGAACACTTGGTTTTGCCCAAATATTAATTTTCCACCATAATTTAAGAATAGATGATCTCATAGTTGAGATTTACCTGTCATGAAAATTACAGCATGTCATCTTTTTAGGCCGGAGTACGTGTACAATTGGTGGCTTACTTTACTATATATATATATATATATATATATATATATATATATATATATATATATATATATATATATATATATATATATATATATATATATATATATATATATATATATATAAGTATGTGCGTGTATGTACAGTACAGACCAAAAGTTTGGACACACCTTCTCATTCAAATGAATGGGAAGGTGTGTCCAAACATTTGGCCTGTACTGTATGTATGTACAGTCAGGACCATAAATATTTGGACAGGGACACATTCTTTCTAATTTAGTTTCTGTACATTACCACAGTGAATTTTAAATAAGACAACTCAGATGCCATTGAAGTGCAGACTTTCAGCTTTTATTCCATGGATGGAACAAAAAGATTGCATAAAAATGGGAAAAACTAAAGCATTTTTTAAACACAATCCCTTCATTTCATGGGCTCCTAAGTAATTGGACAAATGAAATAACTGAAAACAGAATGCTCATTACTAATTTTTGGTTAAAAGCCCTTTGTTGGCAATGACAGCCTGAAGTAATGAACTCATGAACATCAGCAGATGCTGGGTTTTCTCCTTCTGAATGCTCTGCCAGGCCTTTACTGCAGCGGCTTTCAGTTGCTGTTTGTTTGTGGGCCTTTCTGTCTGAAGTTTAGTCTTCAACAAGTGAAATGCTGCTCAGTTGGGTTAAGA
The DNA here is from genome assembly GCF_053564925.1 of Oryzias latipes. Classification (NCBI taxonomy): domain Eukaryota; kingdom Metazoa; phylum Chordata; class Actinopteri; order Beloniformes; family Adrianichthyidae; genus Oryzias; species Oryzias latipes. Next base: position 1,942,722 of record NC_136255.1, on the reverse strand, counting down.
TCAGGTGACTGACTTGGCCATTCAAGAATATTCCACTTCTTTGCTTTAATAAACTCCTGAGTTGCTTTGGCTGTATGTTTTGGGTCGTTGTCCATCTGTATTATGAAACGCCACCCAATCAGTTTGGCTGCATTCACCTGGATCTGCGCAGACAGGGCTGCATTCACCTGGATCTGCGCAGACAGGGCTGCATTCACCTGGATCTGCACAGACAGTATGTCTATGAACACCTCAGAATTCATTGGGCTGCTTCTGTCCTGTGTCACGTCATCAATAAACACTAGTGTCCCAGTGCCACTAGCAGCCATGCAGGCCCAGACCATCACACTGCCTCCACCGTGTTTTACTGATGATGTAGTGTGCTTTGGATCAGGAGCGTCTCCACGCCTTCTCCATACTTTTCTCTTGCCATCATTCTGGTAGAGGTTGATTTTGGTTTCATCTGTCCAAAGAATGTTTTTCAGAACTTTTTGAGATGCTTTTTAGCAAACTCCAATCTAGCCTTCCTATTCTAGAGGCTTATGAGTGGTTTGCATCTTGCAGTGAACCCTCTGAATCTACTTTCATGCAGTCTTCTTTTATGGTAGACTTGGATATTGATCCGCCTACCTCCTGGAGAGTGTTGTTCACTTGGTTGGCTGTTGTCAACGGGTTCCTCTTCACCATGAAATGATTCTGCCATCATCCACCACTGTTGTCTTCCGTGGACGTCCAGGTCTTTTTGTGTTGCTGAGTTCACCAGTGCTTTCTTTCTTTCTCAGGATGGACCACACTGTTGATTTTGCCACTCCTAATATTGAAGCAATTTCTGGCATGTTTTTTTTTTCTGTTTTCTCAGCTTAATGATGGCTCCTTTACCCTGCATGGAGAGTTCCTTTGACCGCATATTGTCTGTTCACAGCAAAATCTTCAAAATGCAAGCACGAGTCCTCTAATCAACTCCAGGCCTTTCATCTGCTTCACTCATAATGACGTAACAAGGGAATTGCCCACACCTGCCAATGCAATAGCATGGAAGGCAATTGTCCAATTACTTACCAGCCCATGAAATGAAGTGATTGTGTTTGAAAAATGATTTAGTTTTTCACATTTTTATGCAATCTTTTTGTTCAACCCATGCAATAAGGCTGAAAGTCTGCACTTCAATGGCATCTGATTTGTTTTATTTAAAATTCACTGTGGTAATGTACAGAAATTTTTTTTAGAAAGAATGTGTCTCTGTCCAAATATTTATGGTCCTGACTGTATATTTACTTGAATATATCTACTTTTTTGTTTTGATTCTTTGTACTTTTTTCCCTTCCAATCACACCACATGACTTATGAGCATCTATCTTCCCTCCAAATCTCCCTCCAATCTGTTCTCTGACATGAGCCTGGTACATGCAGTTCAGTTGTCAACATTGCTTCATGAATTCATAACAGATATCAACCCTGCCAGCTGCAGACTCTCAAAGTATTTGGTCTGAATAAGGAGCATCTTGCTGTGTTAAAAGTCGTGGAATAAATGCAATGCAACATAAATATGCTTCTACATCTGTCTTCAGCCTTGCAGGGGAGAGCAGCAGCGAAAAGATCTCTGGTTTCATCAAATCAACCACAACAGACAGAGTCCACAGCACTGAAGATGTTGTGGTGAAGGGCCATGAATTGTTAAACAACCCAGTTACTTTAGCCATCCGAGAGAGAGCTGACAAATGCAAACTGCTTTATCTAGCAGGCGTGCACTAATTTAAGCAGCTGCGATCAGGGGGATTCATATTATTGCCGTATCGATCTGAGCGGGTAGAAAGATAGGTGCACTCTTTCGCCTCAGGCTGCGGTAGCTCATCTAATGGGAAGAGTCATGGCAGCGGTGAAGTGAGCTGGCCCTTGATGAAGCTCTTATGGATGCAACTGCACATAAAGATGTGCAGCCCCATTCAAATGAGGCTGCCTCTGACTCCTGTGCTGCTCTGCATTTCAACAGTAACAGTACATGTTCAAACAAGAACCAGTGAAAAATGTGTTCTTACTGTCAATGTACTTCCATATTTTTACATGAGAAAGTTACAGAGCGAATATCGAAAGACTGCCTCTTTCTCTGATTAATCAGAAACAGAATTATGATTAAAAAATCTGGACGTTAAAAACTGGCTGTTATTTCATTCAGGATGGAGATGTAGTGTTTCGATCCAGGTAGAGGTTTCGCCAGCTTTGATGGAACGTTGTACCTGTGTCGCATCATCTCCCAAAGATAATCTGTACTAACAAAAAGGCCACGAAAATTGTCAGTTAAGGAATTTGACTGTGTACGACCAGAGTTTTATGGTAGTAACTATTGTTGACCTGATTCATGAATGTTAAAATATTTTCTCTTCTTAAAACCTTACCCCACCACTACAGAACTGAAGAGTGGAGGTGAATTATAAGGATGAAGTGATGTAAGGCTGTGCATTATGGGGAAATGAGAAAAAAAAAAAAAAAACAGCCCACATGGTGAAACTGAACACATCAGAAACTGTTGGAAAAGTTCTTCTGGTCAGTCATGATGTATTATGGAGGTGGTGGAGGTGCCTGCAACTCAACAACATTTGTTAGTTGGACGTTCCTTCTTTAGTTTTGATTTTTATACGAATCCCTTGAAAAATGAGCAGCTGTTGGAACCATGTGAAGTTTGTTTTTTCCTGGTGTTTTGGGCTTTTTCAGTATTACGTCGAACCAAACCAAATGAAAGTTTGACATTTATCGGCATTCCAAACCCATTCTATTTAAATCTCAGGGAACATCCCAATGTAGACGCAATCTAGGTTGTTTGTCCTTTTGTGAGTCCATTCCAGAATTTAAATTAAACTTGTTTTGCCTTTGAGATATAGATAAAGCATAACACCCATCTGATGCACTTATTTGGGGAGAAATAAAACCTGATTAATTCTCAAGACAGTTTTTAGCACCTTGAATTTAGAAACCTAATGCACCGTTTGTTTTTCTAAAAATAGTACTTGAATACTTCAGATCTGCGTCTTTTTCATGTGTGAGCTGTTAAGAGTTGGTGTTAAGCATAACGAATTAGCTATGAACTGTCTGTGACAACCGTCACAAGAACAGATAGACGGCTGGTTCTAATTGCAGCAGGTTTAGTAGCTCAGCTAAAAACCACACAGCTAAATCAGAGTCAGGCAGGGAGGGGTCAATGACAGGCTTAAGATCATCAGAGAAGAGACAGGGTAGTCAGGATCCAGGCGAGAGTCAGGGCAGGCAAACAGAGTCAGGAGAGAGACCAGGTCCAAATACAATGCGCGGTAAAAAAAAAGGCAGAGTGGCACAAACAATACTTCACACTGAGTGAGGCTCAGTGAAGAGCTTCAGTAGACTGTGAGTGAATGACAGTCAGGTGTGTGGCATCCAGGAAGTTCACGCTGGGGTTGCTGGGAGATGAAGTGCATTCAGTACTCTGGAGATGGTTCCCTGGTGACCAGAATAGGTGACAGAGTTCTGACCTCTGACAACAACATTCCAGTATTCCTATGTTCCTTCATGTTAACCCTTGTGCTATCTTAGATGACCCCACCCTTCCATTGACGTGTTCTCCCTACCATGACAAATGTGGTTAAAGGTGGAAAGATTTCATGTAATCCATAGACACCAGTGAAGATCACAAATCATTAAAGAAAAAAGGTTCAGAGCACTGTCTAGTGGGTCTAGATGACCCAACTCCAAATGTTGAAGTGCCTAGAATAGCACAAGGGTTACGGAAAAAGAGCCAGGTTACTCTGCCTTATACCATGGTCCGGTTGAATACTCGATTCTGATTGGCTGCTGGGTATGCGTTAAAACCTGATAACCGCACGGTGAAAAAAGAAGTTCCGGTCGGCTAGCTTAAATGATTTGTATCACTGCGCCGGCTTCTGTAAAACAACCTTTTGCTTCATCATCTGGGCAAAAACAAGCGGTAAGCGATTAACTTTCCCTCTGAATTGATGCTTTATTCAACCCATCGGGACGATCAGCATATATATATCGCCGAATCTTGACTGCAGCGGTGGTGCTGCGCGACGCGGACTATATGTTACGTGATGCGGCGCGATGCGCCGCATCACGTAACAGATAGTACGCTGTTTATGAGAAAAGTGATCCAAATCGAAAAAAAACAAGAATTAAGGACTAAAACCTGGTTAATATGTATTGCTTTTGTAAGTGACCATTGTATAAGCGGGTTAATGGCCTTCGAAGTGTGCGGTTACTACTTTTTAACGCACTACGCGTCGGATGGTTCAGGCTTCCACGGCGTGCGTTAAAAAGTAGTAACCGCACACTTCGTCGGCCATTAACCCTTACATATTTACCAAGTTGAAAATCATTTAGCATGACATTCTATTTACTTTCGGAAAGTTAATGTGGATTCTTTGTGCTTTAAGAGGTGAACAAAGTGGATTTTTGTGTAGTTACCTTTTCCATTTTTTTCTAAAGGCAGGGAAAAGCTTCTCTTTAACTTAAAAATTAATCAATATTTATCACCTGGTTTTAGAGGTGCAGCTCCATGGTCATCCTAACATTCAAAATAGCTGTTCATAGATAATGTCTGCGTTCAGGCCTATTTTTAATCAAGACTTAACAATGGATTAAGCTGTTCATACATAGTTTTCTCATTAATGTTGAAATTACACTTGAACTGAGAGGTTGTTAACTAAATAAACAAAACTGTCTTTTTCCAAGTGGAGCCTTACATTTAAATTAGTACTTTAAATTACATTTTCTGTGCTAAAGTTGCTTTAGTAAAACATTTTTTGACACGAATATGAATTTATATTTAAGCAAAATGTAATAAAATTAAATTTAGGTAACACTTTTCACGAGTACTATAATAATATGTGTCTATGACAAAAAAATTACATAAAAAGTTATTTTGATGTATAAAAACCCAAACTGTTTGATAATGAATTAATGAATTCCAACAAACATTTCCATCATAGTCTGCATCAGAATAATTTAAGTCATGTTTAAGTATAGTTGGGTGAATTACTTATTGTTTTATTGTATTAGAAAGGAAGACAGCACATTTAGTGACATATACTGTAAAATAAATATATATATATATATATATATATATATATATAATATATATGTATAATCCGGGTGGGATTATATAAGTTCGCTTCCTCCCACTCCCTTTCAAGCAATATTTATTAATATGTCTAATTATCCTAAGTTTGATTAGTTACTGTATGAATGTATAACTGATGTTTATATTGCTGTTGTGTATTATTTCTACTTAATTGCTTGAAATAAACCATTTCAAATCAAATCAAATCAAATCAAATATATATATATATATATATATATATATATATATATATATGCAGAGGAAAAAAAACAACAACAGGTCAAAGCTCAGATTTAGATCAGCAAACAGAAGATCACTGAACTTTTCACAGAAATTCAGGACAATTTCCTGTGCAGCTCAGCCTCCCTGCATCTATAATTTCTGAAACATAACCATTATGTATCCCTCCACAGCGCTAATGAGTGTGGATCAAAGTCTTGTAATTATTGGACATGGAGCCACGGTGGGTGGGGAAAGGATTAATTTGTGCCAACCATACATACGCGTGTTAATTGATTGTGTTATAAAAGAGTAAGCAGGTCATTCAGTGAAATTAACGCGGCGGGAGGGAGGTAGTGTTTTCCTGTTTACAGTGCTCCTTGTTGAAGGCAGCAGAGGCGAAGGCTGTGCGGCTGTGGTTTTATCCATTAGCCTGAATGGTGTAATTATTGAGGCAGCGGCAGAACTGCTGTACCTTACTAAGGCTCTGTAAAACAGCAGATGCACGTGAAACGATGATGAATTATCTGATCTCTGTGGTTGTAAAGCTTAGTGTAAGCACATTTCTTGTTGCAAAAGATAAATGACCAATGTTTTATTACTCTGCACTCTCCACAATGAGCTTATTCCTGAAGGAAAACTGTTAAAAATGACAGCAAAAAGTAATGAAGTTGTAGTTGTACTACCTTCAGTAAAATACTGTTTAGTCTAAGTCTTGTTAACTAAATCATAATGTTAAAGTTCAGAGGCGGTCCTGGCTAGTTTGATGTCCTACCATACATTTAATTGTATGGTTGAATTAAGATGAAGTATGTAAGTTAGTTCCCACTAAACACGCCTCCGTTTGTGTTTTCTTTCTGAAGACTGGCCGGCTCTGGTAAAAATTGCTTTGTTTTTTAGCTGAAGACAACCTGACGCCAATTATGAATTAATAAATTCCGGTCATTTCCATTGGCTTCGTGAATGAACATTATTGGAAACTAAAGGACATATTCTTCTGTGTTTGTGCTTAAGTGTCACATAAAACTGAACAATTAAAGACAAACGATTGTGTACATTGCATCTGAAGCATTGACTGTATATGAGAACAGCAGAAGAATTTAGATGAAATCCACCAATAAGATAATAACAGAACTAGTCTAATTAAGTACAAACCTTCTTTGGACATGTAGCAAATGTTGCTCAAAATTTTACTCCTCAAACAGTAAACACCTGATGTTTCCTTTGACCTTTGTGTCGATTTTCCACAACCTTGAACAGACTTTTCCGTCTGTCAAACACCTTGACTTAAGATGAGCGAGATGATGGAAACAAATTCACTTTGATGCAGACTCCTATTTTTTTCTTTCACTTAAAAAAAAAGCTTTTCCTCTCTACCTGTTCACACCATGTACATTTTTTATTTATCATTATTCTTTTTTACATTTATTTATGCTGTTGCAAGTTGGTTTCCCCCATGCGCGCTCCTCTAGCACATTCAACACAAAGAGCGTAAACTATTGTCCTTTTAGCAGCAGGTTGACACGAAAATTTTATTAACTTTACGTGATAATGGGCGGCTTTAATCTAGAAAGGTGAGATGGCTCCCTGGGCGACCGCCCACGTCACTCATAGGAAAAACTGCCACTGTTACCGTTGAGTAAACCCCATTAGAGTTTCCATTAATGAAATACCAGATGTACACTGGTCCTTATGCGGTGTGTCTCCCTTGCATTGCATGGGGAGTCCGTCTCACGACCATCACTTAGTTTACATTGGCTTCCTTGCATCCTCCCTCCCGCTTGGCTAAAACACACTCACACACACATTCACACACACCCTGAAGTGTGTGAATGTGTGTGGTCGGTTGTCCGTGTGGCCCTCTGATGGAAACCTCGCCTTCATCCAAAAGTAGCTGAGTAGGTTCAGGCAACCCAGTGACCCCAAACAGAAGAACAGAAGGTAAAAAGATGGATCGATGTAACTTTTTTATTAACTTGGCTCTCCTTTTATTTATTGCAAAACCTTGGAATCCTATTCAAAACAAAATAAAAAGGAATCTAAATGCAATATGTTGTGATTGTTTTACGAGAGGAGCTCCTTGAATCCATTAGAACTGTTCAGCTAGATTGTAAAAATACTCTGTTTTATGCACCACACATCCTGTCTTTTCAAAATAAAACTCTTTTAAAAAAATTTACAAAACATTATGTTAACTCCGACTTGGTGGGTTACAAAGGGGTGCTACAAAGCTGGAAGAAACTCTGATAGCTAATAGTAATTTTTTTGATTCAGATTTATTACTGAATCAAGTTTCTACAAGTGAACAGTTGCATTGGAGATGGCTCAGAGGACAACAGCTATAAAAACAGCTTTATTGTGGTTGTTGCAGGCCAGTCTCAGCTTTAACCCAGATCAGATTACTTGGAACGTTGGGGTGGACAGGACAAGTTACAGCAAGAAAAGCAAATCTGAGACATCAGGATAAAACAAAGAGACTCATCTGAACCAAAACACAATGAACAATTGAACTGACACACAATATGAAAGCTTTGCTTCATCTTGCAGTCAAATCCAATTCTTTTGATCACATTAAATCACTTACATGACCTCAGTCAAATAAGGTTCTGTGCATTAAAACCTCATACGTTTAACAAATATTTCAGGATTAGATGCTTCAATAGTAACATAGTGAAACATAGAACACAGTGAAATAGTAATGCAATTAAAATAGCAAAATACAACTCACGGGTAGAGCTGAGTCTTATACTGTGTCTACTGCCTTGCTCTAAAGAAGATTTATGAATTTTCTTTAAAAAGCACAGTAAATGTGCCATTTTTACCCTTAATGATAACACGTTGTACAGTTTTAGTGCATAGATGAACAAAGCACACCCCTTGGACCTTAGTACCTCCGGGATACACTAATACTGACTTGAAGCACTAGGCTGTGGTGTAGGGATAGTAAACCTCAGACTGGTATGGCGGCGTGAGATCACTTGAAGAATTAAAAGGCAAAGAAAAGATTCCTGAAAATTAACTCTGACATGCACAGCAGTAATTGAAGAGAAGTCAGGATTGGTATCAAGTGATCCGTCTCTGTCGCTTTGACCAAAACCCAAGCAGTGGCGTTCTGGACCAGTTGGACTTGACAGGGATGAGTGGCAGACTCCGAAACGAAGAAAAATACAGCAGTTTAGCCCATATGTGATGAACAGGTGTCTTACTGTCTTAAAGCACTATTTCAATAAAAAACAGCTTCACTAACTGTCTTAATAAAAGCTAAATTGGCATTCCAGCTTTAAATCCCGGACCCTTTCATAAAGTTCCATCCTCAAAACTCTCACAGCTAGAAGTTGGTTTTTACCCCAAAATCTCACTGTGACGGTGTGGCACCGTCAGATGACGAGGGGGGGGCCACACTGTGTTTTATTATTTGTGTATTTATGTATTTTATGTTTTAAAATTACTACCTGTGGTGCCACCTGGGCGATGATTGGAGAGCAATGTCCAATAGGCGTGGCTTATCGTTTAAAAGGGAGCGCCACAGGTAGTGAAATGAGGAGTGAGACGGAGGTGTCGCGTGCTGGTGCGGCCCTGCGTTGGGCTTCTGTGGTGCTACATGTTTATCTGTTCTGGAATAAACACAGAACCTCCTCACCTTGGCTCCTCTGCATCCTTTGCCGGCGGGACCCCGTCACACTCACCATACACCGCGCTATTGATACTTTATCTTAGATTGGCTGTCCTGTCCTCTTTGCAGAAAGCTGCCACAAAGCATAATGTTTCCACCCCCATACTTCACAGTGGGTATGGAGTTGTTGGGATAAAAATGTTCATTCTTCTTCTTGTGGGTTGGTTAATCCCAGTGTTGTACAGATGAACAATCTTGTCTCTGGTGTTTTTAGACAGCTCTTGGTCTTGGTAAAAAGGTTGGAGTCTGACTGTTTTATACAGATAACCAGTCCTAACTGTTGCCATTAATACAGGCAACCAGTAGAGGATAGAAGAACTTCTTAAAGACGCTTTTCTATGAGCGAGAGAATTCTTGTATATTTGTAGGAACTAAATACTTATTTTCTGCTCCAATATACAAATAAATTAAAAGAAAAAATCAAGTTATGTGATTTCCTGAAGTCTTTTTTCACTTTCTGTGAAGAGTATCTGATGAACATCACAGATCAATCTCCTCTTTTTAAGTGTCACAACTTGCAAAAATTATGACAAATACTTTTTGCTTCACTGAATTCCATTTTTTTAAAGAAAATGGCAGCGAGTGTGTGTGATTGTCTGTAACTCCACTTGCTTGTTTGTAGTCTTTTTTATTTCAGAATGGAGCAAGACGTTACACTTAATCCTTTTTGATTTAATAAATGAAACATTGGAGTGTTCCTTAACTTCTGTCATGGTGCCTCTGGTAGTCTCTCCTCCCCCTCCCCTCTCTGCTCTGCTTCCTGATTGCACTCAGCTGTGGACACTCACCTCATCACCTACCAGCCTTCTTAAGGAGATCCAGCTCCAGCATTCATCACCAGTTTGTTGCCCCTTATGGTGCTTAGTCTGGTCATTAGTAATATTTCCATGCTCATTTATTTTTTGCTTCTCGCTAATCTTGCTAGCAAGTCATGACATTCTGGGGGGTATTCCAGGAAGCATGTTCAAGCTACCCTGAACTCTGGCTAAAATCCGCCTGAACTTGCTTACTCTGGGTATGTCGGTTCCAAAAGACCGGATATGAGTTAGTGTAATTACGCTCCACTTGGTAACTTGGTAACTTGGTAATATGGCTGCATCATCAGCAAAAAGAGTTTCTGCTTGGAGAAAAAGAACAGAAAAAGTAAACGCACGAGTTTCTGATCTTATTTCCATTTTCATTGTGACGCATATATATAACTTACCCAACTTAAATGAATTGATTCAATTGGTAACTAGTAATTAAAGCTATTCAACCTAATTTCTTAAGTCTATCCAACCAATTGTTTATACAACTCAAATTTACATATTTTTCCAACTAAATGTCATTTTACTCCAATTCAATTAAATGCTTTTCCATCTTAATTTATTGTACTTCTTGAACTCTGATGTCTACGTTTGAGGCTGCAGATATTCTGATTTTTATCACTATATTTTAAAAAGATAATACAAAGTGAATTAGCAACATGAATCACAGATTTTTATGAACAAGGCGCTGACTTTAACTTTAGGACTTGTAAGTAAATGAAGCACTAGTGGTGCTAAATAAACTCATCATTCTCTTCCTCCCTCTCACTCATGGTGCAGAAATAAACATAACAGGACAAATAACTAGACAAAACACAGTAAAACAGCAAAACAACTAAACACATTTGGTCAAAAACCCACACTTAAACCCAAATCCGTCCAGACAGGCAAAGGGAATGGCATCCCACAATCCCTTGCAGTCCCGATCTAACAGCAGCACCAAAGTTACACCTACTTAACTGAATTAATTTAAATGAAAGCAAAATAATTGTCTGAAAACTGTTATTTTTAAGCTGACCTAACTAAAAAAATGATTTATCTTAACTGAAGCAAATAATTAAGTTAGATCAAAGTAAAAAGTTTATCTTTCCAACATCCATATGTGGTCTTATCACCCTCTCATGGTGGAAAAAGTATTATCTGAGCTTCTTCATCCACTAAATCATCTTCAAATGGACACGCCATGCTGCTTCACCTCTCTGAAAAACCTTCAACTAAACCTGCTCCAGACCAGGTTATGCTCAGAGCATGAGTTGCTATGGCAACTTGACATACCCTGAAACATACCTCCGTTTCTGGAACCGAAAGCTGAGGTTATCAACTTCCTTAGCCTCAAACTTACCGTGGGAGCTAGCATAACCTGCTTTCTGGGATACCCCCCTGCTTGCTTGTGTATGTGGAATGACGAGTGGCAATAGTTCGGTGGTTAACAGCAGACACTTTATTAACGCTCTCCAGACACGCACATCAAACTTGACTGCCGTAAATCGCACTGTCGCACAGTGTCGTAAACAAACAATTCTGGGCTGCATCATTCATTATATGACAGTGTATATCCTTGAAAATATATCCTTGTTTTATTGACAAGATAATACATTTGTTTTTGTTTTTTTAACTAAATGCACAAAACATCTCAAATTAATGACTGTAAATGAAAATTTTAAAATAAATAAAAATGTCCTTGATTATATTTTAATTATGAAAGATGCAGCAAGTATGTTTTAGACAGCACACTATACATTTCCTCTTAGTCTACTTGCTCACAATTGGTGCCTTTGGCAATTCTAGTGAAACCACAGAATGTAAAGGGATCTTAAGCAACAGAGAGCTTGCAGCACAATGGACTTCAAGCAGCTCTCAAAAAGGGATTAGGACTGAGTTATAAAAACAAAACTGTTAAAATCCATTAACAGAAAGAAAAAGAACATGACACCATAACAAACTTGCCAAGAAAGGATTTAGGACCAAAACTTACTCAGAGGACTAAGAAAGCTTTAATGAGAGAGGATTAAAGAGGCCAAATGTAACCCTGAAGGAGCAGCGAAGCTCCACAACAGACAGTGGGATGTCTTTTTATTGTGTTAAATTTAAGCCACTCTCTTCATAAAGTGGGGATTTGTAGACAAACGGCCAGAGAAAAAGAAAAAGGAGAACAAATTGTTTTAAAAAGCTCAGCGTTTAATGTTTAAATCTGGAAAACTGAATCTGTGTTCAAGTAAAGCCAGAGTCCCTTTTTCTCTGATGTCAAGGAAAACACAGAGTGGCTCAGACCACAACAGACCATGAACCTGAACTTGATAAAGGTTTGACAACATGCTGAGGAAAGCTGGTATTATGACAAGAACCATGAGACCAAAGAACTTTATCAAATTTAGCAGAAGACAATTTAAAAAAATATTGTTGCCCTTACATGAATTCTCAACCTCTTTGGATCGTTTTTGGATAAAAACAAATACATGTATGAGTCATAGAGATGTACATCTTATTCAGACTCATTACACCATTGTATGATCCATTAACCCCACATGCTTAAAGCAAAGAGGATTTTTTTTAAGAAAACAAATCAAAGGAAGAATAAAGTTTATCATTTTATTCAATGGAAAGAGGACAACATTGTTGATCAGAGAGGTTATGAATGGTCACTTGAGAATCCATCAAACCAATCCACACAAGTGAATTGCCATCGCCTGTACAGTCCTAAAGTAAACACTTACCTAGCCAACATTAATAACAGCAGCGACCGTGGTGGAGAGGCGGAGCAGCTGCACAAAGATCAGAGGTTTAAGGCTTGGTTCCCGCTTTGGTCGCCGACACTGAACCTCACATAACTCCTTGTGTTTACGGGTTAGTCCCATGTATGTCCCTATGGCATGGTGGAAATGTGTCCACATGGGTGAACAGTGCCTTGGAAGTGCTTTGGGGCTCAATCAATATAATTGTTAACTAAGCACAGTATCCACATTTACCATTTGAACCCAATGTTCTGGTCATTCACTCTTTAGTAAAACGGCTTAGCACTCATCATTAGACACCCCATACATTTTGAGTATTAGGTTTTCTATTATCTTCGTTGTATGTTTCTCTTCCGTTAAATGATGACCACTTCAGAGTGTATACATGTTGTTTATTGCACATGCAGTTCAACGGCCTGAAAAACACATAAACTCGTCTCCACTCAATAATTTACAGGAACAAACATTTAAAGTTCTGGCAACAGAGTGCGCTCTAAAGCCTGTGTGCCATTTGCTGCTGGTCCAAATTATTCTAGGTCTGGTGTCGGTAACACCTGCAGCTGCAAGCAACTACAATCTATAAATGAGTTAGTTGTATGAGGGAGGGGTAGAGTAATATCTGTAACATTACCTGATTGTTGACAAGAGTTAAAACAAGATGCGGTTCACAGAAAACTCTTCAAATACTCAATGTTGTTTGAGGCAACAGGAGTTTAGATGCATTCAGTGGTTGGTAATTTAACATTGCCTCACTACATGTGTCAAGTTATTGTGCCCCACTTGAAATGGAAAAGCATCCGCAGAGTATTCCGGGCAGGAATTCACTTCTCTGTATTGTTCTGTTTTATTTACCAACTTCTTGAGAGGTTTAGACAGTCACTTTGTAATGGGGAGGTGCCTGATAATGTATACTTCATCAATGTACAACAATAAATATGTAACATTATATCAAAAATTAAATTCATGGCTCCATAATTAACACAACTTGCACAATAATTGATTAAAAGTTAACTTCTTAACTACGAGAATTCATTGACAATACAGCAAAAAATAAAAACATTTTCTAAATAGAGGTATTCTTATAAATAACAGTCAATGAAAGGCTAAACAAACATTTGCGCGGACATGACAGCCGATGCAGAAGCGCACAGTGGATTGCCACAACTTTGCCCCGCGCTACTATAGAATCCTACCGGCTGCCTCTGCGGTCTTGATGCTTTTGAAATGAATTGAAATGGATGATAAGTTTCTCAATCTTTCGGAAAGCTCTGTCTAATCTGTTGCTATGGATGCACCTCATCCAAATCAGCTCCAGTGCTCACAGTTGGAACTTTGATTGACACCGCACCCCCCCACCGATTTACTCTTCCCTTTTCCTCTTTTATTTTTTATTTACTCAAATTTTATTTTTCTCTCAAATTTAATGAGATTTACTTTAATACATTTATACTTTCGATTTTTGATTTTTATGTGTCTTTTTTTCTTCTTCTATTTTTATCTTCTTTTAAGCTAACATCACTTGAAATTTCAGTTTCATTCAGTTTGACCTAACAACGTCCAAAACAAGTCAGAAAACAAGTCCTTGTTTAAAAATTCATTGAAAATCCCTGATAAGAAACCTTTGCAATATCACTATTGCATCATTTTCAAAAAATACAACTTACTGGATTTTAAAAATGATCCACTGTTTTTACACGACTGGCTCATTTTTCTAGCTTTAAATTGGCTTGCTCCCCCTCCTTTAATGGATTTTATATACAGCAAAACAGATATAGGGATTCGCACCAGAGCTTAACTAGAACAGACTGCGGGGTAAAAAGAAGCAGGGCCAAATTCAGTGAAATGGTGGTTTACATCAGAGGTACAACATTTTGGAATCTACCACCAATTCACATCAGAAACTGTGAAAACTATCCAAGAGTCAAAACAGTTCTAAAGAACAGGTTTTAAATAAGGGGCATTAAAATTCAGATAGTGCTTATGATTTGTTTTTTGAATCTCGTTTTACTTTAAAAACCTGTTTGTGTGGATTTGTCTACTTTGTACTATTGTAAATATTATGTCCTAATATTAACTCTTCAAGGAGTTCAATGTTTGGATGTATTTCCTTTAACTGCCTCAGGACTACAGATGTGAATTCATTATTGTGCTAATTCTGGCATATTTATGTTGTAGCCCTGCTAAAACATTGATTATTATGCATTGTCCCAGCTGAAATGAAATAAGATAAATGAAATTGTAACTTCAGAAAATGTTAGAGTTTTGTCAGTGCCTTTTGAAAAACGTTTCTGTATTCTGAAGTTGCTAGATTGTTAAGTTAGAGGTTAGGCTAATAGAAAGGACTTGAAACAAATCATCAAGGACTCCCACCATCCCAACCACCCCCTGTTCCATCTGCTACCGTCAGGCCGGCGGTACAGAACACACAGAGCTCGCACCAACAGACTAAAAAACAGTTTTTTTTCCCAGAGCTGTCAACGTCCTGAACAAAATGTGAACCTCAAAATCCAAAAAACACTGTGACATCTGTATAACAATCATGTGCAATATCCAACAGTCTGGAAATGCAATAAAAGTTATGTGCAATACATGTATGTAAGTTGCATCAATGTATATATCCATAGTTCCACATATTTTCTAGTTCATTCTAACATGTATGTAACTTTCTTTTATTTTGCTCCAGCAGCTGGAGAGCACCAAAACAACAAGCCTCTTATGTACAATGGTGATAAAAAGATTCTGATATAACTAAGCATCCCAGAAAAAAATTGCTTCAGAAATAAGAAAATACATAGAAAATACACATTTCAGAGGTTTAAAAGAGCTTATAGCTAGAAAAGGTCATAGGTGAGGCTTTGTTAACATGGTTTCTGTGGTCCTACACCCACCAGGGGTTTTACAGTCCTTTTAATCTTTACCCCCTGCTGTTAACCTTGAGTCTCCTTTTAAGTCTGAGAAGACATCACTCTTTATTATTCCCTCCTCCTCTTGCTTTAGCTTATCTTCTCTTGCCTAAAGAGTCCTGGTTAAATGTTGGTGTCCAGCATTTCAGGTCTATTTGGACCTTTTTAAAAAGGTCCAAATAGACCTGCAGGTCTTGTGACTCTGACTCCATCGAAAGCTACTCACATTTTAAGACAAAGCTGACATAAAACAGTTTGCTGGATTTTATTCAGCTTCTCTGAAACTTAATGAGGAGCATCTTTTGTTCTACACTGAAGCTGTCACATCAATTCCAATACATTTTAAATGTTTCAGGTCTCTTTTTGAAGTCTCTTTTCTTCATATTTTACCCCCTAAAAAACACAAACTTTTGTTTATCTTTGTTGTGCAACAGATGACCTTTACTTAATATCTGTAAGTTTGTTGAAAGTAGTCATATTTGGAGTAGTTGGCCATCATTTATTTACTGTTGAACAGAAAAGTGCATAATGTTTTGGTTTACTTTCAAGGACAAATACTGTGATGAGGTGAACAAATGCCTCCTTTGAGTAAAAACATCTGTAGGGTTTTAGTTTGAGATGGAGAATTTGTTATAAAAATAAAGTACATAAAAGAATATTACTTGTAAAAACGAAATTCTTAATTTCTAACTTTCCTTCATTCTGTGACAGCCCCAGTGTCGCCTTGTTTCTGTAAGATTAAAAAAAAAAAGATCTGAAATGCATGTTGACAATTTTTATAAAGTAACTTTGGTAAAAGTCTTCACAATACAATCTGACTGTTCTGCAAATAAGAATATGTATAGTTAAACTTCTAATTAAAACCACAGCAGTTGGTCACGGACATCTTTAAACAGTTCATTTGGATTTTAGCAATATTTACCGACTGTGGGCATCCAGAAGTTACAACCGCTACCATAAAATTTGACCCTCTTTTCAGACGTTAATGAAAAAAAAGACTTAAATGTGTTTTTGCTGCAGCAGTGGCTCTGGTGTACTGAAGCTGAGTAGAATTCTAATTTGCCTCACAGATAAGATATTCTGACACACTTTATTAGGTAAAGAGGAGTCCTTGTATTAATCTAGTGCTGCTCCTTATCTTGTAGTGCTCAGAAGAGATTCTGTGCCCTCAAGTCCCCTCTCTCCTGAAACACTGTGCCATATTTTTTTCTAATAGCTCACATCTGTCTGTAAATGCCTTTTGTTTTACTGCGGTGCATAAAAAGCCACTGAAAAGAAACACTGGCAAGAGATTAGTGATCAGTCAGCTAATGTCATCTATTGTGGCTTTTTTCCTTCTAAGTCTGCGTAAGATGAATGACATCTTAAGCAAACCTCAGTACCAACATCACTAAACTAGTGTTGACACGTTTTCCAGCTTTATTGGATCACATGGTGATACAAGTTTTTTTTGCTGTAACTGGAGCTGATGTAGCAAAAACTGTGTTCCGGGTGTGAAATGAATCCTATCGGACGTGCACACACTATGTCACTTTTTTCTTTTCTTTATTGTGTATGTGTCTCCTTTTTTTGTGTCCTACTGGGGTTCTCCTCGTATCAAGGGATTATAGTCCTGCACAGTTTTTATTTTTTAAATGCGTCTGTGTGATGTAAATTTTTAAGCCACTCTCTGCACCATAAAAAAAATCCCTCAGGGATGAATTTGAATTTGACAGTGCTGGGGTTATATTTTCAAATTCTTTTGAAAGTACAACAATGACATCAAAAACTAGAAATACATTTACACATCTGTATAGTAAACAATGTGATTATACCGTAACATTTTCACAACTAACCTTTTGTGTTCATGCAGCAATCTAGCAGCATTGTGGACTATGGCTCAAACACAAAACTAAGTTATTTTTTAGAGAGTTATCGTTTTATTTTTACGTGACAAAGTTCAATTGATGTAACAATAAGGTGTGAGGACCTGCTAGTTGTAATGATGGCAGTGACTGCATCAAGCGAATGCCATAACCTGAAACAAGCAGGTTTTATTGCTGTTTAAGCCGCATGTCCGTCTTTTTCTGTCGATTTTGTAGAACATGTCAGTTTTTTAGAGCACTGCGAAGCCGCAGTTTTTCAGCCATGCATGATGTTGCAGTGAAATGATGTTGCGTGTGAAATGATCAATTCATGGCATAGTTGTAATGATTAATCTATGTAAGGGATAATTCCCGACAAAGATTCTATTATCAGAAAAAACACGGAAGCCTTGCTTTTTTGAAGTCTGTTAATATCTGATAATGTGCACTGCAAAGGGTAATATACATGTTTAACCATGGTCACTTATAAAAGAAATGTCTCTTCAATATATTTTTAGTATATTCATCTTGTTATTGTTTTTTAGATTTAAATAGCTGTTTCACAAAAAGTGAACTATTAGTGGACTATTATGGTGGAAAATAGGTATTTGGTCAGTAACAAAAGTATTTTGTGTTATACCAACAAATAGTTGCTGGTATTTTGGCCCATTCCTCCATACAGATCTCCTCTAGAGCAGTGATGTTTTGGCCCATTCCGCCATGCAGATCTCCTCTACAGCAGTGATGTTTTGGGGCTGCCGCTGGGCAACACAGACTTTCAACTCCCTCCAAAGATTTTCTATGGGGTTGAGATCTGGAGACTGGCTAGGCCACTCCAGGACCTTGAAATGCTTCTTATAAAGACACTCCTTCGTTACCCGGGCATTCTATATTTGGGATGGTTGTACTGTCTGCGGTCTGTCCAAGACTCCTGCCACGGACACGGTCGATCACGACGCTTTCGCCAACATCCAGCTTCTACGCCGACGGCAATACTAAAAGAAGCTACAAACCTTTACTACAACCTTTCTCTTATCCCACGCTTGGAAGAGAAATAAAACTGTTCAAAGACTTCCTGGTTTGAGTTTACTTCCGGGTTTCAGCGTCTGGGTCTGCCACCGTATAAACGCCATGACAGGTGAAGCTCTTCGAAATACTGATGGTATTTTATTCTGACGTATCCTATTGCTGTAGGTATGACATACCACAAATATAGTACTTTTTGTTTCAAACAAACATACCTGCAATATTACATGGTTATTTCTGAAAACGCAAGACAGTATTAAAAACAGAATCAGGAGCTTAGTACGATTTCTCACGAGGAGAGTCGGAAACAGACAACTGTTCCACACCTCTGCCCCAAGAAGCTCCAAAGAGGTCTGTCCGACTTCCTCCTTTTATTCAAGAAGTGGGTTTCCCTGGATACAAAGACATCTAAGGGATGCAGGGTCAGTAGTTATCAACACTGTTTAATCTTCTCGCTGCAGAAGATGGAGGCTTAGTGGAGAATTCTAAGGTAGAGCAGTTATGTTTCTAATCCCCAACTGTTTTCTGGAAACTCTTTGTTCATCTGATGGTGCAATCTCATTTTCTCCGACTGGCACACAGAAAAACTCTGGCACTGCGGATTCAAATAGGTCTAACAGACTATAATCATATTTTAAACACAATAATAAAGAGAAAAGAAAGTATTTACATCCAACATAACAATACTTCATCTTTGGCCTATTTTCCTTTTGCAATATTGTTATGAAATCATGTTTTTAAGCGAACGGCTGGGTCCAAATGCAGCAGGTTTATTAGCTCAGCTAAAAGTCCACAAAGCTAAATCAGGGTCAGGCAGGGAGGGGGTGAACAACAGACATGAGAATGTCAGATGAGAAACAGGGGTAATCAGGATTCAGGCAAGAGTCAGGGCAGGGGGCTAAATAGTTTGATTCCTCCTAATGTCTTATTTCCTCCTTTTTAGACTATTTTCCTTCTTTCTTTTCTGCTGTATCGCATTCTTTAAAATGATGTAAAATATAAAATCATGTGTAAGTTCTACTGTCTTGTTGCTGTGATAAACTGTGGAGGAAGGTATGTCATATTTTTCCCTTTTCATCTGTTCAAAACTTGTTTTTAATAATTGGAATACCTAGTGGCGTTTAGGTCAGCTCAGTGATATAGAACATTTGTGCTATATGACCAAAATGTCTCTTTTAGGTGTGGTTAGGGGCAGCTAATCAGAATCAAGTATTCACCCAGACCTTAGTTCAATGCTTCCCAACCTCCGTCCTCTGGACACACTGTCCTGCATGTTTTCCATGTTGCCCGGCTTATGCACACCTGATTCATCATCAGGCTATGCAGAAGGCTGAGAATGACAGTCATCAAATACAGGTGTGTGTTAGGTGTCTAGAATGTTCTAAGAATGTTCTCTTTGGATTCTTTGGATGTGGAAAAACAACAAAAACAACAGTGGGCTGAACTTTAGGACACTAACGTGTGAATGGATTTAACATTCATTCTAGTTTACTTGTTTGTTTGGACACAGATTTCATTTCCACTCGGATGATCTGGAAGAAATTCAAGAATCTGGAAAACTGTTCAGTAGCAGGAATTTCTGTCTGACTCTCACTAGTTGGAGTTTTGGATAGCCAATTTAGGTTTTACTGACCATTTTAGGTCAGTAAATCGAACAACAGATCGTTCAAAATTAACCAATATTGACTCTGCGTTGTATCGCCAAACAAAAATTATGATATGAATCAAAATGGTTGAAATGACTTGTTACACCCATAGTTCATTGTGAAAGTTTTACCTGTGAAAGTTTTATTAATCGTATTTTAATCCTACAATCATAACAACTTGTTGGATTTTAGTTATCCAGGAAATGGTATTCTGTTTATTGTGCACTTTATTAAAGCCAGAAATGAGTCATAGTGTTTGTTTAAGCTTTTATCTGGTGCCATCCATCCATCCATCCATCCATCCATCCATCCATCCATCCATCCATCCATCCATCCATCCATCCATCCATCCATTCAATTCAATTAAATTTTATTTATATAGCCCAAATTCACAACAACAGTCGTCTCAATGGGCTTTGTACCGGTAATTGTAAAGTAGACATACAATCAAAAAGCATCATAAATGCATAGAATTCAATAAGATAATAAACTTTGACTAAACAGACTAAACTAAACTGGCATCCCTGCCCTTAGACCCCCTTCGCGGTAAGGAAAAACTCCTAAAAAAACAGATTCCGGAGAAAACGAAAAACCTCATGGGTGTCCACACGAAGGAGGGATCCTCCCCCAGGACGGACAGGCGATTTACCAGAACTCTTGGAGAAGAATTAACTTTTCTAAATCTACAACTACATATTTAAAGTCCAGCAAATGATCGTCATCCAGATGAAGTTGGGGGGACAGATGGGGGTGCCAGACGAGCCGGAGACAGGATCCACAGCCAGGTGTAGAAGCAGAAGTAGAGGCAAGCCAGAGACGAGGGACACGGTCAGGTACGGGAGCACGGATGAGCCAACTGGAATCTGGAAGCACTCCCACTCCCCAGGAGGGAAAAGAGGGAAAGAGGGACAATACACGAATTGCACTGCACCAAACAGAGGCATGGAGAACTAAATGATGAATAATGATCAAGAATAGAGGAGAGGAAGGGTAGAAGTAAAAAAGGAAAGAGGACAGAACCCCAGTGTACCATAGTTACCCCAGCTTCAACTTCTAGCAGCCTTTTAAAAGAAATAGTTATTAAGTTTAATTTAAACACATTAACATTAAGTTAAATAATCTCTGAATACTAACTATTCTGACAATAATCCTGTCCACAGAGGAATGTTTTCAGTCTAGCTTTGAATGTAGAAACTGAGTCGGCCTCTCTTCCATGAGCTGGGAGTTTATTCCATAAAACAGGGGCTTGGTGGCTAAACGCTCTACCTCCAACCGTACTTTTACTAATTCTAGGAACCACAAGCAGTCCTGCATTTTGCGAGCGAAGTGTTCTCATTGGATGGTAAGGGACTATGAGGTCCTTAATATAGGACGGGGCCATTCCATGTAAGGCCTTATAGGTTAACAGGAGGATCTTGAACTTGATTCTAGAATCAACTGGGATCCAGTGAAGTGAAACTAACACAGGAGTGATGTGATCTCTTCTGCTAGTTCCTGCTAACAATCTTGCTGCTGCGTTCTGAACAAGCTGGAGACTTTTTAAGGAACTCTTAGGACACGCTGCTAACAAGGAGTTACAGTAATCCAGTCTAGACGTAACAAATGCATGGATGAGTTTTTCAGCATCACTCTAAGAAAGTATATTTCTGATCTTAGCAATATTCCGCAGGTGAAAAAAGCCAGTTCTTCACGCCTGAGATATGTGAGCCTTAAATGATAAATCCTGGTCAAATAAAACCCCAAGGTTTCTAACTGTGGAATAGCCTACGTTCACGATAGAACTTCCGGTTAACTTCCGTGTTTCGAGTGTAAGGCCGACAACTTCCTGTTGGTCGTGTTATTGTTGTGGGGAGTTTTGTTGAGTTGCTAGTTTTGAGTAAATAGGAGCGGATTTTGGGTAAAAGACAGGCGTTTGGTGTTTCAACGCGTGACAAAGACATCACAACATTGTTGTGTACCCGTGTGCGAATTTGTCAAAGTACAACAGTACTAATATAAGCTTTCATAGCTTTCCAGTATATGTGTCGGTGAGAGCCGAATGGATCGTGAACACGGCGGGAGGACTTCACCCCAAGCAAGACGAGTCGTGTTTCGTATTTGCAGCAATCGGAAAGAAAATGCGTCATGTAAACACACCGTTCGGAATATTCTGCCCCGGTCAGACTCGTTCGGATCAAAATTTCTTTCCGATCGAGATAGCTGGGTTATACCGATCGTTGTTCATGTAAACGGTAATTCAGATCGTGTGTCACTACTTCTCTGGTTTACGTCATGCATAGATGGTGTTTCGCTGAGAGAAAGCTTTGGAGCGCATACGGGACCAACCAGCCGCTCCGCTCTCGCCCCGCTGGCTCTCCCCTCTCTTTCACCCCTCACGAGGGAGATGCGGGTGGGATGTGTGCCCACTGACGTCTGGACCCGGCATCCGAGCTCTAATCTCTAGCGGCTGCCGGACTCACGAGAACAGAGCAGAGCTCGAGCCGCCAGTTTACACAGCCGTCTCAGTCCTTAGAAACTGTTCAAAAAAATCACACGGAATTGTGTTTCTAGTTGTGCCCTGACAAAATAAAGGCTGATGTTATTCCCAGACATTTACATGGTTCGTCCTGGATTTTGTGTCCATCAAAAGGCTAATGTTGTTAGCCCGTGTTGTTAGCCTAACACTGGGTTCTTCTTCCAGCTCCGTACTTCTTCCACAAAAAAAAAACACTGACCACTAGGATTAAATATAAAATGATGAGCGAACAGGCACTTCATAATATACATAACATTAATAAAAGCACGTTTGGAAGATCGCCTCGTATATTACCGAGCTGCTGCATAAATATATGTGACAGCAAAGGTTTGTTTACAACGGGACACATTTCCCTTCCGGTATTTTCGACACTATATTTTTTCGATACGATATTTTGCCCATGTAACCACGCACTGGTCGAAAATCCTGTAGATGTCGTTCACGTCGATTTTCGGGAGACCTTGTAGACAACGGGTGAAATATGCCATCTTTCGCATTCAAAATCTGCCGTGTCGCTGCTATAGAAGTCGCAAACCGGAAATGGTCGGCCTCACACTCAAGGCGGCGGAAGTAGAACTCCTTAGTTACGTGCACGGAGCCTATTAGGGGCTATACTTACACCATCCAGGGAGACTATCTGAGCAGACAGAGCATCTCTGAGGTTTCTAGGACCTAGTATAATGACCTCAGTTTTTTCTGGGTTCAGGAGGAGGTAAGAGACTAAAGACCTACCTTTTTAAAATGTCTTTTACGTATTAATTTCTGGTTATTTTTTATATATGTAAAAAATAATTATTTATTTTGAAGTCTTCATTTCATTTATTTTTGTTTTTATATATTTAAATACATTTTATGTATCTATTTTTTAACTTTCTTTTATTATTGATTAACTTAGCCCCAGTGTTTCCATAAGGGGATCTTTTGTACCAAGGCCTGTGAGTTTGGTCTTGGGTTGTTGCCGCGGTGCTCTCCCTTGCTGGGGCGGCTGGCTTCCAGAACCGGCGCCTCACCGCTGTGGAGTGGACCCGGATGCTGTCCGGTGTGGGTGGGCTCTGTAGCGATGAGCTGTGGCGCGTGGTATAAATAGATTCCCATATACTGACTCCTTACAGCAGAGCCAAGCCATAAATATGTATTTTTTTTTACTTACGATCATGTAAGCACTTTTTTAAATTATAAATAAAGCTTGATTGGTTTAAAAACATATTCTGAAACAGAACCTATTTTTTTATTTTTCTGTTTCATATCGCTTTATTTCTTATAGCTTTAAGCTTTCCCTTGCTTTCTCTATCTTTCCTTTGTGTCCTGCTGCCCCTTGCTTGTTCTTTAGTTCTGTCCAAAGGCGGACGTGACAGCCTCATTTTTTGTGTTTGTGTACACCAGAATCTTGGTGCATCCAATTAACTCTGCTCAATGCAGTTAAAAGACGGGGTCTCTCACTTCATCACCCTGAACACCGCCGGAACCCTGATAATGATCCACAACATGTTTGTCAGGAATGAAATTCTCATTTCCTTTGTTGCACTTTTGTTCCTGTTTGTTGGATTACTTTGGCCTCCTGACATGCTGAACTTCTAGAATCAATACCTTTTCTTGAGAATGTTTAACACATCGCCTTGCAGCTTCTTTTTCTGAAATGTTGTACAGAAGTAGCCTGTTCCTGCACAAAAACAGAACAAATCTTGCCATTTTCAATCCTTTATTGTCCGGAGGTGGATGTAAATATCTGTGTCCAAAAGTCAAATGAAATGCCAACCCTAAACTTAAACAAGGTAAAAGATGGAAGCTTAATTCCATGCACCCAAACAGAATAGACAAATCCAAGAATAGAAGGCACGTACGTTCAGAAACTATACTCTACTCCTGTTTTGATTCTACCCCACTGGGTAGAATATCTCTAACCGTTATTGCTCAGAACTCGTTTCCACTTAGTGAAGACAACATTTCTCCACATCCCTGAGTTTAAACACCGGTCAGTCCTCTGCTGTACACACTGTACACGTATGACTGTGTCGGCACACTCCCAGACAATGCAGTCATTAAGTTTGCCGATGACACAACGGTGGTGGGGCTTATCTCTGGTGGAGATGAGACGGCATACAGGGATGAATCCAGAGGCTGCTGGGGTGGTGTGCAGACAACAATTTGGTCCTGAACACCTCAAAAACAAGAGAAGTGATCGTGGAGTTCAGGAGGAAGAATTCAGATCTGCAGTCCATTCTCATTAATGGGGAGGGTGTGATGAGAGTGCTAAGCTTTAATTCTATTTAAAAATTTCTGATGAGCAATCACCATCCAGTCACTTTTTTTAGGACCTTTAGCTGTGGCTTGTTTTTCCTAAAATTCACTTGTAAATTACAAAGTTCTTGTAAATGTTCTTCCCAGAGCATGATGATAATCATAAGCACGTGTCTATTAAAATCCACAAACACGTCATACTTCTAGTTAAATATCAGGATTTCCACTTCATGGGATCGAGCGGTCCATCATTATGAGGTACTTTATCTAATGTGTCTTTTCGGATTCAGCCAACTCTGTATTTCTGTTCTTGTCTCTGCCATGGGTTAAAGCATGCTCAGTTAAAAGGCTGAATCCCTTACTGGCTCTTGGATACACTTTAGTGTGTGTGCGTAGCAAAAGTGCTAATTATATGTTGAGCCTTGGTGAAGTTAACATTGTGTTGGTAGCGTCCATCATTTATACAGTCAAAATGACACCAAAGGGTACTCGCTATACTCCACGAGTGGGCTTGGGGGAGCTGACTCAGTGCTCGAGTGTGAAGAACGGAAATGAAAATAGACGCAACACATTAAATAGAAGCTCTGTCAACTATCACAAAAATACTCCTGTTCCTTTAGAGTTATCAGCAGAAAAAACGGGTATGAAAATATGAAATGCAAAATGTCAGTCTTTGTTTACAATTTGACATTAAGCCTAAACAAATGTCAATATGCTTTGCCCCTCTGAACCTTTTGAAGGTTAAAAGCTACTTAATTTCTGAAACTAAACAATGTGGTGGCACTGAAAAGCTGCCAGCTAATTGGTTGTCTCGTTTTTCGCTGTGTTGCATAAGGTGGAGGAATGTCTTTACTTTTAGCAGTACTTAAATTTTACCAGTCCAGAAACCAATTTTATATCTTCTATTCTGCAGCATTTTGTCAAAAATAGGTTCATTCAAATATACCGTACTTACATGTGTTTGCATCACTTTTTTTTTAGGAGGACAGTGTGTGTAATCATCACATTTTCTGCTGCAGCAGACAGACTAAACTATTAATAAAACATAACTATTTACAAAGTTAACCCTCTTTTAAAAAGCAGGACTTCATCTAAGTATTAAGGTAGTGAACACTCATCTTTGTCCTCACAGTCAGTGATCCAGCCCTGCAGGTCTGCAGGCAGTGAGGCCAAGATGTACGTCTCCGGACAGGTCACCTTTTGCACAACTGTAGCTGCCGGCTACCTGCACTGACAGACACTAGCCCAGCTGTGCTGGTTTAAATAATTTACAGGGATTTGGCCTGAAGTAGGCACCAACACACACGCAAGCCTGACTCAAGGTAGCAGTGTACCACAAAAGAAAAAAACAATCTTAAGAAGTCCTATAAAGGCTTTATGAATCAGTGCAGAATCTCCAGGGGGGTGGGGGATGGGGGGCAATGCAGTGCAGCAATCATGAGGTGGAGACACACAAAGTAATACAGCTGAAACATGCCCAATCATGAAGAGTGGCACAAATCATGAACACAATGCAACAAAGTGTCTGGGCCACTTGAACCAGTTCAGGTAATGAATAATAGGTGTTGTCACAGTGGAGAAAACATGTGAAGATTGGCCTGCAAGATAACTCACTTTCCACAGGAAAAGCAAACTGCTAATGCAACACTGTTGATCGCTGCTGTTTACTTGCATTTTCAAGGTTGCAATCACATCAGTGCTCGCTGCAGCAACAATCATCCGAAAACTATGTATCCCCACTTCTGTTTAAATTCTTTGCAGAAATGAAACATTCGAAAAATGTCTCTGGGCTTAAATCCACATTGCAGTCCACACCATGAATCCACACCCACGCTATGTCTTAGTTTATCCTTCAATTTTAGACATGATGTTATCCAACCTGGGGTTATGTGTTAGAAAGCAGGTTAGATATGAATGTCATCACAGCTGTATTGGGAATGCATTTGTCTGTAAATCATCAGTTTTTAAAATTTCATACTGGGGGAAAAAACTTGCAAATAGTGTTTTGACTGACAGCTGTCACCACCAATCTGAAAAAGCCTTAGCTATCTGTAAAGCATCAGTGAAATCCACAATTTCGGAGCGGTGCATTAAGTCGGATTTTTGAAGCAAGCCGAGAGTTGAGGACTACATCTCCCACAGTAGCAGCAGTACATCTGAAAAAAATAGTCCACATTTCTAATGATGCTGCATCAAATGTGATTCAAATTTGGTACGGACCTTTGTAGCATATAAGTTGATGTGTACATTTTGATTAGTCAGTATACGCAAATGTTGATGTTGTTAGTTTGCTGTTTTTCAATTCATTTATTTGGAAAGAGGATGTGTGCTCCATCAGTGCATTCAGAATCCATCCTAAAATAAAAGGTACTGTGCCAAAGACAACTGTCAGTTTGAACAATGGTTTCATGCAGGGATGGCGCTACAGGGGGGCAAGAGGTGGTAGCTGCCCTCCTAGCCAAAAGCTTGACCCCCCCCCAAATTACCTCCTGATTTTTTAGTCACTATTAGTATCCTTATTGACAAAGATTACCAGCTTCTTTAAACGTTGGTAATAGCACAGCAGATAAAAGAACTGCTCTTTTATTATTAATAACTGTAATAAAACTGTTTGACGTACATATTCTATGATGATTTCATTAGTAATAGCTTTTCAATTAGCTGATCTCATTTGCCACCCTTCCAAAGTCTTTTGCACCCCGTTTGCCCCCTCACATATAAAAGGTTCTAGCTCTGCCACTGGTTTCATGGGATGAAACCATGTGACCTCTAATGTGTTCAGCTTAACTTTCTTAAAAAAAAAGAAGCTTTTTTTACATTTTTATTTTTCCTTGGTTCACATGTGAAGAGATGTAATGTGTTCTGTATGTAAATTAAACTGGTAATGGGCGAGACTCAATTCCTCTGTCTGTAGCAACACAAACTTAAAAAAAAACAGTGTTCAGTTGTATTATTTATGACTGCTGGGTTTGCACATTTAAGTTTTACATTTATAGACACTGAGCTTCTGCACGGACCCCAGAGTTAGACAAAAGCATCTAAATTCAACTGTAACATTTTACCTGCAGGCATTTAAAACAAAATGAAAACTGTAAAGTTGAGGTAAAGTCTTGAATATTTTCATTCACACACTTGGAACATGCAAAAAATAACTTCAGTGCTAAGACATTTTTCTCCTTCAGGAGATGAATGTCAGTTCATGAACTAACTGAACCACCTCACTTTGCTTTTTTCAACTTTTTTCAATATGAGTATTTGGATCAAGATCCTTTGAAAAAAATTAAAGCCCTATTTCCTTAAAGAAGGCCATTAAAGTAGGTTTCCATGCAGTGAATCCCGGGTTTTGGTATGCTCAACATGTATAATTTATTTACTCAGAGAAGCTGTTCAAAGAGGGTATGCCCCGGGGTGGAGCTCTAATGAGACAGGCATCGGATCAGTTGACAGAAGACAACCACTGGGATAAAGCTCTGCTTTGCACAGCTGACTCCTCTGCATCCTTTCAGTCTGTTTTCTACTTGTACTTTCAGAGATAATGTGGGACTCATAAAGTGGGTGGAAGCACATACAGTTGTACAAACACACAAGATATTGAACACGGTTAGTAAATCAGTTTTATCAGGTGGGAAGATCAATTCTTGGCTGAAACCTATTGGGTAGATAGTTATAATTTGTTCAAGGGTGGCTTTGATTGAATGAATTACCTTTTTTGTCACTGCAACAATTTTAGCAAAACTGATATTTTAGGTGGAAGGAAAAGGGAAACATGAGGAGAAAAGGGGTGCAAAAAAGCATACATCTGCACTCTGCTCTCCTCGAGCCAGAGTATACGTAAAGAAAAAAAGACCCCACTTGTGCAAAAAAGCACAATACAGAACAGATACACGAGATATGGGATGGGATGGCAAGGCATCGGGGCCCCAGGACACTACTCCCCCCAGTACAGCTCCAGCACTCTATAGGAGAGGAGGAGTAGGAATACTACAGGCTAGGCAGTCCAAAGACAGCATTTCCCAGGCTTCACATAAAAACCATGTGTCACTCTCTGTGAAATGACAGGACACTGAGGTGGATAACTGAAAAGCACCACCCAATATACTAACCTTGTAGAAGTGAACATTTCGAAATTTAGGATTACTGTAACAAGAATATAACTTGTTGAAGGTTTACAGTTACATAATTTAATTTTAAAAAAAATTATAATTTTATTACCTCCAACTAGTAAGACAAGTCCTAAGAAGCCAGCTCAATGGCAAGAATAAGACCCGGGCAATAAACAGCTACACACTGCCAGTTATCAGATACCCTGCAGGAATAATAAGATGGCCAAAGGAAGAGATACAGACCACGGATGTTAAAACACGAAAGCTCCTCACCATGCATGGAGGGTTCCATCCCAAATCCAGCACCCCTGAGACTGTATGCTAGCCGCAAGGAAGGAGGCCGAGGACTAGTGAGCGTAGAAGCCACTATCCAGGATGAAACATCCAAGATGCATGAGTACATCAAGCTCAAGGCCCCAACTGCCAGTGTGCTCAGTGAATGTCTCAGGCAATGGAGGGCAGAGGATACAGTGCTGGAGGACAGATCCTCATGGGAGGACAAACCCCTGCATGGGATGTACCACCGGACCATAACTGAAGTGGCTGATATCAAGAAGTCCTACCAATGGCTAGAAAGGGCTGGCCTACAGGACAGCACTGAAGCACTCATCCTGGCAGCTCAGGAACAAGCCCTGAGCACCAGAGCCATAGAGGCTCAGATCTACCACACCAGACAACACCCAAGGTGTAGATCTACCACACCAGACAAGACCCAAGGTGTAGATCTACCACATCAGACTAGACCCAAGGTGTAGGCTGTGTAAAGAGGCGCGTGAAACAATCCAGCACATAACTGCAGGGTGTAAGATGCTGGCAGGGAAAGCATACATGGAGCGCCACAATCAAGTGGCTGGAATAATATACAGGAACATGGGTGCAGAATATGAACTGGAAACCCCAAGGTCAAAATGGGAAACACCTCTGAAGGTGGTAGAGAATGAGAGGGCAAAGATCCTGTGGGGATGGGCTGCACGGTGGCGCAGTGGTTAGCGCTCTTGCCTCACAGCAAGAAGGCCCCCGGTTCAAGTCCCGGCTGGGGGACGTGAAAAACAGAACATCAACGGGGGACCTTTCTGTGTGGAGTTTGCATGTTCTCCCCGTGCATGCGTGGGTTCTCTCCGGGGTCTCCGGCTTCCTTCCACTGTCCAAAAACATGCTTCATAGGTTAATTGGCAACTCTAAATTGACCATAGGTGTGAGTGCGGAAGTGAATGGGTGTGTGAGTGAGGACATTCTACCCTGCAACAAACTGGCGACTCGTTCTGGGTGTCCCCCCTGCCTTCGCCCACAAGTGGCCGGGATAGGCTCCGGCAGCCCCGTGACCCCGAAAGGGATAAAACGGAATAGAAAATGAAAAAAAAGATCCTGTGGGACTTCCAGATCCAGACTGATAGGATGGTAATGGAGAACCAACCAGACATTGTAGTGGTGGATAAAGAACAGAGGAAAGCCGTTGTGGTGGATGTGGCAGTGCCAAGTGATGGGAACATCAGGAAGAAGGAACATGAGAAACTGGAGAAATACCAGGGACAGGGGAAAGTAGCTCACATGACAAAAAAGTGTGGGAGCCCCTGCCCTAGACTAACATATTGAGGGGAAAACACCCCTTAAACACACCCCTACAGCTTCACTTCAACATAACTACACCAAACTGAAGACTACACAGAGTGGGCCTGAACACAAAAATCTGCAAAGTGCAACACAAACTACAGAAAAAGTTGAGAAGAGCACAAAGCTACAGTGGAGACAGGTTGCTGTAAAACTCCCTTCACGCAGGTCCACATGGTACTTATAAAGGCTGCCTCCATCAGTTTGGAAGCCACACCCTTTTCAGCACCACATCAGAAAGTAATCATGAGAGACTTTGAGAGACAGAATAAATAAAAAACAGAAAATCGAGTTCTGAGATTTTTTAAATAAAGTACAAATAAGTAAGTAATATATATACATATATAAAACATAACTTGTTGTCTCAAAAGTAGCTTGCATGCCAAAAAAGTGTGGGAGCCCCTGTTCTACATGGAAGCAAAAACACGTTGTTGTTTTTTTAATTGATATTTCAAGATTCTTAATTCTGTTTGATTAAAGACAGGAACTGGATATTGATAAATCATGTAATAAAATAGTTACGGTAGAACAGGGGTGGGATTATATAAGTTTGCTTCCTTCCACTCCCTTTCAAGCAATATTTATTAATATGTCTAATTTTCCACAGTTTGATTAGTTACTATATGAATGTATAACTGATGATTGTATTGTTTTTGTGTATTATTCCTATTTGATTGCTTGAAATAAACCATTTCAAATCAAATTAAAAAAAATCATAGCTGGAATTCAAGTCAGTCATGTAAGGGTTAACCATTAGGGTTAACCATTATTGTCATCTGGGTATTCATACAACTTTAACACAATTTGTGAAATATTATTTTCTCCAAATGCTTCACAATATGGTAGTTTTGACTGTAGGACTGTTACTTGATAGATGCTGAAAGGTCACACCTACACAGAAAAAAATGAGCCTGTATGCACTTTTGTAAGCAGGGAAAAGGACTGAATACCTAGAACTCCCACTTTCTGCTTCTTTCTTTCTCCATCACCCAACAACAAAGATCGTACTCTGCTGCTGACTAACAAGTGGGAGGAAAAGGCTCCTCTATAAAAGTGACCCCAGGTAGTCAGGTTGTACAGACAGTATATTTAGACAGACAAAGTCTGAGTGGTGAAATAGTAGCTTTTTGTACATGCTTTGTGATGTTTTACTAAAATGGGGACACACCAAGAACGTGGTGCCAGTAAGCAGTGCATTGTGGGGTTTAGGTCCGTATGAGCTGACCCATAAAACCACGCTTGTTCCAAAAGAGTTTTATTTTTTGTGGTTGAATACACTGGTACATATTTCTGCATGTAATTGGGAGTTGGTGTGCGTCAGCTTTCTAAAATAAACACTCTGACCCATTTCCTCACTGAAGTGTTATTGTATCAATGAAGACCAACAATAACTTATAGAGGGACCTCGCACTTTATTCACTTCCAACTTCTTAGCCATACATGAAGAACTAAGGCTCAGGTGAAAAGGCAAACTCTGTATCACTCCGCGTAGGGAACTATATTCATAGTATGTGAGACATATCACAACATCCCCTCTGTTTAGCTCAAATCTATATCACAAACAAAATAAAGTGAATATGCTAACCCTCAGATCACTGTAACAATAACAATAGCACATTCTGTGTCATGTTAATAGAAATTAGAAACATACATTCCCATTTGTCTTGAGCATCATTTTTTTTTTTTTTTACATCCGTTAGGGTCTGGAAAACAGCATAATAACAATACGAAGTAAAGAATCAACAGTTTTGATTTTTCCTCTTGTTTATAGATCAAAGTCCTTGTACCGAGATGGTTTGTTTATAACTCTACCAGATCGTGTGCAGGTCGGTGGTGGACTGTTCTGTCTTTCATAGTTTGTGGTTGTTGTGCATGGGGTTTCAGTGATGGTCTCTGCAGAGTCATTGCAATCCTCTTGATGCTGGGTTTGTTGTGGTGCCTCTGCAATTTGGTTCCTCCTTTCGTTGATCTGTATATGTGGTTTAAAGACTTCTCTTAGGTGACTCCTGCAGCGTCTGATTTGATTTCCGTTGGGTGTTTGGACAATGTAGCTTCTTGGCTCGGTGCTCTTTTCCACTACAGTTGCTGGGTGCCACGTTCCCCTTTCTTTATTTAATACAGTCACATGTTGTCCTGGTTGGAGAGGTGGTAGCTCCTTACGACTGTTTCTGTCGTGGTGTTCTTTCATATTTGCAGTTCGTTGTTCTAGGTGCAGTCTGTGTTCTTCTTTGCCAGGATCTGTTCGACTTGGTAGCAGGGTGGTGACAGGTCTCCCAAAAATCAGTTCTGCAGGTGATGGTAGTTTACTGTCGA
The DNA here is from genome assembly GCF_053564925.1 of Oryzias latipes. Taxonomy (NCBI): domain Eukaryota; kingdom Metazoa; phylum Chordata; class Actinopteri; order Beloniformes; family Adrianichthyidae; genus Oryzias; species Oryzias latipes. The sequence continues at coordinate 1,910,013 of NC_136255.1, read as the reverse complement.
TTGGTGTTGCTCTGATCTGTAATAGTGCCATTTGTAGATTTCCACCATATTTCAGTGTCTTCTTGACGATGGATTTGATGTGTCGTACATGTCTCTCGATGAATCCGTTACTTTTCGGGTAGTGAGGAGAGCTGGTGATGTGTTTGACTCCCCACTCCTTTGTGAACCGTTTGAAAGCTTCTCCTGTGTATTGTGTCCCGTTGTCCGTCAGTATTTCATCTGGACGTCCAAATAATGACACATACGCTTGTATTTTTTGTGCAACTGCATGACTTGATGTTGTGTGCATCTCATCCACCATAGGGAACTTGGAGTATCTGTCCACAGTCAATAAGTAGTGGCGACCATTCACCTCAAATAGATCTGATGCGAGTGATTGCCACGGCTTTGTTGGTACCTTATGTGGTTGAAGAGGTTCCTTTGGGTTTGCATCCTGGTATTCAATACACACTGAGCAGGATCTGCACATCTTCTCAATGTCGTCGTTCATTTTGATCCAGTATACGCTTTCTCTTGCGAGGCGACGTGTTTTCTCAATTCCTTGATGACTGGAATGCAGTTGTTTTAGAATGCTCTCCGTCATAGAGTCGGGAATCAGCACTTGTCTGCCTTATAATATGACTCCTGTTTCTATGCCAAGTTCATCTCTGAAGGCCCAGAAGGCACGAAGATGTTTTGGTAAGTCCTGTATTTTTTCTGGCCATCCTTGAAGAATCACCTCCTTTAGTGCACTGAGTTTGAGATCTTTGCTTGTTTCTGCTCGAAGGGTGTTCTGTTTGTCAGGTGAGAAGTTAATTAGTGCTATGGTGTACATTTCAGGGTCTTCCGGTTCAAAAATCAGTCTGTCTATACGTTCATCCAGCTCTATTTCACTGCTGTTCTCTGGGTTGGGTAATCGACTTAGGGTGTCTGCGAGGACCATCTGTGGTCCAGGACGGTACATGACCTCGAAATTGTACCCCTGAACTTGGACTAGCATTCGTTGTAACCTTGGTGGAGCCGCGTGTAGTGGTTTTCTGCATATGGTTACAAGTGGCTTGTGATCTGTGATCACTATGAATCCTTTTCCGTACAGATATGTGTGGTATCGTTGTATTCCATAGACAATAGCAAGCATTTCTCGCTCAATGTTGCTATATCTGGACTGAGTATCTGTTAGTGTTTTGGACCCAAAAGCTATAGGTTGGTTATTTTGCACAAGGGCAACACCTAAGCCTTTCTGAGATGCATCCACTTCAAGTGTTATAGTCAAGCTGGGATCGTAGTATTTCAAACATGCGTCCTCAGTGATCATTGTTTTAAGGTCATCAAAGCAATTTTGGTAGTTTGTGTCCCATACCCATGGTGTGTCGTTCTTCAGTAGTCCTCTCAGGGTGTGAGCTTTGTCTGCGAACCTTGGTATGTAGGGGGACAGGTAGGATAGCATCCCAATGAATCTGTGTAACTCATCTTTGTTTTGTGGTGTTGGCATCTTTTGGATGTCTCTGACTTTGGCTGGGTCAGGTCGAATACCATTGGCGGTGTACTGGTTACCAAAAAATGAGATTTGGTTCTGTTTAATGTTACATTTTTCACTGTTGAACACCAAACCTGTGTTTGCAGCACGCTCCATCAGGTTGATTAGGTTCCTATCATGTTCCTCTTCATTTTTTCCATATACTGCAATGTCATCTGCGATGCTGACCACACCTTGCAATCCTTCCAGGATCTGGTCCATCTTTGCCTGAAAGATATCCTGAGACACACTGAGTCCAAATGGTAGACGCTTCCAGCAGTACCTGCCAAATGGAGTGCGAAATGTTGTTAACAGTTGTGAATCTTCATCCAAATGTATAGACCAGTATCCTGCCTTAGCGTCAAGCTTGCTAAATACTTTTGCGTTTGCAAATCTTGGATTTAATTCCTCAACTGTTGGAATCCTGTGCGGGCATCTTTTTAAACTGTTGTTTAGTTTTTTAGGGTCTAGACATATCCGTAGACTACCATCTTTCTTGGTACTGTATGCTAGACTGGAGCACCAATCTGTGTGCACTTCCACTTTGCAGATCACATCCTGTTCCACAAGATTATCGAGTTCTTTTTTGAGCTTGTCTTTTATGTGAATACTGCATTTGCGTGGTGGGTCTTGAAATGGTTCAGCACCCTCTTTTAGCAGGAGTTTTGCAGTCCCACTGAAGTTACCAAGCTTATCAAACTGGTTTGCATAAGCCTTCTTTAAATCTTCTATGGTGTTTATGTGGAGCAATGGATTGGCTTTTTTAGGTTTTGTTGTGGTCTGGCTCTTGTTTTCTTTGTTAGCTGCTTTGCTGACATTAGCAATAGAGTCCACGTTCACAGTTACCAGGTTGAGTGCTTCGCATGTGGGCAGTCCAACTATTGCTGGACCTGGTACATCCACAACATAAAACATGGCGTTAATCCACTCTGAGTGCTTCCATTGACATGGGATGTTTATTTTCCCATAGCATCGGATCCTGTGTCCGCTGTAGGCTGACAGTTTTGCATGGCTCTTTTGGAGTCTGTTCATCGCCTGTCTGTTTCTGCCGTACATTTGTCTGTATGTACGCAGTGGCAAGGTATTCCCTGATGCACCTGTGTCAATTTTTAAACGAAGTGTGTGTTTCTGGCCAGGTACGTCAGGTGGTTTTATATTTAGGATTGTATAAGCCTCTTCTCTTGGCATTTTTGCATCAATGCTGTGCATACATTTTTCGCTGACCGTGACAGAGTGAAACTCTCTTTGATATGGGTCATCTTCACTTGAGTCTGTGGTTTGTATGGCATCTATTTTTCCTTTGTTTGGCTTTTTACGGTCATTCTTGTATGACTGGCTCAGATAACTTTTTTTGTGGTATCTGCCCATTGACTGTGGTTGAGATTTATCTCGCCAGTGTTGGTTGGTATATTCTGTTTTTTTCTGTTGCTTTCTGTTTCTGCAGCATTTAGCCCAGTGTCCTGTGTATCCACATAGGTGACATATATCATTAAAAGCAGGACATTGTCGTGGCTTATGATCTGATCCACATCTTTGGCACAGCCTTCCCCTTCCTTTAATAATAGCATCCACTCTTTCCTTTTGCTCTGTTTTGCATACCTCAAGTTGGTGAAGTTGGAGATTTCCTGCTGTGAGAGCTTCATGTTTTCGTCCTTCAGTCAGGACTTCGGCCAGAGAACACCCTTGAGGCTTGCTGTAGAGCTCATTTCTGAAAGCTTCATGCGGCGTGCTGGCTATGATCAGCTCAATCAGGCGTTCATGGAGTTCTTCATCTGTGAATTGACATTTTAGTGCAAGAGTTCTTGCTCTGTTTATAAAATCATCAATACTCTCGCCTGCTTTCTGTCTATATTGCATAAGATGCAGTCTGTGAATTCTGAAGTTGACATCCAACTTTAATTGTCCTTCAAAAAAATTCCACAGATTTGCCGGGACTTGTTTTTCAGCCGGACTTAGTCCGCTAGCATTTAGCCTCTTTAGCCCCTCATCTCCGATGCCTCGGCATATTTTCCTGGCTTGTTTTACTTCATCTGAGATCTCCTCATCCTCTAGGTACAGGCACATTTTTTGCTTGAACAATGAAATTGCCTCACCCAGGTCCGGGTCGGACCAGTTCATAGTAGGAAGATGCGACGCCATCTCGAACCAACAGGCTACACGTGCAGTTAGCTAGCAGCAGCACGTCACTTATCCACGGACAAGTTGTCGCTTCGGTTCGCGTCGGGGAAATTCTTCTCCTCTCTCGTCTTTTTTTTTTTTTTTCAATCTCTGTTTTCCGCTGCCACCATGAAGTGTTATTGTATCAATGAAGACCAACAATAACTTATAGAGGGACCTCGCACTTTATTCACTTCCAACTTCTTAGCCATACATGAAGAACTAAGGCTCAGGTGAAAAGGCAAACTCTGTATCACTCCGCGTAGGGAACTATATTCATAGTATGTGAGACATATCACAACACTCACTCTTGACGCATGTCCAGGAAGTATTTCCATTTTTATGTATTTCAGTCGCCGTGTCCCCGTCTTTCTTCCTGCACACATGAAGAGGCTTTGCCTAATGAATGAATGTTGTCAGGAACTATTTCAAATGCCAAATTTCAGCAAGTAACACAACTAATGATTATTTCTAAAGTTTCAATCAGGTGCGGCGCCTCCGGCCTCTACTTCTCAACTAATTTAGTAATCAGAATCTGAAAAAAAAACAGTAGGGTGCTGGACCTTGAGCCCCAAAGTTAGACCCTTTGCATGAGGCCCAAATGGCTTTTTTACTTTCCCAACAATAGTTTACAACCATATCATCCGATTTCTGAAGTTCAAATTCAATTCCTTAATCTGTTAATAGTCGTTGTCTGATCATTTATAAATTGACAAATGCAAATTTCTCCCACTAAAGGTAACACTTCTTCCTTAGCGTCCTCTGCATTTTGCCCACGAAAACAAACAACGTCTGAACTTTTGTAAAGATGGATCTGCATATTGTGCATAAGGAAAGCATTCAGCTGATCCAAGGAGAAAGTGGGTGTGTGTTAGCCTGGGGGCGGAGCTGGCAGTGCAGACTCTTCCTGGAAGAGTCTCACACTTTGTGATGTCACAATGTGAGAACACACTCATTTTTCTGGATCGGAAGGGGCTGGTGCTCAAAGCGCATGTTTTGAGAGGAAGACTCAGAAATGAGTGATTGGAGGAAATACTGCTTTTGGTTTGTTTGTTTTTTGTGAGGATATAACATTATTAGATCAGATTAGATTAGATTTACTTTATTGTGCTTGACTGTTGTACAAGGAGATTGAAGCATCACCAATACAGACCAAGAATAGCAAGGAATAACGAAATATAATATCAAATAAATAGATCAGTTTAACCCTTGTGCTATCTTAGGCACTTTAACATTGGGAGTTGGGTCATCTAGACCCACTAGACAGTGCTCTGAACCTTTTTTCTTCAATGATTTGTGATCTTCACTGGTGTCCATGGATTACATGAAATCTTTCCACCTTTATCCACCTTTGTCATGGTAAGAGAACAAGTCAATGTAAGGGGGGGAGGTCATCTAAGATAGCACAAGGGATATACAAGTGTACAAATATAAACTGTAATGAAGAATGTCCGAAATTAGTGTGCAAAATAGCATACAAAGATTGTATTATAATACAATTAAATATAAAATTGTATAATAGACTTAAAAGCTCAAAAAGTTAATTTTGCATGATAAAAGCTATTTAAGCCTGTAGTTCTCCAAAATAAATCAGATTTTGTTGGTCTGTACACAGGCCTGTCAGTTTCAGTCTCAACGGGACTCTTAAAATCCCCCACGATAAACAGGTACCTAAGTTTAAAGTTAAATAAGCCAAATATTTAAAAAGAATTAACACAAACTCAGAAAAAAGACCAGTAAGATAACACAAACAGGGACACAATGGTCATGCTTATTTCCTTCAGTAACAGTTTCTTTATTAAGAACTAGTTTACAACCAACGTTGCTCCAAAGCACTACACAAAACACAGAAACATTGAATTTATTAACCACTAATGATATATTCCAATTCAGCTCAAATCATTCCAATGAGCCCAGAATGTCTTAGTTGAATAATAGCATATATAAAATTATAGGCTGTTATAGGCTAACAGATTACAATAGGCTTCTTAAAAAAGGGTTGGTGTGATCCCTGAATGGAGCAAGCAAAAGATGTCAAAATGAGAAAAACCAGACTCAATAAGGGGGACCATCTGCCTGTCCTGTTTGGGGTTTGAGAGAACACCAACAAGAGACAAACATGAAAAATACTGTTATATCTGTCATTAAACAAACATGTAGGTTAGTAACTGCAGCAAATCGATAGGAGTGAGAAGATGAACAGAAAAAACAACAGAAAATAGTTTTAGTCATTGCAGCAAAAGGGGACCATGAAGCAGATCAGCACAAATTAAATAAACAACTGTTATAGAACAAAAGAGGTATGTTAGTACAGTGATCCCTTGCTATAACGCGGTTTACTTTTCACAGTTTCACTACTTCACAGATTTGCATCGTGCATTGTGTTCTGCATTCTGATTGGCTAAAAAGTCACTCCGCTTCTTCTCCACCTGTGCGTCAATAATGTTGCAGTTTAATATGTTCATGTAGGTAAAACAGCTTGCCAAATTTACATTACGTACGTGCAAATCATCTTGCAATTTGGAGTTTCTCTAAAACCCATAGAAAAAAGAGCGACAACAACTGCCTATTACTATGTTCTTCTCCCGAACAAACACACCTGCATCGCTGGGTTCAAAAGAAGAAAACACAGCGGAATCAGGATGCAGCAGTTCAGTCGGAAGATCAGTGAAATACACCTGAGTCACTATTTGTACGACTGTACTTTGTATTTTTTCATAATCATTTTAAATTTTCTCCCGTTTAATCCAAAACTCGGGTCGCGGTGGGCGGGGCCAATCTCCGCGATTTGAAGCCTTCTGTTCACATCGATGATTAAAATTATTGTTATTTGACAGTACAGAAGTTATTTGTTGAAAAAAACGTTTCTAAAGTACCTTTATTTGTGAAACAAATGCTTGAGCCTGTAAAATGTTTTTTTTATTTCTTTTCAATGTATAATAGAGTATTTAATTGTATATTTGTAAAAAAAAAAAATGTTCCTACTTCACGGATTTTGCCTATCACGGGTTCTTTCTGGAACGTAACCCCCGCGAAAAACAAGGGTTTACTGTACTAAGACAGTATCATGAAGACAAACTCAAAATTCCGTAAACATTTGTCTTACCAGATAGTCATTCCAGTTGTGTTTGAGGATTCTGCTTCTGATATTTTAGGTTTTTTGCAAGTTGTTACCAGTTAGGCTGATCATCCACAGCTGTCTTTATTTAGTTAATTATCCAGTATATTTAAGTGTCTGGTTTTCAGTCCATCATTAGGTAATTTGCTTTGTCATCTTTTTATTTCTTCATGAGTTTTGTCCTGTTTAGGTTTATTCTTTAAATATTTAAGTTTCTGCCACCAAGCCTGGTCTAAAGCCTTTTGGGTCGACCACCACGGGTTCCTGACATGATGAGAGAACCGAGGGCAGAACAGGAAAAAACTATTGGAACCTCTTTTATAAAATATAAAAATCAATAACTGCAACAAAAAGAAAACCGGATGAGGATGAATGTATGAGGGGCCGTATAAGACATTATTTATTCTGAACCATTCACATTCATACATTATTGCTCTTACAGTCATATATACTCTCTTTCGCATACATATATTCTCTTACGCATACATATATTCTCACTTGCACATACATATATTCTCACTTGCACATACATATATTCTCACTTGCACATACATATATTCTCACTTGCACATGCATGTATTCTCACTTGCGCATCCATATATTCTCTCTCTCGCATGCATATATATTACTTTACACATACATACATTCTCACTCTCATTGTCACACTTAAAAACGAATATATGTATGTGAAAGACAAGTATATATGTGCGTGTGAGGAAGAGTATATATGTGCGTGTGAGAGAGGAGTATGCATGAAACGGAAGTGACTTTGCATGAAAAGGAAGGCACTTTGCATGAAAAGGAAACCAGATGATTTCTCGTGCTCTGATTGGACCAGAGGCCGCCACCTCCTATTTTGAACAGACGCTAACATGAACCAGCAAGAAGGAGCCACGGTACAAATCGCCGTATACGCTCACTCTTCCAGAAGGATGTTGTTTCCATTCCTTATGTAGTTTCTTTTTGGAATAATTTAGTTTATCATTTAGAATGGAAAAAGATTTGGAATTTACCAGCAAAATACTTTTTAACCAATAAAGTGAAAGAAATCTCATTCAAGCTAATCCATAAATTCTATCCATCCAAACTATATCTGCAAAGGTTCAAAAAAGATATTGATGTTGCCTGCTCTTTTTGTCAAGAACACACTGAAGATGCTGTACATTTATTTTGGTCATGTCCCTTTTCCACTGCTTTCTGGTCTAAAGTTTGTGATTTAATTTCCGCCCACATTGACCCTGACTTTCGCCTGTACTTAGAAAATGTTATGTTTGGCATCACCCACTGTCCATCTCATAAAAAAGGACAGTTGTACTTCATTTACCTTTTGTTGTTTTTATGCAAATGGCACATTCATAAATCAAAAGTTACGAATCATACTCCTCATTTCTCAATCTTTATCAATGAGTTCAAACAATACATTAAGACAATAAGAAACTCTGATAATAAGAACGCCATCAAAACATTAGATCTGTGTGTTAGTTTCAATATATCTGCATAAAATGTATTAACCCCCTGGCTTGTTCCTTCGTTGTTGTTGTTTACTGTTTAACATTGTTCTGTATTGAATTTTTACATTCAATAAAGTTTAAAAAAAAAAAAAAGAAGGAGCCACGGGGGTACTGCAGCAGGCCATCAGAACCTTAAGAAATATTTTATCTTCACCTCACCATTGCCTTTTTTAAGACATGACAGCTGGTTTTCCCACATTTATATGTAGTTATGGATCGAAAACAAGAGGAATTTGTTTTAATGTAAATGCGTGTTCCGGCGTCTACAGGAAGTGTCGCCCATAATTCATGCAAAGGCTCATGGGGGCTAGGAATAAGGTGGATACGGGTTTTCTGTTTCAGTGGCGCTTCTATTAAAATTATTGGTATTTGAGACATTCCTTTGTGCCTCTAGAGATGCAGACAGATTTGTGACCACTTGAGGTGAAGATAAAATATTTCTTAAGGTTCCGATGGCCTGCTGCAGGACCCCCGTTGCTCCTTCTTGCTGGTTCATGTTAGCATCTGTTCAAAATGGGAGGTGGCGTCCTCTCGTCCAATCAGAGCACGAGAAATCATCTGCCTTCCGGTTCATGCAAAGCGCCTTCCTTTTCATGCAAAGTCACTTCCGTTTCATGCATACTCCTCTCTCACACGCACATATATACTTTTCCTCACACGTACATATATACTTGGCTTTCACATACATATATTCTTTTTTAAGAGTGACAATGAGAGTGAGAATGTATGTATGTGTAAAGTAATATATATGCATGCGAGAGAGAGAATATATGGATGTGCAAGTGAGAATATATGTATGTGCAAGTGAGAATATATGTATGTGCAAGTGAGAATATATGTATGCGTAAGAGAATATATGTATGCAAAAGAGAGTATATATGACTGTGAGAGCAAGAATGTATGAATGTGAATGGTTCAGAATAAATAATGTCTTATACGGCCCCTCATATGAATGAACTCACACAAACAAAATCAATTTAATATAAGACAAAGGAGATCTATTAGTAACTCCTACAAAAGAGCAGACAGACACAAAAAGACTGAACCCTCTAAAAGACAAGAGATGTACAAACTTATGACAAAAACAACATACACATTCATGGGGAAGACCAGAAATACAAAGAAGCAAGGTTAAGAATGGGGTTGTTACTCATTTACACATGCAGTGGCCCATAAAAAAAGGGGCTGGACTAGTTCAGTGTTTATTGAAATCTTGCAAATGACCTTGTTGACTGACATTAACCTGAAATTAACAAAGCCTGCAAAACATATGACAACATTGACTATAAGTAAAACCTCAAAATCCGGTCTTTTCTCCTTCTATCCAGAGCTTTCCACAGTCTTTTCGAAGGAAATGTTTTCACACAGGACAACCACAGAAAAATAGATAAATGTGAAAAATTGCAATGCATTGTCTGTTGTAGCAAGAAGAAAAATTTAACAATAATATTTGCATTCAGTTTGTTACTTTATGCAGCACAGCATAGAGCTCCCTCACTGTATCGAGGTTTTGCTGGTTCACAGATTTCTTTGTGAAATTTTCAGGTTCGTTATTTTTTTCTTCATTTTACAGCAAACTGTGTTCTCCATCCTGATTGGCTGGAGACTTTGTCAATCAATTTCTGTCTGCTGTACAGAAGCTTTCCAGTTTGCCAAATTTACGAAAATCTTTGTAGGTGATCAAATCTTTGTTTTTATTCCATAATGCTGAACTTGTACTGGAAAGGTTTGAGAGTTTAAACAGGACAGAAAATATTCACGTCTGAGAAAAGTCTATAAAGTGTAAAGTGAGGTGTTTTACACCCTTAAAACATCTTTAATCCTAGTCTGCGAATTTCACTTATCGTAGCTTATTCTTAACTCCCTCAATAAATTAGGGACCACTTTGGCTGATGAAACTGGAACGGAAAAAGCTTATACAAACACTAAACATTAAATACCAGAAAAATCTGTTCCTTTTTTTTTTCTAAAGTTGTCCTTAGCTTTTCTGGATTAGTTCTTAATGAATTTTTTTTTCTGTTGATCAAGAACTGGCAAAATGTGAGGCGACTCTCAGGACTAAATGAAGGTATCCAATATCAAGCCAACTTGATGACTTATTTATCATCTTTACAGATTCAAGGAGTAGTGTTGCTCGCGGCTTTTTATGTGCAAAGACATTTGCATTTCATTGTGAGATTTATAGTGTATCAGCAGCATATGGTGGCCATCTTTAATAGTTATCACATCAAACACTATCCCATGGTCCAAAGATAATTACATCACAGTTTGTGTCCAGCCCACTGACCTTGAGTTTGACACATGAGGTTTACTTCAAGTATGGTGTGGGAAGCCCAGCTTCCTTTTAACCCTTGTGCTATCTCAGATGACCCCCCCTTACATTGACGTGTTCTCCCTACCTTGATAAAGGTGGAGAGATTTCATGTGATCCATGGACACCAGTGAAGATCACAAATCATTGAAGAAAAAAGGTTCAGAGCACTGTCTAGTGGGTCTAGATGACCCAACTCCCAATGGTAAAGTGCCTAGGATAGCACAAGAGTTAAATGACATTTGATGCAAACAATAAGGTAAATAAAATAAAAGTTTTCATCACACACAACACTTTATCGAAATTCTAGAAATGTCGAAAAAACACCATTTCTGTGTGTGCAAATCCATAGTCCAGCAGACAAGCTTCATCCAGATGAAGTTGGGGGGACGGCTGGGGGCGCAAGTCGAGCCGTAGACAGGATCCACAGCCAGGAGCAGGAGCAGGAGCAAAGACGAGGTACACGGTCAGGTACAGGAGCACGGATGAGCCAACTGGATTCTGGAAATACTCCCACTCCTCAGAAGGGGAAAGAGGGACAATACATGAATCCCTGCACCAAACAGAGGCATGGAGAACTAAATGATGAATAATGATCAAGAATAGAGAAGAGAGGAAGGGTAGAAGTAGATGAGAAAAGAGGACAGAACTCCAGAGCACCATAGTTAACCCAGCTTTAACTTCTAGCAGCCTTTTTAAAAAAATAGTTACTATTAAGTTTAATTTAAACACATTAACATTAAGTTAAATAATCTCTGAATACTAACTAGTCTGACAATGAGCCTGTCCAAAGAGGAATGTTTTCAGTCTAACTTTGAATGTAGAAACTGAGTCGGCCTCTCTTACATGCAGTGGCGCCTCCAGAAATTTTTCATGGGGGTGGCCAGTGGGGGGCCACATTAAATCTTGGGGTGGCACACAAAAACCATGAGCTATATTTTTAAAATTCATTCTACCAAACGTAGTAAAACAACCTTTAGAAAACCAACAGAAAGATAAATGCCTACTGATATTTTGTAGAACATGAACTTATAGTAGATACTACTAGTATAATAACTAATAGATACTAGTAGATACCATTAGTAGATACTACTACTGATATATATATATATATTTTTTTGTTTATATCTAATGCTTTGGTGTGTCTGCTTGGGGTGTTCGGCTCTTGACTGAGAGATATCTATAATAAACAAAAAATGAAATCTGTTGTTCTGAAATAATAATAAAAATATCCTTCTAATTATTAATTATATCTGTAGACATTTCTATTCAGACTTATAATCATGAAACATTTTTATTAATAGGGTAACATAATTCTAACTTCACCAGTTGGTCCAGGAACAGGTGGAGCCCCTTATGCTGAGTTCTGCCTTGTTTCTCTGACCAATGATGCTGACTGTCCCTCCTCTGATGCCGTCTCATCTTTGTCTTCCTTATTCTCTTCTGTCAGTCATGCTGCTCTGTCTCATCTTCCTCCTCCTCCTCACTACTCCTCTGTTGCTCCCCTACCATCTCTTTCACTCCTTCTGCTGCACTTTTATTCTTAAAATAAGAATATATGTTGAATTTCTCTTCATTCTCTGAAAATGGACAGACACAAGCATCAACTAATGACTATAGGTAACTCTGTGGAAACAAAAACACATCAAAATGTTGCGGTAACACAACAACCAGTGCTTAAATAGTGCCATGAAAATGAGTGGCTTGTGACAGGGACATCCTTTTTTTACTTATTAATAAGAAGTAATGACACATCCACCGCCGCTGATGATGTATTTGCACCAAGTATTTGCAAACTGGGTTTACATGTTTTGCAGACCGCATGTTTTTTACACCTTTGCAGCTGTATTTATTTAATATTTAATATTTATTTCTTCATTTAATAAGCATCTAATTTTTGATAACAATTTTTCATAATAATTTTTTGTGATATTTTTAATTATTTAATATAAATGTCATTTGTGATGTCCTTTATTGATGTTATATTATACAGATTATTTCTGAATGTCGTGTTGCTGCCATAGATAAATGATATTTCCCCATTGTGGGATTAATAAAGTCATCTATCTATCTATCTATCTATCTATCTATCTATCTATCTATCTATCTATCTATCTATCTATCTATCTATCTATCTATCTATCTATCTATCTATCTATCTATCTATCTATCTATCTATCTATCTATCTATCTATCTATCTATCTATCTATACAGATCTAAAGTACAGTAAACAGATTGTTAAAGACCCACGGAAAATATTTAACAGGAAAAGAAACGTAGCATTTTGGGATGTGTGATTGTGTGTGCGTGCGTGCGCTCTCGCGAGCACGCGTGTGTGTGCGTGCTGAAACCGGTGCTCGCGCGATGCAGGAAGAGAGGGGGGATAGCGCGTGTGAGGGTGTGGAGTGCATACACGCGCGGTCAGTCGCCCGTTTTGGACTTAAGGAAAAAGTAATAAAGAAAGTTCATCTTTAGTGACTGAGACTGGTTCTTTTGTCTGACCGGCCCAGAGGATCTGAGGGTTCGAACGCGGAAGTGAACCACGCGTCTTATTCATTCTGCGTCCAGCGGCTCCTCTGTAGATGTCTGCGCACTCAAAGGCAGCAGGGAGGGGAGGGGAGGGGGTGAGGGCCGGTTTAGGTGATCAGAGCGACTTGCCGCTTGCTGGCTGTGCATTTGGGATGAAACGCACAACTGATGCTACCACAGCTTATAGTGGCTACTGGGGTGGCCACTGGGGTGGCCAGGTGTCGGAGAGGGGTGGCCATGGCCACCCCTGGCCACCCCCTGGTGGCGCCACTGCTTACATGACCTGGGAGCTTATTCCATAAGACAGGGGCTTATGGAGGCCTATGAGGTCCTTAATATAGGACGGGGCCAGTCCATGTAAGGCCTTATAGGTTAACAGGAGGATCTTGAACTTGATTCTAGAATCAACTGGGAGCCAATGGAGTGAAACTAACACAGGAGTGATGTGATCTCTTCTGCTAGTTCCTGCTAACAATCTAGCTGCTGCGTTCTGAACAAGCTGGAGACTTCTTTAGGAACTCTTAGGACACGCTGCTAACAAGGAGTTACAGTAATCCAGCCTCGACGTAACAAATGCATGGATGAGTTTTTCAGCATCACTCTCAGAAAGTATATTTCTGATCTTAGCAATATTCCACAGGTGAAAAAAGGCAGTTCTACACGCCTGAGATATGTGAGCCTTAAATGATAAATCCTGGTCATATAAAACCCCAAGGTTTCTAACTGTGGAATTGGGGGCTATACTTATGCCATCCAGGGAGACTATCTGAGCAGACAGAGCATATCTGAGGTTTTTAGGACCAAGTATAATGACCTCAGTTTTTTCTGGGTTCAAGAGGAGGTAATTAATTGTCATCCAGGTCTTGATGTCTCTGATGCAGGCGTTCAGTTTCTCTATATTGTCATTCTGGTCAGGTAAATACAACTGCGTATCGTCGGCATAACAATGAAAATTAATGCTGTGTTTCCTGATTATGTTTCCTAGGGGTAACATATAAAGCGTAAACAGGATCGGTCCCAAGACTGAGCCCTGTGGGACTCCATAGTTGACTCGAGTGCACTGAGAGGAATGTCCATTTACATTAACGAAGTGATACCTATCGGACAGATAGGATTTAAACCACTGGAGAGCAGATCCTCTGATCCCTATGTCCTGCTCTAATCTATGGAGTAAAATACGGTGGTCGATAGTGTCAAAGGCTGCACTGAGGTCTAACAGGACCAGGATAGAAAGTAGTCCCTTTTCTGAGGCAGGATTTTCTGTCATTGTGTGGAAGTCATTAGAGACTCTAACTAGTGCAGTTTCCGTACTGTGGTGAGGTCTAAACCCCGACTGAAAGTCTTCAAAGTGGCTGTTGTCCTGTAGGTGGCGGTAAAGCTGCTTAACTACAACTCTTACTAGGATTTTTGAAATAAAGGGGTCTTAACACCATGTCACACAGGGCATGTCACGCAATTATTTTCTATAGTTTTCAATACATGCATGAAGCATTTGAAGGTAAAAGAGGGAAATGGGAATGGCTGCATCTAATAATGTATTACATGGATGTTGCTGTAAACACAGGGCCAGTGAGTCTCCAGCAATTGCTGTAAAGTAAATATATTTATAATAATATGGCATCAATGCTGGAGCACTTCAAGACAAAGCATAGGGAAACGCAGGAAAATGCCTTTCCTGCATTTTGATTACTGTATTTGTTATGTTGTAGATTATATTTATTCTACACAAATTCTACATAATTAGAGCTTCGGCGAGTTTGTGAGACCGGGTCTGCACACAGTTTTTTTTTTAACATTTCTGTAGAGGATCAAGGCTGGCAAATATGAGGAGGAGACAAAGGTAAAGGCTTGACTTCAGTCTGATGAGAAAATATGTCACATATTTTGTTGTAATGCAAGGTTGGGCACCATTCCGTGAATATCACAATACTGAACACATTGTTGCTGTTAAAAGGTCTCCCATGGTGGAGTGGAGTTTCGCGAAAAAAGTTACAAGTTTTCTGACTGATGAAGGAATTCACATGACAGCCACTGCTAAACATGTTGCCTATGAATGTTGTGTGCATTGCTCAGGAACACATTCCATTTGTCCAACAATTTTTCAAACCCGCTGAATCCCCCTTTGAGGTCATGGGGCTAAATTTAGTGTTTAAAATATAAAAAGAACACTCACATGGCCTGAAGGAGAGCTTTGAAGGAGGTATGGTTCTTGAAAAGCAGCGAGACACTTCCTCCTGTATTCAATGATGAGGTTGATGTAAGAGGTGGCCTTGAACTGGAACAGTACCTGGAACAGTACCTTCTAAATACTGCAGTATTTTTATTATTAGAAGCAAACAGTCAGAACAACAACCCTGTCCCATCAGTATCAGTGGGCAGAATTGGGACCTAATGGATACCCTCAAGGATCCTGGTATTACATTGACTATAAGCACAAATGCTTAAACTGTCAAAAAGGCAAAGAGCAAGCTTTATACCTTAGTGACCTGCACACGTACGGGGGTTGAACATGTGCTGCGGGTTTTTGGGTTGTCCAAGTCATGGAGGGTCATAGAGAGGAGCAGCTGCATCTTAGAGAGAGCACAGGTGTGTCTGGCAGTTCCTCTGAGACTGCTGCAGTCAGACATCATGAAAATGGAACTTTTGTGTGTATCGTGAAGTATTTTGTAGGAGTAATTTGGGTAACATGCACTTATGACCTATAGGTGACGATGTAGCGGGAATTATTGCAGTGAGAGATATTTATCAAATGACAGTGTCAGGACAGAACTCAGGGCTGGGCTCAGATGCAGAGTTTAGACCTTTTATTCTCAGGTAAATGCTTTTGCTTTTAAGAAATGAGGGTGGAAACAATAAGGG
Organism: Oryzias latipes; assembly: GCF_053564925.1. NCBI lineage: Eukaryota > Metazoa > Chordata > Actinopteri > Beloniformes > Adrianichthyidae > Oryzias > Oryzias latipes. The sequence continues at coordinate 1,894,032 of NC_136255.1, read as the reverse complement.
AGGATTAGTCACACCTGCAGGGAAACACACCAGGGCAGGAAGTAACAAGCCCTGAAATGAGAGGAAAATTAGTGTTTCAAAATAAAACAGGAAGTGCAACATGAGACAACACAAATGACAGACATTGACCAAAAGTGCACAACTCAGGACAAAACATAAGACTGACGAGACGTGACAGACAGCTGGTTTCCTTAATTGGTGATTTATCCCTTGAACCCTTCCTCTCGTTCATTTTGCCTAGAAATGCATCAGTATTTTTATTTCGAGAGTCTAACAGAGACAAGGTCATGGGTTCATTTTTAACATGAGAGAGAGAAGTTGGTCTCAAAGCTCTAAATGTTGGGGGAAAAACATAAAATGCTCTTCCATATTTTGCTGTCATTGTGTGGAAGCCAACATTAGAAACATGATGTCTCCTGCCAATACCTGTCCACACTGTTCTGGATCAACACAGACTTTTGATCAGTTATTCAAACATCCATCTAAAATGGCCATACAGCAACTTGAACTGGATGGGATTGAAAAAATCAGGAAGCTCGTCCTTACAGAAAGCAATAGTCCAGAATTTCCACGCCATTATAGAAAATATGAACAATGCTGGAACATCGATTTATGTGGACTGATATTTACTTTTGTAGAAAACAATGTAAGTAGTAAAACGGAGGGCAGACTAGGAGGAAACCTAAATGGCTTGTTAAATAAACTTTAACAGTACTTAATCAAAACCTGTTCTCAATTTAAACATGAAGAACTAAAATAGGGCAGAGAACAAAGATAACTAACCAAAACGCATGACAATCAGATGGCCTGACTCTAAACAATAGAATCCACGGTCCTTTCTAATTTCCTAAAGGAGAGACAGCTGTTATCCTCAGGACTGCACTGACTATGACTTTTGGTGAAAATTCCACCTAAGTAACCAGATGACCCCTCTGGCTGGTGGAAGAATAGCTTCCCAGCTACATACTCAGAATGGGCAGAGAAGTTGAGGGCTGCATGGGAGCTCAAACACAGCACGGCAGCTAAGCAACCATGGCATTGTCCATTTATCCATTTTCTAAACCTCCTTGATCCTTGCAGGGTCACAAGGTCGCTGGAGCCCATCCTGGCCACTGTTGGCCGAAGGCAGTTGGAATTGGTACAATGCAAAGCAATTATCTACTATATTACTTTGCACAAGTTCCTGTGACCTGATTGTTTTCATACGTGTCAAAAATAAATTTTGCTTATCTCCCATGGCAGCAGTAACACATGACAACATCTAAACTCAATTTTACAGACAGAAATTCAGTTGTGCACCAATTTTTGATAACTTATCAGACTCCAGCCCTCTCTGCAGTAGTTGATTTTCCTGTGTTATTGCTGCTGAAAACATCTACTTCTGTGGTCCTGTTCCTACATAATTGCACCTCCACCATCCAGGAGTACACATGTAGCAGACTTTAGTGTGTGTGAACCTAGTCCTGCATAACTTTGCAGAAAGTCGGCCTACTCAGACACCTGAGGACGAACTCGCTTTTCCTCCCAAGAGACTTTTACACACAACACCCTCAAGTGTGATGTGCACATGTCCTTGATTTTCACTACCATCTCTTTTCAGTGGCCCTTAATACTGAGCTGTATCCACACTGAGAGTTCAGGCACAGCATCATCCGAGCAGGTTATTTTAAAAAATATCCGTAAAGTGAGTTGTAGCCAAGCCAGACTGATGACTGTGGTTAGAAGACGATGTAGTCCACTTTTCCAATGGGGCCCAAACAGTATTAAGTGTATATTAACAACAGCCTGTGGAAGTGACCAACAGATTGCAGTGACGGGTGTAATCCCCAAAGTGAGAAAACAAAAGTAGAAGTGAAGAGAAGAACTGTGAGGAAAATATTGTGCAAAACCCGACGGAGGAAAAACATCTTTGGTGCTCTTGGACTGTCTCAGAAGACATAAAAGAGAGGGAAAAACACAGAAACATCCATTATAAGGATGGGATGGTTGCAATATAAACAGCGCAATCATCATGTTCATCACGTTCTTGTATTACGTTGATTTATGTGATCTTCACTTGGTATATTCATACTTCTTCTACATCTATGTAAATTTCCTGTGAAGACCTTAACTTTTCTCACTCTTTCCATGTATATTCCAGCTGACCAATTTACATCCGGGCAATATGCCCCAAATGTACGTAGTGTCTGTGTGACACCACCTTTTACATCACGCTGTAAAAACACTGACCGATGGAGGTCCGTGTTAACGTATACAAGTCTGTCATTCTTGCGATCCAACACTTCAAAAACAGTCTAAACCCCTAAATAACACCATGAATAGTCTTTATAATTTCAAAAAATGGTGTCTCTGCGATGCAAAATAAAAGCATGCCTAGAAGAATGGAAAAACATTCTACTGTTTTAAAATTTTCTACAACTTTGACAGGTTTTACGATGCAAGCCAACAGAGCTGCTGCATGTTTACTTGGGGACTACGTTGGATTACAGTAAAAAGACTCAATCTGCTGCATCTCTGCAGGGCAGAAGGACACAAGCACTGTGTGTGAGAACAAATAAATACAAGCTTTTCCATTTCCTCTTGCAGTACACAAGAACACCTGTATCCATGGTAACTGTCTTCAAACAAAGCAACAGCACTAGTCTTTTAATACTTGGAGGACAAACATTAACATGAAGAAAAACTGAAATCAAACAGCTAAACACTACACTTGAATAAATGTAGATATTTTGTCTTTTTTTTCTTCTCTTTTTTGGTTTCTTTGGTGAAACCATGACAAAGAGGTTTATTTTTTTGTCATAGGTGGAATCTTTTAAACAACATCCATCCATCCAGCTTGTTTTGTACATCTGGGTCTTTGGGGCAGCAGTCTAAGCAAAAATGCCCAGACTTCCCTCTCCCCGGCCACTTCCTCCAGCTCAGGGGAGACCCAAGGCGTTCCCAGGCCAGCCAAGAGACATAGTCTCTCCATAGTCCCTAGTCTGAGCTCTCTCAATGTGACTGAGCTTCTCACCCTATCTCTAAGGGGGCGCACAGCCACCCATCGGAGGAAGCTCATTTCAGCAGTTCCTATTCGGGACCTTGTTCTTTCAGTCATGACCCAGATGGACCGGTACAGCGACCAGACGCATAACAGCGGATGCTGCGCCAATCTGCTCAGTGTTTCCTGAATCTGAGGTTCGGATGTCAGGTAAAAATGTATTTAAACCAAGCAAGTACCCATGTCATGCACAATTTAGCAAAAAAAACAACAAAACAATCAGCTTTAGTTTTCAAAAACCGACAAAGGAGAGATGCTTATATAAGATTTCACCTGCATTATATGAGGTGTGTGTGTGTGAGGGGTCCATATATCAAGTGCCTAAAGAAAAAAGCATCACAGACAGGACAATATAAACATTTTAGATGTTAACTTGGTAAGTTTTTGTTTTAAAGAGCAAAGTTGCAAAAATGGAACATTGATCCAAATTAACATTAACACTTTTTTTTCTTAGCTTTTTCGGCACAACACTAGGAGGCAGTACAGACTCCTTGGTTGTCAGGTGAATTTCAGTTCAATCCTTCAAACCCACAACCTAACACAGTCCAACACAGCACACAATGTGCCCTACTGTTTCTGCTTTAGGCCTGAAGGGGATCAATAAGCTTTGATAAAAACCCTTTCAAATATGCTGTCGTCTCTGTTGCTAGTAGATGCCTAAGTCACAACTGCCCTCATGGGTGGGTATGGGCTGCCTGCGGGCAAAAAATGGGCATGCAGGTGGCCCACACAAAATAACAATGTTGTAGAGCACTATGTAAGCCCAAAGCGCAAAAATATTAGTGTGCATTTTTTTCTGCAGGTATGGTAGAAGCACAAGGTTTTAGTGAACACTTATACAACACGTATGGGTAAGTTAGGGTAAAGTCCTCTGCAGGCCATTTTATCACCCCCCCCCCCCTCACACACACACACACACACACACACACATCTTAGAAAAGTAACATAGAAGAGTATATATGATGGTAAGAATAGACAAAATCTAGTTTTACTTAGAAATGGCTGAGTCCAGTTTCGATCTAAATACCTACTAAATAACTAAACATCCCCAACTTTATCCACAGTACTCAGTCTGAAAAAAGTACTGCTTTATGCTGCACTTTGTGTCTCAGTGGAGCCCGGTGGGCTTTGCAACAGTTACCTTTATACAACCTCATCTCCTTTGGTGGTGCTTACCTAAAACTTGCTTTATACTGAATGTTAATTCCATCTGGAATGTTTTTAATCTCATTATAAATCTGTCCCCATTTCCCCCAGTTTTCCATTTCTCCCCATCATTATAGTTCTGGTTTTCATTCTTACAACCATGGTCTTTCTTCCAAACACCAATGCTATTTCTGTACTTTGGGATTAGCTGAGGCAATGGCCCTTAGTGACTTCAATTAAATTACAGATACAGAACCCTAGTGTAGTTCCCTGGAGAGTGGCAGTTTCCACGGAGTCTGCAGTAGGGGGTTGGTTTGGGGAAGGTTCTCTGGGATCTGAAGAAATCTGGGACAGGGAACACAGAGGACAAACAACACAAAGGAAAAAGGGCACAAACCAAGACTGGAGAAATAGAAAATGGGATATGAGGTCAATGGTGATTTAACATACTCTTTGGTAAAATCATGTCAACATTTCATTTATTATCCTTTATCTGCAGCTCAGGCTCAATTCACAAACCTCACATCAAAATATCAAAGAACAAACAAAAAGGTTTTTGCTGAAGTTGTTTCATTTTATTTCAGATTTTATGAGACAAACCAGGTCAGGTTTAGAAAAAGCAGGTTTCAGTTCACACATTCATTCAGTAAGATAACTAATTCTGGACAGGATGTGCTTCAAACTGCACTTTAAGCTGCCATTCTCTCTAAAAAAAATGCAATTTTTGGCAGCTCTTGATTCATCAAAAAATTCAAAAATACCTTGACAATAATCATAGCCAAACACCAGACATTTGTGCCAGAATCCCTTCTGAGCCACCATCATGTATTTAACAATTTTGAGAAGCAGAACACCTCATGAAAGTCTGGAAGAGGAACTGCTGCTTCAGCAGAAAAAAAATGTTGGGATGGTTGGGGACAACCTTGAACAAAGTAAAACTGAATTTAAAGCTTCTTTAAGTCCTGAGCAGTCGAATGGAACATGAACGGCTGTGCCAAAGAAAAACCGTTGTGGTTTGTGGAAAACCCAAAATGTCATAGAGCAGAAGCAGAAAGATCAATACTCGCACTTAAAAATGGAAAGAAAAGTAAGGTAACCAAAAATAAAAACAAGTTCTGAAGCATAAGGATCAAAAAACAAATTTTGACAAAAAATTCTTGATTATGCTATAATAGCATGACGGATGTGACGCACGTCTTGGATGAGCGTTCAACATATGGTGTTCACACTGGACCCAATACCAGTGCCTATATGTCACTTACAGTTGGAGACTTTGTGTCAAATAAGTGGTGCAAATCATGCAAATCTTATTCCAGTCGTTTTCTTTCTTAAATGTTTTCAATGCGGAAGTTCGAAACGTGCATTTTCGCATGTTTACATAAACTTTTCATTGGAAGTCGTAGCTTAAAGGTGCGTTTTCGCAGCGGCATGAATGCAGCTTTGGTCATTTATTCAAGGGGGAACTGATGAACTGAAACCGAAACAGCTGCGATTGTTGGAAACTCAAGCCGGATGAAACTTTTTTAAGAGCGAACACGAGAAGCAAAACCAAAACTGAAGAAGTAATGGAAAATTCAGACTTCTGACTCTCATTAAAACTGAACCAATATTAAACAAGAACCAAATCCAGAGTTAAAGAAAAGTCAGGGTGCAGCAGATTTATGTTGAAATTTTTATTAATAAATTCTTATTAACACATGCATATGATTATACTATAAAGCTAAGGCCTCTGGCCTGATAAAGCTGCAAACTAAAGTAGTTCATTCAAAAGTGTGTTAAGTTTAGAATTTGGACAATGGAAGTGATGGTTGATTTGACCAAATGACACATTAAGTAATACCATCAATACATTCCCAACGGGGATTTTTCTGCCTTTACCAGTTAATCTTAAACACATCATACTGAGCTTCAAGTTGAACAAAATCAACTTAGATAAAAGTTTTTCTGTCTTGGAATATTTCTTTCAATCTAGATTTTGGTCTCAAAGCTGAAAGCCTGGAAGTCTTGGGAGTTTGGAGCAGAGTACTCAAACGTTGCTGCTTCACACCTCATCTCTTCTGTTGTAAATTATGCCCTGTAGCAGTCCTTGGGCCTGTTTCAGAAAGGAGGTTCAACCAACTCTGAGGTTAAACTTGAACTCTGAGTTGGTCAATCGAGAGATTAACTACTCTGAGTTTTCTGTTTCAGAGAAGCTGATCGGAGTTAGGTCAATCAATTCTGAGTGGACTGATTCGGAGGTAAGCGTGCGCACCGCGACTATAAGAAGGCATTATCAATGGAGCGCAGATATTACGAGTCACCATGGCAACCGAGGAAAAAAGTCGTCTGCGTATTTTTCGCCAGCTGAACTTGACGTGCTGCTGCAGAGTTACAGTGAACATGAGCACATATTCCAGAAGAAAAGCAACACCGCTGCATCTGCAAAACAGAGACAGTTAGCGTGGGAAAACATAGCTGCTCAAGTTAATGCGCAAGTTTGCATTTAAATCATTGTTATAAAATATTGGCTGTAATAACTTTTAAAATAGCGTAAGGACTGAAATAAAAAATGGCGATATTTAGGTGTACTTTTGAAGTGTTATTCCTGGTGTAAATGCATGAAATGCTGCATAGTGTACAGAACCAATCTGGGGGGAAAATGCATTTAACGTCGGTAATGTTTAGAGGACTTTTTTTTATTAACCTTCCCCTCTTGCAAACGTTGGTCAGTTTAATATTAATACATGCAATTGTGTTTTTAAAAGTGAACTTTTGTCTACCCTTGTATTGATCAAGTGGTATAGGTCAGGGCTCCAGACTGCGAGCAATTGGTCGCATTTTGCGACCAAAATTTGAGAGTGTGCGACTGAATTTTACATCCAGTCGCACATGTGCGACCAGTAAATTTGCCTCCCCCACCCTTCATATTTTTTTAAACATTAAACGTGGAAGGGGCACGTCAATGATCAATGAAATAATCAATGAGACGCGAGCGCACACGCACGCAGGCAGACACACACACTCGCGCACATACTCATGAAACGCGAGCACACACTCGCGTGATGCCTGTGTGTGAGGCGGCCACTGCGTGTGAGAAGAATAAGTCACTGTGAGTGGCTAAAATGCGTGTAGGGGGAGGGGCCTAGAGCTGACCAACCAATCACAGTGGGGTATATGACTCTTGGGGGCGTGACAATGACAGGGTTTGAAAGCAGGACACCTGACAGCGCCCTCCCCGGACCACATGAAGGAGTTCCTTACTTTCCTTTAGAACGTATCTTTTCGCTCGTAATTTTCTAAATACATGCAGTCCGTGCTGAACTTTTCTCTGGGCCGCACAGACCCGGAGGAAGGTTTAGGTTTTGGTTACGGCGGCGCATCAAACGGGTTACGGCAGCACACCGACCGCCCCCGTCCCGCGGGAGTCGGGTCAGCTGAGGAGAATAAATGTCCCACACCTACATGCGTGACAGCTAACGGGGCTTGAACTTTAAACACGCTCGAGCAAAAACAACATTAGTTTTAGACTCACTGAAAGTACGTGGGGAAAATGCAAGATAGGCGTGTTTGAGATGAACCGGCACCTCGCCTGGATCGTTGGGGAGACCGGGGGGGGGGGCGGCTGTGAGATGAAAGCGAATCTGCAGCAAGACTGAAGGAGAACAGGAAATCGGAGTTGTCCTTAACATTCAGTTTAGTTTTAATATTCTTCTCCCCCTTAGTATGATCTGTGTTATCATATATTTTATGATTATTTAAGGTTTTGTAATGTATGTAGCCTTTTTTAATGAATTGGAATTTTAAATTATTTTGATTAATCCCTCCACTACAAAAACCATCAGGACACATGTCCCATAATGCATTGTTTTGTAGTCTGTAGGGCAGCTTTCAGTCAGTTCAGTTTCCAGCTGTGTCCGGGTAGGTTTGCCCCTTGCTCCCACCCCTTTCTCCTGAAATTTTTGTGATGATTGACAGTTAATGTTGGAGCAAAAACAAAAATATATGACACACACCAGGTGATCTGCGCAGCGTTGAGTTCACCTGGGTAATCTCAAACACGGTTATTGTGCATCTTGGCTGCACCTATTTGGTGTCACCAAGATAAATTTCCATCAGTTTTCTTAACTATTTGTACTGTCATGACAGCGATGCTTTTGTCAGTTTACCTTCTTGTTGCATCTTCAAAAGTGCAGAATAAAATGTGAAACTGAATTTGAAACAGCACATTGTAATTTCTGCATCTATTATTAAAGTATTTATTAGTAATACAGTGGAAATTAGTAGATTTGGTTAGAATTTTGATTTACGGTATGCGCCCCTAAATTTTCTAGTTGTGCCCCTAAAATTTTCAGTTAGGGGCCACTGTGCTCCTAGCGAAAAAAGTTAGTCTGGAGCCCTGTAGGTTTATATGGGATTAAGAAAGTAAGCAGTGCTAGCACATTGTGTTTCCTAAAAGTTATTGTTACATTAATCTAATTCAATGTCCCTGATTTCATTTTCATGTAGATGCAATCCTGCAGGAATTAGAAGAACATGGCAGCAGCTAAAAATGAAGAATAAAAACATAATTCAATCAGGTCAAATGTGAGCATGTCATGGATGTAGGCTTTGTTGACAATATTTGACATATGAAACATCTACATAGCAATACATATTTAATGTTGTTTTCATTGTATATATGTAATTGACTGCAACGAAAAACGGTAACGCTCAAACAAAAACGTATGGGGAAATGACAAAAAATCGAATCTAGGTCTCAAAATCCTCGTACGACGTAAATGTAATTCTCTACGAATTAATGCAGCCTCCTCGTCTATTGGGTCCTCCAAAAAGGACAAGCCATTCTTTTCACTTGTCTCTGTGTGACGGACATTTGGGCAATGAAGGTTAAAGCGAAAAATACCCCTTCGTCTTTAAAAAGGGGAGGGGACCGGCAGAAACCTTGAGTTTAGAGAATAAAACCTGCTCCCGACCAGGTTAGGTTCACAGCATAAGTAACCATGGACACTGACTCCGAGTATAAGTTACCCCTCTTTCAGAAACGGGTTTAACTGACTCTGCTTTCTCTGGTTTAACAAACCTCCCATTCTGAAACGGAAAACCCAGGGTTTCCCTGATTTCAGGGTTAACACACTCAGAGTTACACTTAACCTCCTTTCTGAAACAGGCCCCTGGACTACAAGAACAGAATTGTTCTCGCAATTCTTCTTTTTTTACTGCTCCTTTTAGCTGCCGCCACATGCTCAAAAGATCACCAACATTTCCACATGAATTTTGGAATCGGTGAACAAGACCAAAACACACATGTCAGGGATATCCATGGGAAGTTTTGAAATGATTAAGGGATGGCTGTTGTGGTTTGGGTTCTGTTGCCTTTAATTCAACTTCCCGTCTTATTTTGAAGGTTCTCCCTGCCTGTCTTAGTTTGAGTTTGCCTTCCCGTGTCCCATTCTCCCCTGATCATTTGCACCTGTGTCGTGTCAGTCTTGTGAGTATTTGTCTTGTCACTACCTCCCTTTTGAGGTAGTCCATACTTTCTGCTTCCCTGTTTCTCTGTGTACCCCGTCAGCTGGTTTTCTGGTTTCCCTGTATGTCAGTATGTCTCATTAAACCCCCCCGTCTCTGCATTTGGGTGCTTCACCAACCCCTCGACACAACAACGGCCACAGGACCTACAACTTGATTGCCGTTTTGTGGTCTGGGCTCAGCCTGGAGATGAAGCAATTAAAGCAAATGTCATAGCATGTCCTTCCTGAGCGTTAACTCTGTGAACACATGTTCAAAAGTTGTGATGCAGATTGGAATAAACATGTTTCTGTACTGCATTTGTTCTGTGGTGAAGTACTTCAAACATCATAAAAAAAAAACCCTCACAGAGCCTAAATCAAAAAGACACAGAAGAAAACAGAAAAACCTTCTGCTTTTTCTGGAAGCTCACTGACTTACCATTTTCAATTCTGTAAACTATATCTTGACACAGTCCACTTTCCTTCTCATAGTGATCTTCTCTCAAAGATCTAAAAACTCCACAGTGTACACATGCACTTATGTGTCCACAGGTTCTGTAACTGGCACTCCAAAGCTTTTATGCCTTTCCGTTTCTTTTTTTATTCATGAGCTCCAGACGACAGTAGCTGGAGGAGGGAACATCTGCGGGTATTTGTGCAGATCCAAAGTTTAGTGCTGTGATCTCAAAACGCTGCTGCCTCACACTGAGGTTGTCACCCAGCCTGCTTGATCAGAGGAAATTGGCTGGAGAAGATTGCTGAACGAGAGTTGGTAGATGATAGGACTCCTGCTACCTCTGTCTCTGACGCATATAGCCCACCCACGTCATCCAGTTCTAAGCCGTGCCAGCATCCCCCACTGCTTATTATAACCTGAGGAAAAGCTCTGAGCTTGTTTCTTCATAAAGTGTTTTAGTGTGCAGAGAGGGGCATAAAAAAGTAGGAGATGAGACAAAAATGTTTTGCCATTTAAAGCCAATTCTGCTAGTAAGGAGAAATCTTTAGGCATAAATGGAAATCCATATTTTCTGTGAACATGCGGACAGTGGGAGTGGAAACAACGGCTGTCTGTCATTCTTGCTGTGTAATCATTCTGGATGGGACAAAGAAGCTGTGATGCACTTTAACTTTGATACATTTTTCTAAAGCGTTCATCAGATTGCTAATGGTCTGTGAAAAGGGCTTGTTGCAAACTTCCTGACAAGCTGTAGACCATTTCACACATTCAACAACCAGCAGCTCATATTGAATGTTTTGAAAGACAAAAGATTATAATGAATAGAACAGGCAGCAGAGATAATTTTTTTGTTTTGTTGTTGTTTTACATTTGTAAATATTTTGATATTTTAACTGCTAGGAGTGTTGAGTCAGAATGACTATTGTGTGCATATATTCAGATACAAGTATAATTTCTATTTTTTTAAATCTTTTCTGCTTAGGGTCTTATTTTTATAACATTATAATTCAATTTTATTGATTTATTTTCTTTATATGAGCATGTCCAAAGTCCGGCACCTGGGTCAGATGTAGCCCGTGTTCAAATTTCCAACGACCCACAGCCTCTTGTCATAAAATCAATAATATGTAGCCCTGAACACTTTCTAAAAACTTTGTCTGGTTTCTTGATTGTGGTTGGCTAAATGACGTTTTCATATTCACAGTAAAGAGGCACTGCCACGCAAGACATGCTATCTACAGCAACTGGGAATGAACAATATGAAAAATTGACAGCAATTTTTGTGAAACGTATTTTGATGTACTTGTTCTATGGGAAACCAAAACCAGAATTGTATTTCTAATGAACTACTGCCGCTGTGCATCCAATATACCCTAAAAACAACAAAGGCTCTTTTATTTTGGCTAAAAAGTTCATAATCATAATTAAAAGATCAATGGGAACAATTTTACAATAAAAAAATTGTAGTTGGACAGGCACCTTAATATTTTATTCAGTGTCTTGTGGTTATAGACGCCAAAACAGACCTGCAGAGCAGACGTTCCACGTCTTCATTCCATAACTACATATGTGTATTTCCTGCTCATTGGTGTCTGCAGCTCTTGTATTGACAGTCCTGATGTCTGCATGTCATTTCTGCTTCCAGAAGTCACATCTCTGTCTAAAAATGCAGAATTGTACAGTTGAATTCTCAGTTAATCATTTGTTATCTCTGCTGATTAGTGTTTCACAGACTCCAGTATGTTATCATATTTGCTGTTCTAATTCAGGATGATGACACCATAATTGCCCTGTGATTGCTGGTAATTTATACATGTTCCACCATCACTCAGAGGCCTGCCAGGGCAGCTGCTGCAGTCTATGCACTCTGCCAGAGTCTGTGTTAAGGTTTGTTTATCCAACAATCCAAAGCATTCAGATAGCTTTCATTCCTACTCATGCATTTTCAAAAACACTGGACTGGTTCTGCAGGTACTGGCTATGTGAGCAGTGGACAGAAGAGTTCTGTCCACTGCTTTATGGCAGTCTGGCAGAAATCAAATGTGAACGAGACGACGATTGCAACACAAGGACAAGGCTTAAGACAGTTATAAAATAATATTTTAAGTCACGTGAAACAAGAAGAAGTTTGGATGCCAAAGATTTTCCAATCTAAAACTACTGTACAGTGGTAAACCAAAGACACTTAGAAAAATTGTAAAAAAAAAAAAAAATATATTAAATAAAAGCTGAATAGTAATAATAGAGGAAAGACAGAGAAGAATCCAAGCGATTAGGATCCAAACAGGCCAGAAGCTGAGAACACAAACACATATCACACGTGGAACTAATTCACAGGACAGCTCCCTGATATTACAAAAAACAAAATCAAAACTGGACAAAAGTCCAAAACCAAAGAAAAGGACAGGGAGCAAAGTCCAGAGTGCCTTCTGCCCAGAATCAGGTCACATAGGTCAAGAGTAAGGCTGGTAAAAACAAGTCACTCAAAAAGAGGTTATGTATTTTTTGGGTAACCAGCGTGTAAATTTGTAAAAAGAAAACTTTTTTAAAATTATTTTTTCTACAAATCTTTTTGTATTAATTACACAGAATTTTGGTTGTCCCAAAGTTTCTCCGTCCTCTGTGTTCAGTGTTAACCCTCAGTAATTTGTTCTTCTTCGCTGGTTTCCCCTTTATATGTTTGGCCCTTCTTTTCCCTCCTTTCAGTTTTATTGTTCGGTGGGAGAGGTGGGTGTCCTGTAACGTTAGCAAGATCTATCGTCATTTTATCTCAGTTAGGCCCAATATCCTAGTATTGTTTGAGTTCTATCACAGAAAAATACAAAAACTGAAAAGATGTTAACTATTTATTTTTTAAAGTAATCCCTCTTCCTATCATCCTTACAGGAGCCAGGACAGGCAGCTAATACTGGGATTTCTGTTGTCTTTTTGGAAAATTGTTAGATCTGCAATAAATGGAGGTGGTCTCCAAGGGTGCTGCTGTGTTTCAACATCCTTTATTTCATCAAAAACAATGCAGAAATGATCCGGTTACTTCAGCATGACCGGCCCTTCCAGGGACAGCCTCAGAGATAATGTGTCCTGCAGTAAACAACGATGCTGCCATGGATGAAGCTGAGCTTAAACCTTTAACTGGCGCAGCCTTCAGATGCTTAACCCATGTGCTATCCTAGGCACTTTAACATTGGGAGTGGGTCATCTAGACCCACTAGACAGTGCTCTCAACCTTTTTTCTTCAATGATTTGTGATCTTCACTGGTGTCCATGGATTACATGAAATCTTTCCACCTTTATCCACCTTTGTCATGGTAGGGAGAACACGTCAATGTAAGGGGGGGGGGGGGGGGGGGGGGGTCATCTGGACCCCATAAGATAGCACAAGGGTTAAAACAGATAAAAGAGGAGGAGCTTCAACCTTTTTGGGATCCACAACAGGAGCAGCACCGCCTCCTCACACACAACGAGAGGCCTTTGAAAGAACGTTCAACTTTTCATTCAAGTATTGGAGAAAAAAAAATTTGCCAAGCTCCTCTAGCAAAAACTGTCTCAAGGCATCTTTGCCTCTGTGTGGCTAGTTTTTTTGGGGACAAGGGTTGATAAAACATTGTCACGTCCACTCAGGCCTCTGTTTCCTGTAACTATCTTGAAATCCAAAAGATGTTCAGAGCTCATCGATACAGAAGGGTGTTTCCTAAAAAGGGAAACGGGGCAATTCCAAGAGCAGAGGAGAGCCTCATCACTCCTCTAATTACATGTCTATTTAACCATTGAGCTAAATAACAGTTTCTCTTTTCTTCACCTAACAATTAGAGTTTATTGTTGCAGTGGACTGATTACGTTCTACCAGCTTGTCTTCCTGAATTAGATTCCTCACAGTTTGGTTTTGAGAGCCTGACTGTCTTGTGTACAGAAAAGTTAAATATTGACAGGCACATTCTGAACCAGAACACTTAGTCCTGGAACAGATAAACAACTCCAATGTAATGTATCTGGGCAATCATGAAAACAAAATGATTGTCTCTGCAGTTTAAGTACTTCATTGTTGCCCCACATCACAAAATGAGCCAATGCTGAAGAAAAAACTCTCATTCTGGACTTTGAGGAGTCTAGAAAACAAATTGTGGTTGTGAAATCAGAAACTCAATGGTTTGGGCTTTTTTGAATTGTGGCAACAAATGTTAAGCTGCACCTTGCATAGCTCTGAAGCTGTGTTCACACTGCCTCTGTCAGCAAACTCGCTGCTCAAACCTTGTTCAAATATATGATCATAAACTGGATGCTCCCGTCGTGTGTCTGTGGGGAGAACGCAGATTTATTTATGCTGAAGAGCTCTACAAAACTATCAGTAATCACATCTCCATCTCTGGGTTCATGACATCATTCAGAGACTCTCCCAGTGCAGTGTGCTTCACCATCAACTGCAGGAGCTGCGCCTGAATGACGGCCGCTTTTAGCGGAACTTCTGTCTCTCTATGTCCCATTTTTACGACTGTGCCAAGGCTTTGTGGGGCTCTGAGGGATTCTGGAAGATTGTTCCAGAGTCGAGGGGCGGCAGCCTGAAAGGCTCTGTCTCCCATAGTGGTTAGCCTGGTCCTTGGTTGATGAAGGCAATGAGTAAAATTTGAGCGGAGGAGTCGTGAATTGGCATGCCGGGAAAGGAGCTCATTAAGGTAGACAGGGGCAGTTCCATGGACACATTGTAAGGAGACAGAGTTTGTAGTGAATTTTGGAATGAATGAATGGGTGACCAGTGAAGTGACTGAAGAACAGGAGTGATGAGGTCAAATTTGCGTCTTCTTTTCAGGACCCTACCAGTGTAGTTTTGGATGTGCTGAAGCTTCTCCCAACAAGGAGAGCATTGCAGTAATCAAGTCTGGAGGAAATAAATGTATGGATCAGTTTTTCTGCATCAGACTGGGTGAATGAGGGGCGGAGCTTTCCAATATTTTTAGATGGAAAAAAGAGACTTTGGAGAGGTGACGTATGTGATGATCAAATGTTAGATTAGAATTGATTTTACACCAAGTTTTATCACAGATGAAGAGAGCGGAATGTTGTGACCAGAAACCGGAATTCTTTTGGTGGAGGGTGTTTTGATCTGGTCAGGTGTACCGATTAATGTGGCTTCAGTCTTGTTGCTGTTAAATTGGAGAGTTTTCAGCCATCCATGCCTCTATCTCCTCCAGACATGCCTGGAGGGCAGAAGAACTTAGGGTGGGAGTGGAATCCATTTTTACATATAACTGTGTGTCATCGGCGTAACAGTGGAATGAAATGTTGGGTTTACGGATGATTTGTCCAAGTGGAGATATGTAGATGGTAAAAAGTGAAGGTCCAAGAACAGAGCCTTGAGGCAATCCGCAGGTGACTGTGTGTGAGATTTAGCAGTCCCCAGAGCCACATATTCTGTCCCGTTTGTGAGAAATGATTTAAACCAGTTGAATATGTTCCCAGAGTCCAACAGTAGTATGAAGACGGTTAAGGAGAATGCCGTGATCCACAGTGTCAAATGCAGCTGATCCAGAAGGAAGAGTAGAGATGGGGAGCCCTGGTCTGCAGCTATGAGTAGGTCATTCATGACTCGGACCAGGGCTGTCTCTGTACTGAGCTGACCGGAAACCAGACTGAAATTTTTCATATAAGCTGTGCGTTGAGAGATGATGGTGGAGCTGAGCAGTGACAACTTTTTCAAGAACCTTGGACAGGAACGGTAGGTTGGAAATGGGTCTATAGTTTGCCAAATTATGGGTATCCAGTGCAGGTTTTTTTAAGTGTGGTCTAATGATGGCAGTTTTGAGAGCAAGGGGAACATGACCAGCTTGTAATGATTGGTTAATTATAGTTGTGATAATTAGACTGATACTTGAAATGTTGTCTTTGATCAGGGCTGTTGGGAGGGGGTCAAGTGAGCAGGTTGAGGATTTCATAACCCTTAAGATGGCCTCAACCTCTTTCTGTGTAGTGGGTGTGAATTCAGAAGGGGTCCTTGGAGCTGTTGGTACAGTCGGGTTTTCAGATGAGGTAGGAATAGTAGTAGTGGGAAGGAAGTTAGATCTTAGAGAAGATATTTTACTGGTGAAAAAAATCCATGAATCTATCACAGCTGCTAACACTAGCATCACTATGGGTAAGTGTGAGGGGCTTAAGCAGAGAGGATATGGTGGAAAACAGCTGTTTTGAATTTCCAGTGTTACTAGTGATCTTGTGGGAATAGAACTTCGACCTGGCTATTGTAAGGGCTCTGCAGTAGACTTTTTGATGGGCGCGATAGGCCTTTTTATGTACTGCCAGGTTGTCTTTTATGAGTCTTCGTTCCATGGCTCGTCCAAGTCTTTCAAGAGTTCGCAGTTCCTCTGTGTACCATGGGGCTGATCTTGTGAAAGAGACGGTTCTTGATTTCAGGGGTGCATGGGATTGCAGAAAATAAATTCAAGATGTAAACGTATTGTGAAGGATAGGATAAAGTACAAAGAGTTTTGCACTATATTAGTAAACTGACACAAAGAAAACTATAAAAAGACTTATTAGAGAGAAAAAAGGGCTGTGACATCATGAAATGATAGTGATCTACATGAATGATGACTGATAAAGCAAAGCTGTCAGGAGTTTGGCCACTGACCGTTTTAAATCTTCCTGTTTCATGCAGTGCACATGCATCCTGCTCTACATCCTGTATTGCTTTATGTCAGTTAATCAGGTTCGCAGTTGTGTGAGTTTTTTTATTTATTTGTGCATTTAGGTCTTGGTAAATAAAGCCCATGCAATGCTTTCTCAGTTTTGTCCACACTTCTGCCCCTGACCATGCCTCTGGCCCAGAATTGTTTTTTGAATACACTCCCAGATTTTCCCTGTACCTTTCATTACAAAAACTTTCTGCTCTTATAGCCACAAAAACAGTGGATATAAGAATAAAAACATCAATATAGAGCACAACAGTGTGCCAAAAAAAGAAAACTGTCTGTCCCTGAGAGTTAAGCTCAATTTTAGGATATATTTTTTTTTTTGGAGATGAGAGAAACATGGGATCCACTCAGGACAAAACACTGCAGATAGAATGAAATTCCCCTTTTTTTCCTCACTTTTTCAGCTGTGTTACCCTCATTTGTCCTGCATGTAGGCATGGAAACTGCACTCACAGCACTGTTGAAAATGGGGGAAAAAGAAACAAGTTTTGTGTTAATTAGATGCTGACAGGTCTTATGTTTAAGTGCCTGCAAGGAATTTGGAACAAGTTACTGTAGAATTACTTTACCAGACCTAGTTGCAACAAAGATTTTCAAATACAGTGAAGCTCTAACAAAATATTTTGACACTAGAAAAAAAGGTGAAGATTTTGATCATTTGTTACTTGGGATAATGGTAACAATGTCAGGAAAGCAGAGAATGTGGGTTATGGCTTTTATTAAAAATTTGTTTGCTGAGACATTTTTGAGACTGACTTATATGATATACAACAGCATTATTTGATTCCTGCTGGAAACACCAGGGGGGTATTCCAGAAAGCAGGTTATGCTAGTTACCACGGTAAGTTTGAGGCTAAGGAAGCGGATAACCTCAGCTTTCTGTTCCAGAAATGGAGGTATGTTTCAGGGTATGTCAAGTTGCCATAGCAACTCATGCTCTGAACATAACCTGGTCTGGAGCAGGTTTAGTTGAAGGTTAGTTTGTTTTCAGAGAGGTGAAGCAGCATGGCGTGTCCATTTGAAGATGATTTAGTGGATGAAGAAGCTCAGATAATACTTTTTCCACCATGAGAGGGTGATAAGACCACATATGGATGTTGGAAAGATAAACTTTTTTACATTAATATAACTTCATTATTTGCTTCAGTTGAGATAAATCATTTTTTTGAGTTCAGTCAGCTTAAAAATAACACGTAGTTATCAGACAGTTATTTTACTTTCATTCAAATTAATTCAATGAAGTAGGTGTAACTTTGGTGCTGCTGTTAGATCGACACAGCAAGGAATTGTGGGATACCATACCCTTTGCCTGTCTGGATGGATTTGGGTTGTTATGGCTGCGGCCGGATTTGGTTCTTTTTATCCTGTGTTCGTGTATTTGATTTGAATCAGAGTGGGACTTGTGTTTTTTGTGGATCTTTGTGTTTGTATGTCTGTGATTATTTTCAGGTGTGCTGGAAAGGGTGTGGCCTCCACTTGGACCACACCTGGTGAAGGCAGCCTTTAATAGCACCATTTGGACTTCCAGACCATGAGAAGGAAGCTTTGCAGCAACAAGTCTCCATTGCAGCAACAAGTCTCCATTGCAGCAACAAGTCTCCATTGCAGCTTGGCCCTCTTCTCCATTTTGTTATGTAATTCTCAATTTGTTTCAGTTGTGTGTTGCACTTTAGTGTTGTGTTTTAGTTTTTGTAATTTGTTGTGGTTTTGTGCCCACTCTGTCTAGTCTTATGGTTTGTAGTTGTGTTATGTGAAGCTGTGGGGGTGAACTGCCATTTTCTTTAGTACATGTTTTTGTTAGCTTAGGGAGGTTAGTGTTTGTCATTGATTTCCCTTTTCTTTCATTTACAGCTAAGAAAACATGTTTCGGTTAGGGGGGGGTTTGTTTGTTATTTTGGCCTTGGTTCACCCTGAAGCCTTTTTGCTTCACTTTTAGTTCTTGTTGGTGGTTGATTATTTTTTGTAAATAAGTTTGTTATATTTTTATGGAGACATTTGATTGGTGTTTTTGTTCATTTTAAATTTGGTAGCCAAAACAATTTAGTTTTATGTTATGCCCCCTCAGTGCCCCCAGACTCAGAAGGGGGCGTAACAGGGTTAAGTGTGGTTTTTGACCAAATGTGTTTAGTTGTTTAGCTGTTTTACTGTGTTTTGCAGAGTTATTCTGGCCTACTATGTTTAATTTCTTTCTGCACCATGAGTGAGAGGGAGGGAGAGGATGATGAGGTTATTTAGCACAACTAGTGTTTCTTTCAATTACAAGTACAGAAGTTAAAGTCACAGTCATGATGAATGACTAAATGCTTCCTATTGCAAAACCACATTGAATAATTCATTTTAATGTTACAAAAATGAGAATATCTGTGGCCTCCTCAAACTTCAAGAAGTACAATAAATTAAGACAGAAAAGCATTTATCTGAATTGGAGAAATATGTCATTAATTTTGATAAATGTGTAAGTATGAGTTGTAAAACAACTATTGAGTTGAATAGATGTAAGAAATTAGGTTAAATAAATTTAAGTAAACTGCTTTTTACCAATTGAAGTAATTAATTCATGTTGGATAAGTTATATATATATATATATAGAGCCACCGAAACGTGGCTCTCGGAAAACGTCCCAGATTCCGCTCTGCAGCTACAGACGCACTCCATTCATCGGGGAGACCGGACAGCAGCCTCCGGTAAAGCGAAGGGGGGCGGCGTGTGTGTGTTTATCAACAACACGTGGTGTGGGGACGTACGGACTGTTCACCAGCACTGTTCGCCTGATGTGGAGTTTTTGTTGCTAAAGTGCCGTCCCTACTACCTGCCAAGGGAGTTTACAGCCGTGTTTTTAGCTGCTGTTTACATTCCCCCGCGAGCCAACACTGCAGCGGCTCTCGGCGAGCTATATGACGTCATCAGCGCTCTAGAGACGGCTCACCCTGATGCTGTTTTTATTGCTGCGGGCGACTTTAATCAGTGCAATCTCCGGACCGTATTTCCCAGATATTACCAGCATGTTAACATTCCCACTCGTGACAAGAACATCTTGGACCATGTTTACACAAACATAAAGGGTGCATACAAGGCCGCCCCCCGCCCCCACTTTGGACACTCGGACCACATCTCTTTGTTTCTGTACCCAGCCTACAGACAAAGACTCAAACAATCTAATCCAGTCACTAAACAGGTTCAGCTCTGGACCCCTGAGACTGAGAGCACATTGCAGGACTGTTTCATGACAACAGACTGGGATGTGTTCAAAGCTGCAGCCACTCTGGAGGACTCTTCTGTCAGCATACAGGATTATGCTGACTATGTGACTGGATACATCAGCACTTGAGTGGAGAACATTGTGCCCACCATCCAAGTCAGGAAGTTTCCTAATCAGAAGCCCTGGATAAACAGCCATGTACGTCACATGCTGCGTGCTCGCTCCACTGCATTTACATCTGGCAATGAGTCCGAGTACAAAGCTGCGAAGTACGGCCTGAGAAAGGCCATCACAGCAGCAAAGAGGCAGTACAGAGAGAAGCTGGATGGCTTCTATTCTACTGCAGACTCTGGCCGCATGTGGAGGGGCCTACAGCACATCACGGACTACAGAAGCAGCACCAGCACCATCAGTGCTGCAGACAGCCTGCCCGACGAGCTCAATGCATTCTACACCCGCTTTGAGACGTCCACCCCCCACACGGAGGGACCATTATACTCTTGGACAATTACACCCCCCTCACCCCCACCAGTCGTCTCATCAGCCCAGGTAAACAAAGCCCTGAGGAGGATCAACACCCGCAAGGGAACCGGTCCGGACAACATTCCTGGACGAGCTCTCAGAGCATGTGCTAACGAGCTGACAGACATTCTCACCTCCATATTCAACCTGTCCCTCAGCCAAAGAGTGGTCCCCTCCTGCTTCAAGACCACAACCATTGTTCCCCTCCCCAAGAAGAGCCCTCCCACCTGCCTGAATGACTACAGGCCAGTAGCACTCACTCCGATCATTAAGAAGTGCTTTGAGAGGGTGATGCTGACCCACATCCAGAGCAGCATTCCAGACACACTAGACCCCCTGCAGTACGCATACCGGCCCAACAGGTCCACCTCAGACGCCATCGCTGCAGCACTGCACACCTCCCTCTCACACCTGGAGAATAAAGACTCCTACATCAGGATGCTCTTTATTGACTACAGTTCTGCTTTCAACACGGTTGTTCCCCACAAGCTCACCCACAAACTGTTCTCCCTTGGAATACATCCCATCATCTGTGACTGGCTCCTGGACTTTCTGACTGGCAGGCCTCAGTCTGTCAGAATAGGGAACAGGACTTCAGCCAGCATCATCACAAACACTGGCACACCACAGGGCTGTGTTCTCAGCCCAATCCTCTACACCCTGTTCACCCATGACTGTGGGGCCTCTCGCAAGGACAACATCATCCTGAAGTTCGCCGACGACACCGCTGTGATAGGACGCATCACTGGCGGGGACGAAGCAGCCTACAGGAGGGAGGTGGCCAGTCTGGTGACATGGTGTGGGGACAACAACCTCACCCTAAACACCGACAAGACAAAGGAGATGATAGTGGACATGAGGAAGGAGAGGAGGAACCCTCATCAGCCGCTTCTTATCCGAGGTCTGGAAGTGGAGAGGGTGAGCAGCTTCAGATATCTGGGGGTCCACCTCAGCCAGGACCTCACCTGGACACTAAACACGTCACAGCTGGTGAAGAAAGCTCATCAGCGGCTGTACTTTCTGAGGAGGCTGAGGAGGTTCGGCATGTCCCCAAAGATCCTCAGCAACTTCTACAGCTGCATGGTTGAGTCCATCCTGACCAGCTGCATCACAGTGTGGTATGGCAGCTCTACCGCTGCGGACCGCAAACGCCTGCAGAGAGTGGTAAAGACTGCGTCCAAGATCACCAGGACTCCTCTTCCCTCGCTGCAGAGCATCTACAAACGCAGGGTCTGCAGGAGAGCTGCCTCCATCATCAAGGACCCCACCCACCCGCAACGAGGACTGTTCACTCTCCTCCCCTCAGGACGGAGGTACAGGAGTGTGAAGTGCAGGACCACCAGACTCAAGAACTCTTTCTTTCCCTCTGCCATCAGACTCCTTAACAGCTGACTGGAGTCTGGAAAAAAACAAACTGCACCTTTGCTTATCCTAATTGCTGCTACTGTCATTGTCACTTTTGCACATTTGCACTTTTACAACAGCCACTCGACATCTTGTGTTTTTGTGTGTATGATGTGAGTGAATTGTTTTGTTTCCTCTATACTTTGGGCATTCGGAGCAGACAGCAAAGAAAGAATTTCATTGTGCAGGGAAACCCGTTTCTTTACTGTGCATATGATAATAAACCCTTTGAATCTTGAATCTTGAATATATATATACCGTAAATTCCAGACTACAAAGCGCACCCGATTACAAGCCGCACCCACCCATTTTCCCGTGTTTAATTAGTTTTATACATACACAAGCCGCGTCAGAGTACAAGCCGCGCATGTGTTAGGCAATATTGTCATCCTGACAGACCACGGCCAGCATCCCAGAGTGAGTGCAAATCATTAGCACATTGTGGGTGGTGCCAGCTTTGCCTCTGGCTCATGTATTTGAGTGTATCGACATCTGTCAAACAGCATGGACCTCTATTCTGTTCAATAGTTCCTCAGTTATGGTGTTTTTATTTCATTTTTTTTTTTACTTATTGACAATCTAGGTATCTAACATAAAATTACAAACAGTAACCATATAATCAACATTACATCCCTCAGTCATGATGAGGAAATTTACATCCGCGATTCCACATTTCCCATGAGTCTTAGGGGCTAAAGGCGGGGCCAATGCCCGGCTCGCCATTCTGTTGTACGTGTTTAAGGATGAGCAAGTATCAGCAGTGCAAGGAGGGGTGAACGGGTAAAGCTCTCCTTCCGCTTGTGTCGCGGCAGCGTTATGGGAGTAACAGGGCTGGTTAAAAAACACACTTGTAAAATACAGCAGCGGCGACTGAAAAGCGCGCGCCTCAGCGTGATACGCGCGCCTCAGTGCGGCGCGTGCGGCAGAATTCAGAAGCCTCTGCGCTCCGCTCCCGCCCCGCGCGCTCCTTGTCTCCCCTTCCTATCTACTCCGACACCTCTGGCCAGGGCGGCTTCAAGGAGGAGCGCTTCGTCCCCATTGCGCCGGTGGACCGAGCAAATCGTTTCTGTGCAAAGCAATCGGACTTTATACTGTACGTTTTGTGTATGAGGGGCGGGTGCGTTGTTACGTGTGGGAGCCATCAGACTGCCATCGGCCCCGCAGCTCAATCAGCAGGAGAAGATGTCTCCAGCTCACACGGAGGCTGTGAGTTTTTCAAAGCAAAATTCCGCTTTTACGGTTTCCTTAGAAACCGTAAATGGAGTGTAAATTCACTCCATGCGCTGTTCTCTCCGTCACGCAGCTGACCGGCTTTTCCAAACCCGATGGTGATGGTGGACTTTTTTACGCTGCTTTTAACGATTGCTTTTAACTTGAAAGCTTCATCATAATGTAGCGGCGATCACGTGCACGTTGGGTCTAATGGCACCAAAGGATTCTGGGATGCGGCCGGGCATGCGTGTTTCATTTTGTTGAACCATGACTGAAGTGTCTAAGACCTGAAGTCAAGTCCATGCTGTTTGGCTGCTTAGAGGTGTGTTGAATATAAATGCCTTGTGCTTGGTGTTAGATAAAGAATTCAAACTATTCACTGAGTTCGTACATGGCGGCCGCTAATTAAATCCATAAATTAGCCGCGTCACTGAATAAGCCGCAGGGCTGTAAGCGCAGGAAAAAAGTAGCGGCTTGTAGTCCGGAAATTACGGTATATATATGCGCGTCACAATGAAAATGGAAATGAGATAGAAACTCGTGCGTTTACTTTGTCTGTTCAGTGACGTCCCCTCACCCTCCCCACCAAGGGGCCCTGAATGTCTAAGGTGCGGTTAAAATTGGCGGGTAGGGTGCTAGGAGGACATCTGCTGGCAGTGATGTCCAAGCACCCCCCCTACCAAGGGCCCTACATGTCTATGGTGCAAATAAAACCGAAAGAGGGGGGGCCCACTCCATACGGCAACCATAGGAGGGCGGCCACTGCCTAGTAACCCCCCCCCCAAGGCCCATCGCAGGCTAAGCCCCCCACCCCCTCACCCTAATATGAGGTTATATGAGGAAGGGGGTAAGTTGGGGACAGCTGGTAGACTGTCCCCCGGTGGTCAAACAGCTGTCCCCCCCCCCCCCCCCCCCCAGCAAGGGGGCCAGGCCCACCCAGCCCAGGGGCCCCACCCCCGGAGGCGCCGACACCCCAGGCCCAGCACCACCCACTCCACACAGAGAGAGAGGAGCCAGAAAGCGTCGCCCCCCCCCCAGAGCAAGCCCAGGCCCCCACCCCCAAACGCCGGCCCCAGAAGAGCTCTGGTCAGGCCTCGACGGGACCGAGGCAGCCAACCGGCCGGGGAAACCGCCGATGGCCTCAGCGGAGACCCCGACCCGTCAACCCCCCCTGCCCCGTACCAATAGTGCCCCCCCCTCCCCCAGAATGCCCCCCCACAGGACAGGGCCGACAAGACCCCCCCCCCCCACCCCATCCCAGACCCCGCAGCCGAAGCGGATGACACCCAGAGCGACCGGGGGCCCCAAGAGGGTTGTCCCGTCCCGCCCAAGAGCCAGGGAAGGGCCGATCCCAGCCCCAGGTGTAGATGGACAGCCCATCCGGCGCCGCCTGGCCCCCCCCGAGCAGGGCCCCCCGCCAAACCCCCCAGCACAGGCAAAGGGACCACCCCCCCAAGCCAAGCCCCACCCCCCCAAGCCAAGCCCATAATATTTGACATTCTTTCAGTTTTGCAAGTTTATACTCTGGTTAATTGAACAAACTTTTTTTAGCATTAGCTTTGCAGAAGAGAAATACCTAAGGCTTAGAATGCTATGACCCAAAACCAGACTGGCCAAAGCAAAACCTATGGCTCAGGACATTGTCTCTCTCCATATCATGTCACCTCTGTAGAACAGATAAACTTTTAGATCTTAAATGTAGTGGACAATTGTATACACTTTCTACAATTGGATATAAAGAAAAAAAGTTGCTTTAATTAAAACACGTAAAAGTTTTTTTTTGATAACTGTGGTAAAATAAAACCAAAATTTACATAAACCTTTCTTTAAAATCCCCTTTTGATGAAAATCCATTTTTTTGAGGTTTTGACATGTACTTGTGGGATTTTCTTATGAAAGACAACAAATGTAATAAAAAATTATTTCATTTTTGCATCTCTGAATATTTCTCCTTTTAAATCGCTGCCAATAAAACAGTAGCAAGATGCTCAGTTTGAACCAATGACATGTTGCTATGTCACAACGGCGCAGTAGCGCAGACGCATTGCGCAAGCTCCCTGATCTGCCCTGTCCAGCGTGCACAAGCTCAGGTGCGGCAGAGAAAAAAGATGGCGCATTACTGCGTTGCCTGCATGTATTTTAAGTGCAACCAAGGCTGAATTTTGACGTGGCTGCTTGTGTTTAAAATAAACTTAAAGTTAAAGTCTCAAATGTGTTCTCCGCATTTGTGTTCTCACTCTGACCGAGTTAGAAGGCTTGCTGTCCCGCATTAACCAGAGAGAATAAAATCAGGGGACCTTTTTCATTATTGCCTTGATGAAAAAAACAAAAATATCATAAAGTTCAGGAGGCTCCAGCAAGCTGGCTCTCCATCCTGCAGCCGGTCTCTGTCCCTGTCTGCTCTTACAGACCTGTAACTTCACTGATCAAAGGAAATGGACGACATACAAAACCACTGATGAGCTCCCTCCATCGTGGGCTCCCCTCAAGATCTCACCCTGTGGGTCAAAATGATCACAAGAACGGTGAGCAAAAATCCCAGAACCCCACGGGGGACCTAGTGAATAACCTGCAGAGAGCTGGGACCAAAGTAACAAAGGCTACCATCAGTAACACACTAGGGACTCAAACCCTGCAGGGCTAGACGTGCCCCCTGCTAAAACCAGTACATGTGCAGGCCTGTCTAAAGTTTGCTTGAGAGCATTTGGATGATCCAGAAGAAGATTGGGAGAATGTCCTGTGGTCAGATGTAACCACATTAGAACTTTTTGGTAAGAACTCTACTGTTTGGAGGAGAAAGAATGCTGAGCTGCATCCAAAGAACACAAGACCTACTGTAAAGCATGGGGGTGGAAGCATCATTCTTTGGGGTTGTTTTTCAGCAAAAGGACGCCTGATCCGTGCAAAGGAAAGAATGAATGGAGCCATGTATGGTCAGATTTGAAAACCTCCTTCCATCAGAGAGGACATGACATCTTTCAGCATGACAACCATCCCAAACACACGTTGCCCGGGTAACGAAGGAGTGACTTCATAAGAAGCATTTCAAGGTCCTGGAGTGGCCTAGGCAGTCTCCAGATCTCAACCCCATAGAAAATCTATGGAGGGACTTGAAAGTCTGTGTTGCCTAACGACAACCCCAAAACATCACTGCTCTAGAGGAGATCTGCATGGAGGAATGGACCAAAATACCAGCAATACTTTGTGGGTATAACACAAAGTACTGAGTAGTTATTTTCCACCATAATTTACAAATACATTCTTTAAAAATCAGACAATATTTTTTCTGGATTTTATTTTTCATGTCGCCTCTCATAGTTGAGGTCTACCTATGATGAAAATGACAGGCCTCTCTCATCTTTTAAGCTCAGCCCCCCTGAGTGGAGTCTAAAACACTTACCTTTGCATTTAGATTCAAATTGCTGTTCAACATATAGGAGGAGATGTTGGTTTCCTTTTGTACACAACTGGTTCAGGTTTATCACCATCCCACTATCAATGAGGCATTTGTCCTCACTCTGCCTCAGGTGGTGCGCTGCAGCCCGTCCACGTGTTGCTCTCTATAGAATGAAGCCACATTCATTTACAGAACAGATCTAAAGAACAATTATGGACAGAAATCACATTTATCCCACCATAATATTTCTAAAATAACTATAAATACTCTGTGGAATAGCAGCTTCAAAGAGAAAATAGGCAGAAGTGTTAAAGGCTGTTTAGATACATCACTGTATTTACGGCAGGTATTTTCTTTCTGGCCAATAGTGACGTTTCAATGATCAAATATCTTCAAAAATATTCATCATAAGTACTCTACTGCTTCTTGGTAGTGAGACAAGTAATCAATAACCATGTGTTTGTGATCCAGCGCAAGGCGACCTTTGTAAACAAGAACCAAATGGAGCTCCGTCTCTAACCCTTCATGTAGGAAGGGTTAGAGACCCTTCCTGTTTAATGTTTAAAAAAACATATTGAGAGTAAACTGAGCGGTAGTGGGGGGAGTGGAGTAAGCTCATCCAGTTTGTGGCGAGTACACCTCAACTGGTGTCAAGTGACGCAACAAATGTTATCAAACTGGTGAAGTTAAATCTAAAGTAATGATCTCTGTCAGTCATCAGCTGAGCCAAAGACAGACTTTAATTTAGTATAGAAAGCAAAACCCAGGTATTAGCTGAAGCTTCACAGAGACGACCCGGATACCGCCACTCTTGTTCGGCTGACCACCTACACCATAAGTGTAGTTAGCCAACGTTGGCAGAAATCTTTGCAACCCTACATTTTATGAGCAAAAATAGATGAAACACAAGAACAAGGTTGTAATTTAACTATTCATATCTTTTCCCAGATAAAATGTGTGCCTTTGAGCCAAAGTTGAGTGTGGATCATCACTCATGGCCATTATTTTAATGTGTTTGCCCCACTATGGCAGGGTGAAAAGTGTGATATTACAGCTGCACATTATTTATTCATAAAGCTGGAATTAAAAAGCCCTTGACCTATGTAAAATGCGCTGAAAGCTATGCTTTTAGGGCTGAGGCTGAAAATCTGGAAAGCTGATGGAATTAATGGTAACATTCAAAATTGTTGGATGGGAGCAACACATCCAATTGCAATATTTTCTTTGCATGCAAAAGGTGAAAGATGCAAAAAGTTTAGCAAAGAGTGTAAAATAATATAAGACACAAAAAAAACAATTAGTTATAGTGAAAATGTAATTTTTACAGAAATGTATTTGTGTTGTGAAACTGGTGGGGTTTAGCTGAATCCAAGCGCGGACACGAAAATAGAGTGGCGAACAGCGTTTTATTCTTATGAGGCAAAGGGGATGAATGGAGGAGAGGAGAACAGCAGACTGGCAGGTGAGCAGACTGGCAGAGTTTGCTGATAGGCAGGGAGGCAAGTAAATGGGCTGGTAGGAAGGCATATAAACAGGCTGGCAGGAATTCACGAGGCACAATAATCTGGTGTTTACCGAAGGCTCCATCTCAGAAAAAATCGTCCCTGTGATGAGCTGCAGGTGACGAGATGATGAGGAGCAGGTGTGGAGTACTCACTGAGGAGGCACACCCATGGAACCACAACAATAACCCTCCCCAAACCGGAGCCACCGGGTGACTGAAACCACTCAGGACGACGACTGCGCAAATCCCGGATGACAGAGGGGTCCAGAATAAAGGAGCGGGGCACCCAGGGACTTCCCTAAGGGCTGTAACCCTCCCAGCCAACAAGAAACTGGAGCCCAGACCACGCGGACGCACATCCAGCAGGCGCCGGACAGAGTAGGCAGGGCGACCCACCACCAACCGGGTGGGAGGAAGGGGGACGGTAGGAGGGACCAGATCACTTTAACAGACTGGTTTGAGATCAGAGACATGGAAAACCAGATGGACCTTCATAGCAGGTAGCAGCCTCAGCTTAACTGTAGAAGGATTATCCACTGCCAGGACCTCAAACAGGCCAAGAAAGCGAGGAGATAACTTCCTGGACTCCGTACGCAGAGGGATGTTGATAGAAGAGAGCCAAACCTTCTGGCCAGGACGGTAGAGCGGAGCAGAAGACCTCTTAGCATCAGCCGTGCGACAGCTTTAGCATCAGCTGTGCGACAGCTGCGCTCCTGATCCATCCTCCAGACCCGACGACATTTCCGGATGTGAGCCTGAACAGACACAACTGCAACATCCTCCTCTTAGGCAAGAAACAGTGGTGGCTGGAACCCTACAGAGCATTCCAAAGGGGACAGACCGGTTGCAGAACTGACCAGTGAATCGTTGGAATACTCCAACCAGTCCAGATGGTCACTCCAGGACGAGGGGTTTGCTTCCGCCATACACCGCAAAGCCGACTCCACATCTTGGTTTGCCCTCTCAGCCTGGCCATTGGTTTGAGGATGAAAACCTGAAGACAAACTCACAGTGGCACCAATGGAGCAGCAGAAAGCTTTTCAGACTAGAGAAGTAAACTGCGGCCCTCTGTCAGACACTAAGTCTGTGGGAAGCCCATGGAGGCGAAAAACATGGTGGATGAGGAGGTTGGCAGTCTCAGTGTCAGAATGGAGCTGAGGAAGAGCAATGTAGTGGACTGTTTTGGAAAAACGGTCTACTACTGTGAGGATTGTGGTGTTACCTCGAGAAGAGGGTAGACCAGTAATGAAGTCCAGAGCCACATGGGACCAGGGCTGGGAAGGCACAGGCAGGGGACAGAGAAGACCTACAGGGGGTTGGTGTGAGGCTTTGTTGCGTGCACAGGTTGGACATGCAGCAACAAACTCCCGTACGTCTTTAGTCATGGTTGGCCACCAGAATCTGTGTCTCAACAGGGAAACTGTACGAGCTCCACCAGGATGGCAGGTCTGGCGAGAGCAATGCCCCCACTGGATGACCTGTGAGCGGACAGCATCAGGCACAAAACGGAAATTAGGAGGGCCCGTACATGGGTCCGGGTGATGTTGTTGGGCCTCCCGTACTGTGGACTCAACCTCCCACGAGACTGCAGCCAGAACAAAGGAAGAAGAGAGGATGGGCTCAGGAGAAGGTATCTCATCCGAAGAGAACTGGCGAGAAAGAGTGTGAGGTTTCTGGTTCTTAGAGCCAGGTCTATATGGATAAAATTGAAACGGGTGAAAAACAGAGACCAGCGTGACTGATGGGGATTTAGTTGTTTGGCTGAGTGCAAATACAACAGGTTTTTATGGTCAGTACAGATGACAAAAGATGCCTTGGTTCCCTCCAGCCAATGTCTCCAGTGTTCTAATGCATGCTTCACTGCCAACAGCTCCCTGGTAGTTATGCTCAGCTGGGCTTAATTCAGAGAAAAGAAGGCACAAGGGTGTAACTTCTGTGTGTCTGGAGATTGTTCTGACAACACAGCACAGCACAAACCGGTTAAGAAAATCATGTAGAACGTTGTTGACAAGGGCTTGGAAGACTGCAGGGGCATTGCAAAGGCATAATGGCATGACCAAATATTCTAAATGCCCCAATGGGGTGTTGAAGGCCGTCTTCCACTCATCCCTCTCCCTTATTCTTACAAAATGGTAGGCGTTTCTTAGGTCTTGTTTGGAAAAGACTGTAGCCTCCTTAAGGGTGTTAAAAGCAGACTCCATGAGGGGTAGAGGATATTTATTCTTGACCGTGATGTCATTCAACCTTTGGTAGTCCACACAGGGGCGAAGGGAACCATCCTTCTTGGGAAAGAAGAAGAAACCAGCCCCCACTGGGGAGGAAGAAGGTCTAATTATCCCAGTGGCTAAAGACTCTGTTAGGTAGTCCTCCATGGCTTCAGTCTCTGGTTTCGACAGACTATAAAGACTACTGGTAGGCAAAGGACCACCAGGCAGGAGATTGATTGCACAATCATTCGGGCGATGCGGAGAAGTGAGAGAGCCAAGTCCTTTCTGAAAACCTCATTGAGGTCATGGTAAACCTCTGGAATTGCTGACAGGTCAGGTGGAGCAGTAGGGGGAGAAGCTGGAGGTCCTGAGGGAAGAGCAGAGCGAAGCCAGAAGGAATGGCAGGACCGACCCCATTTCAGAATGCTTCCAGATGTCCAGTGGATGCCCAAGGATGCCTGGAGAATCGGGGGAGGTGACAATTAGAAACTGGAGCTTTTCATGGTGGTTACCGGAGATGCAGAGCTTGACTGGGGCAGAGCGTTCAGTAATCCAGTACAGAACCCGTCCATCCAACGCCCGAGCTACAATGGGAGAAGGGAGAGTCTCTAGTGAAAGACCAACCTGGAATGCCATTGTGTGGTCGAGGAAATTTGCCTCTGCTCCTGAGTCTACCACACCTGGACAGGAAAAGAGGACCGGCCAACACACAACGTAGCTGTGAGAATGGTCCTAGGGTGGGGGATGTTAGCAGAGGGTGTTGTGGCCATCAATACTCCCATTGCTACTGACGATCACCGTCTTTTGGCTGGATAGGACAGGAGGCAATGACATGTCCAGAGGTCCCACAGTAGAGACATGCACCGGTGGAGATCCGTCGCTGACGTTCCACCGCGGAGAGGCCCAGTTGCATGGGCTCCTCAGACGGAGGGCTAGCACTTTGAGTTAATGGAAGATGAGATGAAGGATTTGAAGAGGGCACGGGCCGGGGACTGGGTTCGCATTCTCTTGCTCGGTCTCGCAGCCAGTTGTCCAAATTTATGGCTAGGGAGATATACTAATTCAGAGTTGTGGGTGGATCTTTAGTTGCAAGCTCATCCTTTAACTGCCCATTAAGGCCATTGATGAACATTATCGGTAGGTCCTCTCCATTCCAGCCTAGTTTTGCAGCCACAGTCTGGAAGTCCACTGAGTTATTCGCTATGCTCCTGGCTCCTTGTCTGATGGTCATTACTTGCCTGACGGGGTCACTTCCTCTCACTGGGTGGTCAAATACACATCTCAATTCTTCCACAAAAGCGGTGTAGGAGAGTTGACTAAATGTCGATCAAACGATGACTCCGCCTACTGCAACGCCTTTCCGTCGAGGAGACCGATGATATATGTCAATGGCATAAGTGAGGGTTTTTTGTTCAAAAGTCAAAGTACATTGAAGAAGGAAACCCCTGCACTTACCCACGTCCCTGGCGTATGGTTTGGGATCTGGGCGGGGCTTCCGCTGGTTGTGTCGCGAGTTGCGCTGCGGCGACAGCTTGGAAGGAGAATTGCTGGGTTTGCTGAGCCAGTTGAGCGAGGACAGCGTTGAACTTGTGATCCAGATTTTGGATCATTTGCTCGTGGTTTATGAAGACCGTATGAGACAGAGGAATAGGTGGCTAACTGGAAGCCGGAGAGGAAGTCGGATCGGTGTCCGCTGGATGCATGTTATAGCCTGACTATTCTGTTGTGAAACTGGTGGGGTTTTGCAGAATCCAAAACAGGCGAACAGGGTTTTATTCTTATGAAGCAGAGGGGATGAATGGAGGAGAGAACAGGTCGGCAGGCGAGCAGACTGAGGTGGAGTTTGCTGATAGGCAGGGAGGTAGGTAAACGAGCTGGTACGAAAGCCCATAAACGGGCTGGCAGAAAATCTTGAGGCACAATAATCTGGCGTTTGCCGAAGGCTCCATCTCAGAATAAATAGTCCCTGTGATGAGCTGCAGGTGACGAGATGATGAGGAGCAGGTGTGGAGTAGTCAATGAGGAGGCACACCCATGGAACCACAACAATTTTAAGAAACTACTTGGTTTTCTATCAGGAAAACTAATAACATTTTCTGCATTGATAAATTGTTAGCAATACCTTTCTTTGATATTGTTTTTCTGTCACCAGGTGCAGTGTTTAGGCAAGCTGTGACATATTTGTAGCAGAAGAAGTGAACACCATTTCTTACTAAATGAACGTGCGTAGTAACCACACCCGTCACAGACAATAACAGGTTGTATTTAGTGCAGCAAGTAATAATAAGCAAACTTAACTCTTGTTGTGTTTCCTATATGATTGGCAACAGATAGTGAGAAGTGAAAACAGCCCTTGAAACATGACTGACATGAGTTTTGACAAATCAAAACCCTTCCATGTATAGGGTTATTTGGGAAGTTCTTTATCATCAAAATGAAGTAAAAGTGTTCAGAGAGTAAGATCACTGAGAATTTAACCTGTTGTAAGAGCCAGAGGATTTTACAAGCCGGAGAACTCAACATGAGAGCTTTTGCCTGTCATCTAGTCATCATTTTATATGTTTTGTTTTTTTATTTGATAATAATATGTCTCCCAATTCATTTTATTGATGATGGTACAGAATTCCCCCCATATTCGCGAAGGTTAAGGACGAGAACACCCGTGAAAACGCAGAATCCACAACAACGGAGAACCACCCCCACCCCCACCCTCGAATGTCCTAAACCGATTCTTCCTCATCAAAAACCCTTCTGAAACATGACTGATGCTTTGTAAAACATTTATTAAAGAACATTGGAATATTGCTCAACATTTTTTTTATTCAGACCTATAGACTGTACCGTAGTGTTCTTCATAACTCACATCAGGAGTGTAACTCTGTCTCTCTGTGCCTTAAAACCAGGAGCCCGTTCTTCCTCCTTCATCGGTTACGTGTGAGAGGTCATCTTCTTCCAGAAGACGCCGTTTCATCCATCATTCATTCATCCTACTAGGGGCAGCCGTTTATTTGATGGACAGATGCAGGAGTGATTACAATGGGGTTAAATATGATTAATCGTACGAATCTAAATTCTCAGGCACTATAGCAATAAATAACAAAACCTACAGTGGAACTTAAACAGAGGGACATTACCAAGACAAAACCATAAATGAAAACAAAAGACCACATGCAAGAAAAAAAACCAGGCCTTTTCCACCGGCTCCTAAAGCCAAGTCCAACAGCAGGGCCAAGCTGAAAAGCTGATCCCTCTCACGAAATTCAGCTGAAACTGGAACAAGGGCTCCTGAGGCTTTTATACCTCGCTCCCGCCCAGCCTGGTGATTGAAGGAAGGAAGTAAGCTGCAATCATCTCCTGCAGGAGGTGGAGTCAGGCGATATGGTGGGGTAGGCCTATAGCATTTATAAAATGTTAATACCTATTAGTACCTCCAATAAAGTTTTTAAAGATTTCCCACCAGAAGAAATGCATGTCAACCACCATGTGTTCAACTTTGGAGCTCAGTTTCAACTGCACACTTAGTGTACACTAATTTATTACTTATGGTGGAGTTGGAGGACCTAAAATACCCCCCCACTAAAAATAAATACAACAAAAAGGGAGAAGAGAGAATCAGTGAATTTTGATAATGCTCGGGGAAATGGAAAGAGTGGCGACAGAGTCGGGGGGCATTGCTTTAGTAGTCCTCGGGTAGAAGTATAATGGACTGCAAACAACACATCCTTGTTTCTTGAATATGCTTTTTACATACTTTAAAACCTAAACAGCTGTTTTTATTTATTTTTTTGACTTACCCATTTCATTGGTTTTCCTCTTTCATGGATTGATCTGCTTGTTTATGTTTCATGCTGAGATTCTGTCTTAAACCGCTTTTGTTTTAATTCTGTTTTAATTTTTCGTCAAATATTTGGATATTTGAGACTTGGTGATAAGTTTTTTGTGACTGAAATTGCTCCAGTGTTTAGGGCCAGTTACTATGGTTACAGAATGATCCTGTCTGCTGCAAGGATTTAGGAAAAACTCTGTTTGCTTTCAAACCCAGTGCTCATGCGAGTGAGCGCTGATGACACAGCAGACCAGCTCAGCTTCAGTCTGTGTTTTTGATGTGCTTGAACCAAGACAGAGAGGCCCCACTGGTTATTCTTTTGGACTTTAGCATATTCACAGTCTTCTAACTTTATAACTGCTGTTGGTCTTCATTTAGATGTTTTTCTTTTAAATGAAAAAGATTTAATAATCTGCATGTGTTTTAGATAACTGATCTGCATGTGCTATGTTGATTTAAAATAAAGTTTTGTCTATTTTTACATAATAATTAAGTTATTCATTTTTATCATGTGATTCATTGATATTTCAGGATTCTTAATTCTGTCTGATGGAAGTTATGAACCGGATTATGATAAATCATGTAATAAAATGGTTACGCTAGACCAGGATTAAAGAAGTTTGCTTCCTTCTACTCCCTTTCAAGCAATCTTTGATTTAATATCAAATTATCCTAAGTTTGATACGTCTTTGTATGAATTTATAACTGTTGATTGCATTTCAAATAAAATTCTGATCAAAATTTGCCAAAAATATAAAGGGTTTAAAAAGCAAAGTATTATGAAGCTTATTTATTTGTTGAAATTCAGAGGCATTTTGTATTTTTTGCAACATAAATGTGTAAACTTTCTGCAGTCATTCTGCTTCTTGGTCCTCACGAGGATTGTTCCCTGTAGTTTGGTTTGTTTGGTCTCTGTCACGGTGCCTGTGTCAGCCACCTCCCCCTCCCAGCGCTCCTGCTCCTGCTCTGCTGATTGGAACCAGCTGTCCTGCATCTCCTCATCTCCTGCCTGCCTTCTTAAGGGTTCTCCTCTCCAGTATCCAGCGCCAGTTTGTTATACTCACTCCGGTGCTTATGTCTGGCCTTTTAGTATCTTCTAAACCTAGTCAAGTCACGTTACTTACCTCGCTTGTGCTCACCTTCAGGTTCATCTCTCACTGGTCACGCTGGTTCCCGCGGCAGAGCTCCTCTCCACGTTGATCCCGCCGTCCTCGGTGTCCACGCTTCGCCTCAAGTCGCTCCGCCGTCCTCGGCGTCCTGCTCAACCTCAAGTTGGTTTTGCCGTCCTCGGCTCCCCCCACACTACGCTCCTCATGTTCCACGGTCCGCCGCGCTCCCGGGACGTCAGATCTTCATCCAAAGATTATTCAAGCTACGCTCTCTTGGAGACTCTGTAAACCCCCAGGAGAATTAAAACCTCTTTGCAAACTATTTCTGGTTGAGAGTTTACTTCCGGGTTTCAGCAACTGGGTCTGCCTAGTCTACGACGCCATGACAGAACAAACTGGCCATCACCCAGACCCAGCTGACCCGGAAGGACTCCGCCTCGCCGTCACGCATCTAGGCGCAGCCCTCAGCCGTCAAGCCGAAACTCTCCACCAGATGGCATCTGCGCAGCAAGATCTGTTTCACAGCTTGGATAGCATCTCTCAAGCTCTAGTTGAACTAACCAGCCAGCAGTCAACTAACACCAGCTCAACTCCCTCAGCCTCCGCAGCCGGGAGCTCCCACCAAGCCACCACGTTATGGACTCAGGAAAACTTTTGTCTGCAACCAGAGCCCTTCCATGGTGATGTAAGCGCATGTGGTGGTTTTTTGCTGCAGTGTCAGTTAATTTTTCAGCAGGCCCCGCGGTATTACCACGCAGACCACTGTAAAATTACGCTGATAGTTAACTCCTTACGAGGTAAAGCCCTTCAATGGGCCCAAGCCTATTTATCAACTAACCCCATTTTCCAAGTGCCTTTTGAACGCTTCATCGGGGAGTTTCGCCTGGTCTTTGACCAACCCCGCAAAGCAGAGGAGGCTACTCGCCGCTTTCTGGGGTTAAAACAACGCAGCAGATCTGTAAGTGATCACCTCATTGACTTTCGTATCCTAGCGGTAGAGGCTGGTTGGCCAGACATCGCCCTTAAAGGGATTTTTTACCAGTCGTTGAACGACCAAATCAAAGATCATCTATGTTCACAGCCCGAGGCTCGCACCTTCGAGGAGCTGGTCACTGCAGCCCTACGGTTGGATGTGCAGCTTCGGGAACGGCAGGTTGAACGTACTCGTTCTGAAAAGAAGACCACCACTAACTCTGCCCCTCAGCTTGCCAGGTCAGAACCATCTTCCTTCCACCCACGAGAAAACATCAGCCGCTCCTTGGAGGAACCGATGCAGATCGGTCATTCCAAGCTCACCCCTGAGGAGCGACGCAGACGCAAGGAGGAGGGTGCCTGTTTTTATTGTGGTCAATCTGGTCACCATGTTCAACAATGCATGCTGCGTTTAAACTCAAGAGCCCCCCCGTTAGAAGACAGGCTGCGGGAGGCTTCACATACTGCTAATCAGGAAAGTAATTTCTTTTATGTACCTGTCACATTAAGTCATCAATCTCACACACATGAATGTCGAGCTCTCACTGACTCTGGAGCTGAACAGAGTTTTATTGACTGTCTACTGGTGTTCAAGCTCAGTCTCCCCATTGAACCGCTAGATCACCCTGTCAAAGCGACAGGCCTGGGTGGCCAGCTACTCACACGCTTCACCCATCGCACCAAGCCTGTGCATCTCATCACCTCCGGCAATCACCATGAAGTCACCCAATTCTTTTTTTACGCAATCTCTTCAGTCTCCTGTCATTCTAGGATTTCCTTGGCTACGCCGTCACAACCCTCAGTTCGTCTGGGTGAACCATCACATCACCAACTGGAGCACTCACTGTCTCGCCAACTGCCTCCGCTCCGCCATCCCCACGGTTCCCCCTGATCATTATTCCACTCCAGAAGAAATCGACCTCTCCAAGGTACCCCCTTGTTATCATGGCCTCAAAGCTGTTTTTAGCAAAAGTAAGGCGGGTGCCTTACCCGCTCACCGACCTTACGACTGCTCCATCGAGCTATTAAACGGCGCCACCCTTCCCAAGGGCCATTTATGTAATCTGTCCGGTCCAGAAAAGCTCGCTATGGAGAAATACATTCACGAGTCTCTCGCCTCAGGTCATATTCGCCCCTCATCCTCTCCCGTCGGAGCGGGGTTTTTCTTCGTCCAGAAGAAGGACAAGACCCTGCGCCCTTGCATCGACTACCGTGAGTTAAACCAAATCACTGTTAAAAACAAATACTCCCTGCCACTCATCAGCTTGGCCTTAGACTCTGTTTAAGAAGCGCTTGTGTTTTTGAAATTGGATCTCCGGAACGCGTATCACCTGGTTCGCATGAAGGAGGGGGACGAATGGAAGACTGCGTTTAACACCCCGCTTGGGCATTTTGAATATTTGATGATGCCCTTTGGGCTCACTAACGCCCCAGCAGTCTTCCATCACCTAGTCAATGACGTCCTCCGTGACTTTCTTAATAGATTTGTTTTTGTCTATCTCGACGACATTCTCATTTATTCACCCAATCCTTAACTCCTCACCTTCCACGTACGCCAGGTTCTCGGACGTCTCCTAGAGAACCAACTTTTTGTTAAAGCTGAGAAGTGAGAATTCCATGTCTCCACCGTTTCCTTTCCCGTTTTTATTATTGAAGCCGGCAACATCCGTCCTGATCCGGCAAAAGTCTCCGCAGTCGCTAACTGGGAGACTCCCAGCTCACGTAAACAATTGCAATGTTTCCTTGGTTTCGCTAATTTTTACCGTAGGTTCATTCAGAACTATAGCAGCCTCGCCGCCCCTCTCACCAAACTCACGTCCATCAATCAACCGTTTATTTGGAGCCCAGAGGCTCAAACTGGCTTTGAAACCCTAAAGAGAATTTTCGTCACCGCTCCCATTCTTATACAACCCGACCCGCGACGTCAATTTATCGTAGGTTGACGCCTCAGATTCTGGGGTCAGATTCTGGGGTCGGAGTCGTCCTTTCCCAACGTGAAGACACCACAGGCAAACTCAAGCCATGCGCAGCCTTCTCGCGTAAACTGTCCCCCGCGGAACAAAATTATGACGTGGGCAACCGCGAACTCCTTGCCATTAAGCTCGCGCTGGAAGAGTGGCGTCATTGGCTTGAGGGGGCTGAGCATCCTTTCATTGTATGGACCGACCATAAAAATCTCGCTTATCTCCGTAGGGCTAAACGCCTTAACTCTCGTCAGGCCCGTTGGTGTTTTTTCTTCGATCGCTTCACTTTCACCATCACATATCTTCCCGGTAGTCGCAATGTAAAACCTGATGCTCTCTCACGCATATTCAGCACCCACGATCATCATGAGGCGGTTCCCATCATTCCCCCTACATGTGTCATTGGTAACCTCACCTGGGATGTCGAGACTCGTGTCCAGCAGGCCCAAGGTGAAGAATCCGACCATCCTCCTCCCCCCGCTAACACTCTGTACGTTCCCTCCTCACTCCATTCAGATGTCCTGGTGTGGGGGCACACGTCCCGTGAGGCGTAAGGACTCTTAATCTCATAAAACACAGGTTTTTCTGGCCTTCCATTGAGCAGGATACCAGGGAGTTCGTCGCCGCCTGTACGGTGTGTGCCAGATCCAAGTCCTCCAATTCACCTCCCGTCAACCTCCTCCACCCTCTACCCATTGCCGAGCGCCCTTGGTCCCACCTCGCATTAGACTTCGTCACTGGGTTACCACCTTCCCAAGGTAAAACAGTTATTCTCACCATAATCGATCGTTTTTCCAAAGCCGTTCAGTTCAGTCCCCTAACTAAACTTCCTACGGCCACCGAAGTGGCTGACGTTCTAGTTCACCAGGTCTTCAGGCATCACGGGATACCCACAGACATTGTTTCGGAACGGGGTCCCCAGTTCGGGTCCCAGGTCTGGCGTTCTTTTTGCTCTGCTCTTGGCACCACCGTAAGCCTGACCTCGGGATACCACCCCCAGTCTAATGGCCAAGCTGAACGAGCGAATCAGGAGTTGGAGGCCGCACTCCGTTGTCTGGCGTCCCAAAACCCTTCCAGTTGGTCCAAGTTCCTCGTTTGGATTGAGTATGCACATAACAACCATCCCTCTGCTGCCTCCGGGTTTCAGTAACTGGGTCTGCCACGTCTACGACGCCATGACAGTCTCGCTTGTGCTTCCAGGTTTTGTGTTGTCTCCTGTCACAGCCTCAGCTGGTTTCACTTGATAATTGATTGCAGCTGTCTTCAATTAAGCCAGTTATCCTCAGTGTATTTGAGGTCTTGGTTTTTAAGCTGCAGCTTTGACAGGTCATTCTGTCAGAGGCTGATGCTGTGGTTTGGGCAGAAACTTGATTTTGATAAATACAAACCAAAGAATGACAACAAAGAGTGCAGGACAAAATGGTGACCAAGCACCAAATGACCAAAGTGGAACTTAACAAACCAACAAACACGATTCTGACATTACTAGTTTGGTTCTGCTTTGGTATTAACAGACCATAGACTCACTCTGCCTCCCAAGAATACTAAAGTTAGACATTCAGGTTTTGTGTGTCTCTCCTGTAAAATTATGTAAACGATTTTAAAACGCTGCATACTTCCAGCTCGTGTCTATTTGAAGGCCTGATGACTCGAACAGGATGAATCTCACCTTTTGTCCGGTGAGAGATGGGAAATGATCCGGCAGACACCTGAGATCCTGATGTGAAAGGGGACGTATAGAACAGCAACTAGTTTTCTGTTGCACGGCAGGTCTCTGCTGCACTCTGAGTTGTTCTTGTGGAGGCTGCAGATTACTTATTCTGAGGGGAAAAACGGGTTGTGGAAATGTTAATCCAATGTACTCCTGCAGCACCAAACACCTGAGTAAAAAACAAGCAAACAAACAAAAAAAATCAAGCAGAAAACTTTAAGAGGAAATCTAAAGGAGTTGAGAAAACCTGAGAACAGCTTTGGTTCAGTATTGTAATTCCATCTTTTGTCGACTATTATCTTTTGTCAAGATTGAGTTTTTTTTAAGTTTTTTTTTTTTCTGTCATGTTTTCTGGAACCTAACCCTTAGTTACAAAAAAAATCCCTGAGGCTTTGGTTTGGTTTCTCCCAATCCCATTTGCAGACTCAGCAGATGAAGCCACTGTGTGCAGCTCAGTGCAGAAAGCGAGCAGCAACATCTGGACACTAGATAGCTGGTCTATTTGAGGAATTTGGATATTAGAGGGCTATATAAGGAATCTTTGCGTTCATGATCGGCACAATTTTTTTTATAGAAATGGACTTTAGAGCCACCAAGAAATGAAGACTCAAAATCAGCAGGTAGCTAAGGAACACGACCACACATTTAAGCACCTTTTTTTAAACTTGTCCTGCCTTGCAGCTGAGCAAACAAATAGGAGTCAAAGTATTTTTGTGTTGCATTGATTTTGCTGTTACAATAAGGGTATATACTTTGCACCACTGACTTACACCTAGTGAACCATTCCAGAGGCAGCTTTTACTCTGCCTCTGCCTTTAAGCATTGGGTATGTGTCTCATAATTCTAAATTGAAGTCAGTACTGGAAAACTATTTCCTTTATAATTTCAATTAAGTGACAGAATGAGCGGTGTTGAAGAAGAAGAAGCCGTTTGGCGCATTGATTTTTCTCTTTACTTTTGAGTCAACGAACGCAGCTTTATTGTGAAAATGAAAAACAATTTCTGGTACAGACTTTAATTTTGAATTATGAGACACATATGCTTCCATTGTTAGGGGTTTAAAACACATGAATTATCTGTTCCATGTGTAATCTCCACATTTATGTAAAGTCATTATTAACACACTGAAACATGCACCTTCAAAGGTTTTATAGCAAATTGATCTAATTCCAAAAAACCCAATATAGTTGATGCAGCTGAAAGCATTTTCCCACAGAAGCGTGCAGCAAAGCAAAGCCCCCCACCCCCCTCAGAATGAATGCTAGTATTTCAGTGTAAACAGCTTCAGTGTTTGAGCTGTGGAGTCCATGTCATGGTGTTAAGTGTCTGGCAGACGCTGCACTCCACTGCTCATCCACCCCACAGCAGGACCGTGATGTGTTGACTCCACTCCAACAAAGACTTCATGCTGGGCGATACCATACGTCTGGGTGTGTTTGTGTGTGAGGTTTTCCCGAGTGTGGATTTAAAGAACTGCTTCTTTACTTTAAAAGAAGTTTAGTCTTTTGTTTTGATCTCAGAGCTCACGACCCGTCCAACACACCGCTAAATATATTTTGTGGTGGACATTTATAAAATAAGTGTCTCTTATTGTTGCATAGTGTAACACTGGGCTAAGTATCACAAACACAAAGCATCCTTTTAATGTTTACTTTGTAACAGAAGTTAAAGCCTTCCTAAGAACTGCTGTGAGATTGCAGCCTAAAAAAGAGAACACATTTGCTTTTCTCTCCTATGAATTGTTTTGACACTGACGGCCGCGTTCAGGGTCCCACCTGTCAATGATGACCGCTGAATGGGTTCTCACCAGGAGATGGAAACCTACAGGTTTAATGGAAACAATGAGCCCCGTGGAGAAAAAAACGGTTTCATTCCCAAATATTGGGAATTCCATTCATTTTAATTAGGCCAAATTAATAGATTAACAGATTATAAAGTGTCAACAATGTGATTTATTATGCCGAAGAAGTAATTATGCAGAGGAGAAAACTCCCTTTAGATGGAAGACTGGGAAGACAACGTCAGCTCAACAGTGAGATGTAGATTTTAAAATGTCTGCAAGCCTCTTGCTTAATTGCAATTTTTGTCAAATCTTGTTTTTTTATTTATCAATTTATCATTCTCCCTTCATTCTTTTGTAGTAGTTTGCATTAGTTTCATTCCTGACTAAGTAGGAAAATTAGGATCACACCCATAAACGTTTTTAATTTCTTTAAAGAATAAAAAAAATAAGAAATTGAACTCAGACATTTTTTAGAATTTATATTTTATGGGTTTGTTGAAATGTAAGGGTATGACCAACAGAAGAGCTACTTTTATTATTAAAAGAGAATGCATCAATTCATGTTAAAACTGTTTTCTAAACATAAAGGATCACCAGATCTATCTATTCTGGTCTTTCTCCAAAAGTCGTACGAAATGTACTTGGTTGCTTTTGGGTCATCATCTTTAACTGTATATTGTGTTCTAATTGCAGTAAGCTGTTTTATCCGTGATTATATACTTTTGCTGATGAAAGTCTATGAATAGGTTATCTGTTTGTGCTTTTTAATCATCAGATGTGGGGTATTAGAGTGGGTGTGCCAGTTTTGTAACTTGTTTTAATCTGAAAGATGAAGCTCAATTTGTCAAAACCATTCATTTGAAAGATTAAACTTATTAAAATATCATGCAGTTTCCTTGATTTCTGCTGTTGTTAGCATCATGTGGTGGCCAGTGGAACCCAATTCAAAGATTAAATATTATGTATTTTTTTAATCAAGAAAGTTTTTAAAGGCAAAAAAGGAAAAAGTCAAAGCTATGCATTGAATAATAGCACATACGGCTCTGCCTGTCTGCTGCTGTTAAAACCAAAAAGTTGTTTGGCAGTTTGAAAGATTTGTTTATGTCTCCATGAATTTGTTCTAAAGCAGATTTTCATGAACTCTAGAATTTGACTAGTAATGATTATTTTTAAACATTTAGTGAGGTACTCAGTGCCAAATGCTAAATCACTCACCTTCTCAACATAAAAGGCCTTTAGAGTTTATCTAGACAAGAAACCTTAACCTAGTACAGACCATTTACCGTTGAGTCCGGCATTAAATAAATCCAAG
The DNA here is from genome assembly GCF_053564925.1 of Oryzias latipes. NCBI lineage: Eukaryota > Metazoa > Chordata > Actinopteri > Beloniformes > Adrianichthyidae > Oryzias > Oryzias latipes. The sequence goes on along the minus strand of NC_136255.1, from coordinate 1,851,098 downwards.
CCAGGGTTTTACTTTTACTTTTACTTTTATTGTATGTATAGTAGTTCCACCTGGTGACTTACAACTCTGTTTCCACACACGCCGATTGTGTACTTCAGGCCATGTTGGCTGAAATCCACCGCATCTGTAGACTCCAGTGATCTGAAGAGAGCTTCTGGCTTTCTTCCACCTTAATGTGAATTTCATGGGCATACAGCAGTATTTGTATTGATCTAGGTTGTTCATCAGACCTTGTTTCACAGGACCATCAGAACTGTGGAACCCTAGTCTTTCCTGAATATATCTTGGATATTAGTCTGGTCAAGGTACTGTTAGTTTTAGCGGCATCGGTCTGTCTTTTTACGTGTTGCAAACAAGGTTGGGAGTTCCAAGTATTGTAAATCTGCTGATGTGGCTACTACCTTCAAATGGCTAACGTGTAGTGTGTCACAAAAAAAGTTCTAGAATTACGCTGCTAGTTAAGTCTGACTGACTGATGGACGTATCTCTGACTCTTGTTTACGTACTGCCCCTCTCTATTGACGGTGCCCCTTACAATCCGGTGTGCCCTGTAGTGTGAAAAACATGACAACGCAACTGATCTGAAGTTTGAGTTTAGGTGAACTCAAATCTACGATGCGCTATTGCAGCATTTCTGAAATAAATATTAAAGTGACACTTCAGGAGGAATCACAGCCCGATTATCATCAGTAGCGACTGAATACAAAAACGCGCCCATATTTGTCAACTGATTATTTGGCATGAAAAAGAAAGACAAATATGTGTCACGGTGCCTCCGTCTGTCAACCCCCCCTCCCAACTCTGCTCATTGGAACCAGCTGCACCTCATCACCGGCAGACCTTCATAAGGAGATCCATCCCAGCATTCTACGCCAGTCCGTTACACGCTCTCTGGTGCTTTTGCCTGGCTTCAAGCCAAGTCTCGGTTTTCCCAAGTCACGCTCTTACCTTGTCTTGTCCTACGCCTTCAGGTTCTACTCTCCACGGGTGCCACCGGTCCCTCCACGCCTCAGGCCCTTCAAGCCACGCAGTCCTCCTCGCTGCGCTCAGGATCATCCGCCACTGCGCGTCCTCGCGCTCACAGGATTCTCAGCGCCAAACCACAGACGCTCTTCTGGAAATCCCACTGGAACTTCCTACGAGACTCTCTTGTTCCACGCTGATTTCTTGGACGTTGAATATTAATTAAACTTGCAACCAAGTCCCTGAGTCTGAGTCTCCTTCCGGGTTTCAACAACTGGGTCTGTTTCGTCATCACGACCATGACAATATGGACAGAAAATAGACGTCTTCCTATACAGAGAATATTGCAATATTTATTCAAAGAATCTTCTACAAAAAGATTTGATTTTATTATCTGATTTTGCTTTTAATGCTTAACGTGAGTTTGGCTACAGTAATGAAAATCATTTGTAATTTTCTCAAGTTCATCAGAATTTACAACCTAGACTTTAAAAAGAAAAAAAGTTGGTTTTAGTTTTTCAAACAGATGCTGATCAGAAGCGAACTGTGACTTGGACTATGAGTACAGTTTACCGCTCTGGGCATTCTGAAGAACAAACAGCATACTATAGATGCTGCACTCATGTTTGCTCTGAATCTACTGTGCTGTGCAGAGAACTGCAACATTTTATTACTGAATTCTCTGAGGGCAGAAGAACGAACCATCAGATGAATCGTTCAACATTTTATATAAATAACATACATTTCCGTAAAACAGGAACAAAAATAATCGCTGGATTATTTTATTAATACTTCAATAAGAGCATATTTGAAATTGTTTTCAACAGGATGAAACAATTACCATTAGTGGCCTGAAGCTGGAGATTAATACTATTTGAAAGAAAGATGGTGTAGAAACCTGCTATTCTGCTGTAGTGCAGTTACACGAGTTAAATATTAAATGTTTCATCTTTGCATTTAACCCTCCTTCCTTGGTATATTTGAATTTTTTTGAGGTACACATCTTTCCTAAACATGCCACGATTGTCCTACAACAAAACCAAGTCACTGCTTGATAATAGAAATACATACTCTTCTAAATCCTAATTGTGATTGGTTAAAATCAACATTTCCTACATGTTGCATTGGTAAATGTCACTTTCTCTCTCTTGTTGAATTATTTTTCTCAGTATTCCACTCTCCATCTGTTTCTGGTTTTTCTTGAATTACTTTGCCGTATCAAAGTATTTGGTCGACCCTGACGTGTTTGATTTTCTCATTAGAAACCGGGTCACTCTTTTTCACATATTCGTCATCATAATTAGTGTCTTTTATCTGCATAAATTTGGTTTCCGAATCACAAGAAGATCGATCAAGCTTCTAAGCACAGCTAAATATGCAAATGAAGTTCACGAACTGCCAAAGCAGGAGGGACTTTTCCTACTGTTGTTCATTAGTGGAACATTAACAGGGTCAATGGCTGACATTGCACTCCAAGGCAAGGCAGAGCAACTAGAAATATAAGCAGAAGACTTTGATAGTAAACTTTACCTAGAACGAAATAAAGTTTCTCAGTCTTACAAATGGAAATGAAGTCTTTTCCTGTTGTTTTTTTCTGATGAAGAACGATAAGGTTAGTAGTACTGTGTGCCAAAGTCTACATTGACAGTTTCAGGATGATTACTGAGGTTAAAATGTGTTGTGGAAATACTCAAGTGCAGGAGAACCAAGAGTCTGATCTTTTTTTTTAATTAAATTAAACAATACATTACATGAATAAACAAATATGCTTAAGAACAAAAATTAAACACCGGGACAACCAAAAAATGACAAAACAGACATTTTAAAAAGAGGCCATTTAAACTTAGGAATTGCATACACAAAAGAAATGTTTGAGTGAAAAAGAAACAGGACTGGAAGATTAGTAATTCAACTTGATGCTTTTGCTTGAAATAAACCATTTCAAATCAAATCTAATCAAAACGTTTTAAAGAAGAAAGAGCAACAGAATTCACATGCCGCACTCATGGTGTTCGTCCGAAAGACCAATTTACGTGTCCCTAAATTTAAGTAGTGAGTTAGCCAGAGCAAAGTTGACAAGTGTGGCATTGCATTAGTTGCATTAAGCATAAAAGTAAACGTAACCTAAAGTTACAAAACAGCAAAAAAAAACAACAATATAGTCACCACATGATTTAAGAGGTAGCACAGATTTATGACCAGTCCGCCAAAACTGAAAATTATGATGTAATGTTGGTCTGCAGGTGAGTGTGGGTAGGAAGATTTCACAGGTAGGAAGGATTTACAGACCACTGGCAAGACCGAGACCCTGAAAGGGATTAGTGGGTTGAGAAAATGGAGGTTTCTGCTCAGCAACAATAAGATATTATGATGGTGCAAAAGAGGCGCATCTGTGAATTCATGAGTCAACCAGTACAACACTAACTAAAAGTTAGTGGAGTGATTACTTTCTGAGTCAAGTGTGGGTGATGCACAAAAGAAGCCAACCGCATTCGCATTAGTGAGGAAGAGCTGAGAGTACTGAGGATGATGAAAGGCAGTGTGCAGAAAAAGCTGAAGATGTACATCAAAAGACATAATTAAGAGCAGCAGAAAAATATCTGCAAAACCAAAGTCAGCCTATTTCAAAGAAATATCTGTGGAACAGTGAAATAATTTCCCCAGGGAGGAAAATAGTACAATTTCCTTATACATCAGTATGACACTGTCACTTTTTATTGCTAGTTGTTTAAAAAAAGAAATCCAAAAGATGAGGACATTTTTTAAATTGTATAGTTTTGCTTGTTTGTGATGGAGTTGGGGGATTATTGTATTGATCTAGTCATTGTAAATGTGTCATCCTGATAAATGTGAAATGCAGAACATAGTTATCCCAAAAAAAAAGAAAGGGTTAAAGAGAATCTGATTTTTAGGGTCGATGTCCTTGGATACTGCATGGCCTATTTCAGTCTTAAAGTCACACTGCCGCTACGTACAATCTGGAATTGTCCACTCATGACATTTTGGTCTTCTGTGATACACATAATTCATAAGCGTTTTTCTTGCGTTCGTCGATGTGCGCAGACGTCCACTGAGGGTTTTGGCCGAGGGTCTTTACGTGAAATCTGTTTTGAGCGTTTCAAACCTCTTGGTCGGTTGAGAATTCAGTTCATGTGTAACAATATGCATTTATAACGTGCATCATACACAATTGTGTTTTGCAAGATGCATACGCAAACTTGTGGCTTTCCACAAGTGTGCGTATGCTTTCCACACTTTTGTAGTCATTGGACGGGTACATAAATCGTCCAATCTGTCTCGGCGGGCTGCCTCAGCTGGCACCTAGCAGCAGGTGTGGACCAAGAGAATCAGACCCACGATGGCCGCAGCTTGGGAAAATTTGCAAGGAGTCTTTAGATTTGCATCTGCACATCTTCCACAACCCGCCTTCCATGCAGCGCCGGACAGAGACCGGTGAGAAAGCTACGCATGAGCTTCAACAGACCAAAAATTCTGAAGATCTCAAAACTGAATTAACGTAAAGACGTGTTATGAAAAGGAAAATATGTGTCCTTCAGTTCTCATCTGTTTGCTCATCTGTTGGAAAGGAAAAGTAAAAAAAAAAAGACCTGTCGTCTGAAACCCTCGATGGACATCTGCGCACATCGACGAATGACAAACACAAGAAACACACGCATATCACACATGTATCATGAAAGACAAAAATTACACACGTAGAAAATGTGCAAAATGTACGTAGTGGCTGTGTGACACGGCCTCGAGGAAGATGAAAGAAACAAAACATAGTAACCTGAGCCATTGATAGCTTGGGTGTTACCAAAAGCCTCCATAAGAGTGGTTTCAAATAATGCTCATCTAAAGTATGACCTGAATGTGGCGTACAGGAGTACTATCTGAATATTAAGAAATTTAAATATGTACTGACTCACAAAATGTCAAGAAGTTACAGTGAAGCTGTGCATTTTAATAGAATGCAATAATCCTTGAAAATCAATTAGTGAGAGTTGCCGCAAATTTCATGGAGAAGCTCTGCTTTCATGTGCTTTCATTTTTTTTTGTGTGTGTGTTTTGAGCATTTCAGTGCTGAAGCACAGGAGAGGTGACAAAGAAGACAAACTATTTCACTCTATGTATAAAGGAGATGCATTTGTGCTTTTAACGTGTTTTGAAGCACAAATGCAGGTTTCAAGAGACAGTGCCGTGGAAACGCTCACAGAGAGACACATGAAACAGGAACGCCTCACATCAACCCCAAAAGAAAAAAAGTCAGTGCGAGTTCAAAACACTGATGGAAACTTGGTCGAGATTCTCCAAGTTCTTTTCTGTTGCATAACACAGTTAAAGTCTGCAGCCTGGAAGGCGTTTAAAGACATCTTAATATTAATTGGATCACTGAGAGTGAAACTATGCGAGGCTGGAGTTGATCCCAACATCTGCTTCCTGGAATCTCTGCAGTACAGAAGATAGAAGGAAACTTACTTCTAGCAGGTTGATGCCAAAACTCCTAAAGAACTCTGATGAGTCTCTTGCAGCTTTCTTTAAATTTGATGTCTTCCCATGACTGACTGTCATGTTGATCAAGGGAATTCTGAGCATTTTTAGTTTGTGGTTCACTGATTCTTTAGATAACTGACATTTCTCCTTGCATACTTGACATCCAGTCGGTCATTTTTCAGCCAACCAGATCCACTGAGCGAAGCCCAAGCAGTCACTCACTGGCTGAGTTTATTTGCACATCACTTTTCAAATAAATACAATAACCCCGTTATATTCTAAAAAGCCATTGAATGTCGGACATTTTATGTAGAATATTTACTTAGTGAAACACAGTTGGTGGATAATGGTTTTATTTAGTCTTGACTCCCAAAAAAAAAAGTGATTTTTTTTTTTTTTTACTTTTCTACTTCAATTTAAAGAAACTTGTTTCTGCGAAAATATAAGTGGATCTTACTTATTACCTTAAATTCTCATCAAACCAAAACCGAGAAGAAAAAAAAAACAGACTGGAGACAGTTTAGTTTTTAAACAATCCATCTGCTGATGCTTTTAAAAAATGTCAAAACAGTCTGTTTTTCTACTATTGTTTTAACAAAAGAAATTCTTGACAACATATGAAAATGTTTGGCAAATCCCACATTTTTGGGGAATGAGTCTATTCAGGATATGATCTGAAAGAGATGAGTCTTCTTCAGTCAGTGATCGCTTTTCAAGCATTCTTGTGTTTCAATGTCTTACATTCTTTTTTAAACCGGCTGGATCCCTTTCGGGCCACGGAGTTGCTGTTGTTTCAGCGCTTTCCGACTGTTTTTTTACGTGTTGCAAAAATGTTGGAAGTTACAGGTATTGCGAATATGCAAATGTGGCTAATGTTTCTAATGCGTAGCGTGTTACAAACAAGTCTTGGAGTTACTGTGAACACAGTTAAAGTATGACTGATTGCCTGACTCGGCTCTGACTCTTGTCTCGCCAAATGCGCCTTCAGACACAAGTTCAATACTAGACTATATGCCTCATAACTAAAATATGGTACATACATTAAAATCAAATTTATGATTTCTGCAAAGAGAAAAGAGCTTTTGAAACACCTAAAACCCAAATTTAGCGCAGAAACCCAATTCCATTCATCCATCCGTCTTCCAAACCTGCTAAATTCCTTTTGAGACCACGCGGTTGCTGGGGCCTATCTTAGCTCCTGTTAAGTGGAGGCAGGCTACATCCTGTACAGGTCACCAGACCCATAAAAATAGAGTTTTTTCTATGTTTTGTTTTTTTTAATCAAAAGTGTACCCAAGCAAAATAGTCTTTTAGAGTAAAAAATGTTTCAACAACAGAACACAGGCAGACTTAGTTTTACACAGCACTGATAAACAAATTGCAGACTTCTTTCCATTATGTGGAATTAGAAGAAATCTATTACAGCCTTTTTAAAATCAGCCCCACTTTTAATGCAGTCTGTGAATGGTAAATTGCACACATTAGCATTTTTAAAGTGAAACAATTATGTTGGTGATGAACGATGCAGGCGCTGGGAACATGCTGTGTTGTCTAAACTCTGCCTCATCTAATCTTTTCATTTCCACTTCACGTTTGTGCTGTTGTGTAAACACACCTGTTAGAAATGAAATAAGCACAAACTGTTCAGGGCAATCTGTGTGTGGCAAATTAAACACCTTGATGTTTTTCTCTGAAAATACACTTTATGCTATTCACCAGAGTTGGGTAGTATGTGCTACTAGTAAAATCTAGAACCCTGACATTTCTAAGTAGACGTATTGGAAATAACATTTTAACGATAATGTAACAGTTATGGACCACAAAGCAACTTGTCATAATGATCCTGTCAACACTGTCTCAACCAAGGATTTCTAATCAAACAGTTGTTTATTTTTCTCACAATACTTGAACACACCACTGCTGTGTTTGGAGAAGTACACAGTAAGCTCAAAGCGGCTCCGTCCAAATGATATTTGGGTTTCCAGATGACTGACGGGAAGGCATAAGGCGAGTCCAGAGGACTACACTCTATTGTTTGAGTAGTATGATATTTTGGAGTGTGTACATTTCTGTGGATGTGTGTGCTTGTCAAGTAACACGATCACAAATACTTTAACAGGACGTTAAAGTGAGTTTCTGTTGTTACGATTCAGGCAGGAGAACAGAGACATGCGGTTGATGTGGCAGTCTGGAGTTAAGTCCCCAAAATAATAATTTTTTTAATTATTTTGAGTAGTAAAGCTAGTTCTGATGACAGACTTTTAAATGACGGAAATTTAGAAGAGCAGTTCATTTAAATATGTTGTTAATAATCTAAGAAACTAGTATTGTCAGTTTCCGTATTAAATGTCTGGTTACAAAATCTACTAAATTTTAGAGTTTTTATTACCTGCTTGATGTTTTAAGCTTCTATGTTTAAGAATAGTGGTTCCACCACTAAACAATCTTTTTTAAAAAATTTAGTTTTTTGTCTGAGTCAGATAATTTCTTCAAGCCATTTACAAGAATTTATTGACTTCAGAAAGAAAATCTTGCTGACTGGGACCCTAAATGTGTTACTATGAAACTCAAAAACCTTTTTCCTCTATCTTTAGAGGATCCAGAGCTTTTTTTTTTATGGAGAAATATGGCAAAACATGTATTAAGCTAAAGGGTAATCTTGTGTCAGATCTTTCTGCGTGGAGCTTGCGTGTTCTTCCTGTGTATTGGGGGGGGGGGTTTTTCTACATGCTCTCTGGCTTCCTCGCACAGTTCAAAAATATTCTTCACTGGTTTGTTGGCGACACTAAATTGTCCCGAAGCAATAAAATCTCTGAAGAAACATAAGGAAGAGTGTAAAGAGTTATGTTATACATGCAGTTTTATATTATATCAAAAATATTTCCCATGAAAGATCCTTTTTGTGGTGTAAACCCAGATTTTTAGAGACACAGGAGACTAAAATAAGTTCTATTTATGTAAAATAAAGACCAAGTTCTTCCTTCATTTGCTTGCATTGGATGGGTCTGATTTGTGTTTCGTTTCAGAGTTGCTGCTGGACTCAGCTGTGTGTGGTCATGCTGCCATGTGCAGCAGGGCTTTCAGATGTACAGGTGTGTTCTGGAGCCACTGAACCTCACTGCGTTCTAGCAAACTGGCCCGTGTTCAAAGCGAGCTTGGAAACAGTGTTTCTGGAATCTTGGAGTGTTTGGAATCAACTAGGTTCTGTGACAGAGAGGGAGTACTGTACGTTCAACCTTATTGTTCGAAGCAAAAATGAAAATGATCTTATTTCAAACAGTAAAATGATGTAGTTTGTGATCATCTGGTATGTGCACAATGTTTCACTGTTCACTTCCACAAACTTGTAATATGTTTGATCAGGTGTGTCTCAATTATAAAGGATGTCCAACATTTCCCTTCATTTGTTCATTTTCCAAAACCCTTCATCTCTTTTGGGGTCACAGAGTTGCTGGAGCCTATCCCAGCTAGTACTGGGCAAAGGGAGGGTACACCCTGACCAGGCTGCCAGTCCACTGCAGTGCTACACAACCACACACATTCACTCAATTTAGAATCATCACTTAGCCAGTGCAGCATGTTTTTGGACTGTGGGAGGAAGCTGGAGAGAAAACACACAGATAAACAAAGAGAAAATACAAACTCCACACGTAAAGGACCCAGTTGGGGTTTGAACCAAGGCCGTCTTGCTGCGAGGCAAAGGTGCTAACCACTACTCCCCCCTGCACCCCGCCTGTTTTCCTGCCAATTGAAATTGCTTCTCATGTTTTGAATTGATTCCACTTCTAAAAGTGAAACTGCATAACCGATATTTTTAATTGAGATTTTTTACATAAGGACAGAATGTATACTGCCTTCATTTTACCGTAGCAGGGGTCGACTCTTGAAAGCCACAAGACCAAGACTTGTAAGAAGTGGGAATAGAAACTAATGGATAGATTTCCACAAATTCGGATATTTTTCCCCAGCAGAAAAGCTTATGTGTAGTTTTAATGAGGATGTTTTCTCTCCGCTCCTGGTCTTCTGTGGAGTTTGTGGAATTATCGTTCTCACTTTACCCCACAGTTAATCTTAATTTCTCTCATGGCTTCAGGCCAAATAGATCTCAGCATCCGTCCAATTTGTTAGTCTACATTATTCTCTTGGCTTTTTAACGTTCCCCACTGTTTCTTTAGCTTTATCCAGTGGGCTGCATTTTTATAAACCCACGGCCACCCCCTGTGTTGCAGGATGCGTCAAATGATTGCAGACAAACCCTGATCATCTTCTTCACAAACAGAGAAACGCAACTACCGAAAGTCCTGTCCACAGCTAAAACCACCAATGACTCTCTGAAGACAGTTAAAAATGAGTTTTCCTTTTGTGGGTTAATAGAGCATTTTGAGATCATTTTTTGTAATTGAAAGCCCTGCAAGCTTTTATGCAAAATTCCTCAACCCGACATGGGAGTGACTCCTTTTCATTTTTAGTTGACATTTCTCTTTTACTAGTCATTACTGTGCAGAGTTCACATGAGTACTTTCTTCCTGACTTTCAGCTAACAATGTTTTTTGTTTGTTAACAAGGCTGTAGTGAAAAGAGTTAAAAGTGCTAGTAACAAAATAAGAACCAGTCTCAATAGTTGAAGAGTTCATTTGCATCAGCAGGGACCTTCAGGTCAATGCAGAGTAATCAAATTACTTTTAACCAAAATGAGCTTTTTTATCAAAGGTTTGCATGTGTAGAAATGCTCAACATGACATTGCGTGCAAATAAAATAAAAATAAGTTTACCAACCCAATACCATGTGATAAACAGGCAAAATGATACAAACTCTTTTGCATGTTTGCTTATGACAGATATGTACTATTGACAGAACATGTAAAAAGGGAAAGAAGTAGATGCAAATTGACTGACACAGTACACATAGTGTGACTTATCGAGCATGCAACAGGATTCTAAAAAGGATCAAGGAGGTGCAAACACTAATGAAAGGGGTGGAACGGAATATGTCTTCTCTACTCGTGTGAGTCTTTTTGGAATTTCAAATTCAAAAAATTATTGAGACATATCGTCTATTCAGGGTTGTGATCCTGGAGCTTCTAGGTTGAGGGCTGATATGAAGCGTTCCATGATGGTTAAAGCTGGCCTTCCATATCCCATTTAATTTGATCTTTTTTCCCAATGTCACATTTTCACTTAATGTTCTGTGCTCCAGGGCAACTAGGCAGTCCTCACACCTGCCTGTACATCACCTGTAATCTCATTAATGGACATTAACTGGGCAAATAGGGACTATCCAGCTTCAGAAAGTGTGTGTAAGCCGCCTGCAGTTCAGATGTTTCAAAATGAAATAAATCGATAATGGAAAATACCATGTGGATTGACACATGGTAGGTTTGTTTTACCATGTTGAAAAAATGACTAAGTGCATCGAAGCGGACAACACACATGTGATGGCTGCAAAAACTGATCAGTCCGTCATTCCAGTCCAATGTTTGGAAACACTTTTCAATTAGCAAAGACATGTGACCATCCAGTGTGCTAGAATGTTCTAATAATAATATTAATAATGGATTAGATTTATCTGCACTTTTTCTTGGTGCTCAAAGCGCGTACAATGTGTCCATTATTCATTCACTACTCATTCGTACCCAAGGACACAACGACAGCTGGCTGGGGGGAGCGGGGATCAAACCGCAAACCCTTCGGTAATTGGAATGACCTGCTCTACCGCCTTAGCCACTGCTGCCCCGTTCCCTTTGGATTATTTGGATGTGGAAAAAAAACTGTGGGCTGAACTTTAGGAAACTCAAATGTGAATGGATTTGACATTCAGTCTTGTTTACTTGTTTGTTTAGACACGTTTTTCATTTACACTGTAGTATCTCGCAAGACACTGGAAAACTTCACTGTTCAGTACCAGGTATTTTCTGAGTCACAAAGGGTGAAGTTTCGGCTAAAGATGTCCTGGATCCATTTTGGGTCGGTGAATTGGATCGTTCTGAATAAAGCAATTTCCTCAATCAAATCGGATTGTTGTTAAAAGGAATCGTTACACCTCTAATGTTTTCCTTTTTCCTAGTTGATTCCCTTTTCAAGGGATCTCTGCAAATCAGGCCCATGAGTCCAATATTTTATAGATGTTTTCAGAATAATCCATCAAGATGATCCCTGCCTTTTACTTGTCAAACAGTTTTAATCCAAGCCATCAACAGATGTTCTTTATTGTTTTAACTCACATTAATTAGGAAATCGATAAAGGAAAGTTCAGTACCTAATATTTGACAATGTTCTTGTTCAAGTTTATTCCCCAAAATAGTCTAGCGTTCTGGATCGTATTTCCTGTTTCGTCTTTGACTCCGTTTGCCTGCCACCTGCCCCGAATGCCCCTGGATCCTGATTAGTCTAGTTTCCTCTCTGATGCTCCCATGCTTGTTATTGACCCCAGCCTGCCTGACCCTGACTTAGCTTTATTAGCTAAACCTGCTGCATTTGGAACCAGCCGTCTGCCTGTTCTTGTGACACATATCATGTAATCTTTATCATATACCATTAGCCCCTGAATAAGTTTTGCATGAGATCTGTGTTCTGCACTTTGGTAAATCCTCAACTGGGCTTTACTACCCACCTGGCATTGGTGACACTGGACTGTACCCGCATGCCTATTGTCACTGGCTCATGCTCTACTTCTGCCCCCACTTTCCTCTCCTGGAAGTTCAATATCCAGTGGCAAATATATACCATCTAAGTTAATTGCCCTGATTTGAGAAACCAGGTGTTGTTTGTTCAACCGGTTGCTTCTGGAGTGCTGACACTACCTCTGAACACCACACACAGACACTTTGTTTAGAAAGCAGTCTGTAAATCAGGTAAAAACTCACAGCTGTATAGTTTACTGGACTGAAAACCGTATGCCCCCCCTCTGCTGACTGATAAAGATATACCTTGGGATTGTATATGAGAGCTCTTGACCTCACAGTCAAAAATAATCTACTTGGGCATCTTTACAGCGCCAATGAAACTCTTTTCACCACAATGGGCATGGGAAAGAATTCTCATTATCTTTAGGTGCTTGGTGTCATGGATAAAGTAGAAGAAAGCTGCCTGTTGAAGAGAAACTTTATCTATTTAGGTGGATAGTTAAGGAATCCAGAACTGATGTAAATAGTGATCAGTGTGGTCAAAAGAAAAACGATAATCCAATGGGGTTTGATTTCAAACTATATGGATGTCAAGCAGTGCTGTATGCGGTGGAGATGTCAATTTCCATGCGGGAACCTCCCAAATGGATAAATAAAGTTGTCTGTCTGTCTATCTGTCTATCTATGTGTCTATCTATCTATCTATCTATCTATCTATCTATCTATCTATCTATCTATCTATCTATCTATCTATCTATCTATCTATCTATCTATCTATCTATCTATCTATCTATCTATCTATCTATCTATCTATCTATCTATCTATCTATCTATCTATCTATCTATCTATCTATCTATCTATCTATCTATCTATCTATCTTTCAGGCTAGAAGACAAAAAAGACCACTGAGATGAATATATGGTCAAAGATAGGGTGAGTCTTTTGACATAAGTGAGCTCCATAACACTAGCTGAGTTCTACAAGGCAAAGACAGTAATGCAAGAGTTTTGTCAAATCCAGGAAAGGGTCTCGGCACCTGCTAAAAAAAAATAAAGAAAGTCCTGACCTATACAGAAATTTAAGCTCTATTAAAATTCTAAGAGCTAAATAAAGAAACAAAAGCTGCTGTCAATGACGTCATTAATAGAAAAGGTAACAATAGATATATAAAACAACTTTTAGGCAGCAGGTTGTTCACATTTAACATTAGCGTCTGACTTTCATGAAAGCATCCTCCAATGATCCCTAGATACTTTGGATTAGTGGCAAGCAGGAAGATGGAGGAAAGCCATGCTCTAGTTAGCTGTGGTGTATTGAGTTTTATCTTGTTGAAGCATCTACGGTGGTGCACTGTACTTATTGTCATTAAGGTGGTCCATCTCATGAGGCTACTCTCGAGAAAGGACAATCTTTGTACTAAATAAAAATCGAACCCACTAAAGACAAAGTAGGAAGGTTAATCTGTAAAAGGTCTACCTAGTCGATGCAAAACAATTTTTGCTTGAAATTTAAAAACATTAGGAAGTGATAAATTTTGAAATCAAACATTTAAATTATATCTAAAGGCCATGTCCCACAGACATTTTGCACAGATAAAACTGGTCATACGTGAGTATACTTGGAAAAAGTGAGAAAAGTCGGGGTTCTTATGTGAATTTTCACAGATCTATTACAAATGAACCCCATTAAAACCACGGAAGAAGTATGAATAGACCACACAAAGAACATGTAAATCAACGTAGAACATGAACCATAAATGATTCTAATGCTGTTTATATGCAAATCATTAGTGATTCATGTGTCCATCATGTCATTTGAACGTGATCTGTGCGCCGTTTACGTGACATGAAACTCATACATCTGTGTGAAAAGTCTGTTAGACAAACGTGAAACGGTCATGGAAAGACACAAATTTGTGAACGCTCGCAAAAATCACACACAATTGTGTAAGATTTACGTAAAAATTGTGTATAAACTACATAAAAAATGCGTAAACTGCGTAATTCTTAACCAAAGTATAAATTTTGAACAGCTCAAAAGGGAATGAACAAAAAGACCTGTCGGCCAAACCCTCGATGAACATCTGATGAACACATCATCGAATGACGAACACAATAAACACTTTTGAATTACGGAGATCCCACATCTATCATGAAAGACCAAAATTTCACAAGTGGAAAATACACAAAATGTACAGTATGTAGTTGTTGTCTGATGCGGCCGTAAGGAGAACAGCTCTCTGGATCTGTGCAGTTTGGATCACTCACCTGGAAGTGCTGCAGAGTTACAGAATTTCACAGATCTCTGAAAGTACATTTGTGGTGATGAAACTCCAATTCCCTCTTTGTCTGCAGTAAACACTTCCAGAAAGCCCTGACTTGTGTGTGAAGGTACTGTGGTGTTTAAAGTATTAAAGCTCAGTGGTGTGATTTTCTCCCATTTATCCCTAGTAGCTTTTTGCTGCTGTGATGTTCCAAGAAACAAAGGCCAGACAGCATAGAGACATAATGAACAATCAATACTTTTTTTTTTTGTAAGTGCCACTTTTCGCATCCCTTTGGACAACAGTTTTTAACCATCAAGTCCTATCCAGTGTCTCTTTCCTGAAATGCGTGCTGGCATGGTCTAAAGTTACTTCTTTTAAGCTCAGCCTCTCAAAGGTTACTTTCTCCTGGAAGTACATGATAAAGCATTCTCTTTTAACTTCAGATATGATTGTTATTCAGCCAACATCGGACTCTGAGCTACTCATCGAAGGAGGGAACCTGCTGCTCTAAACATTCAGTTCAGCCTTTAAAAAGCATTTCTTACTGTGACAGATTCATTCCAACATTGATATTTGATAGCTAGCTGTCTCTTAACTAAAATAATCATAATTTTGTGATTATTGTTTGCTAATTTGAATATTGTAAAAAGGTTTCTGAAGGCATTGGGAAAAAATATGTACTGTGCTCAGGAAAAAAGGCAATCTGCGTCTTTGTGACTCTAGTTGTGTTAACACAGATTCCAAAGAGTCAGACCTTTGAAAAGTAATTGCTCTTATAAACAAGTGTGACCTATGTTGTAATGTGGTGACTGGACAGCTGTAATGTTGCAAAAAATCTTCCAAACTCACTATTCCCTTTTTTTTTTTTGTGGATAAGATCTGCTGCAAGGTATTTGTCATACACATTGTTCAAAATGTCACTGTGTTAAATAAATGCCAAATGCTGTGCCTTGTTTTGCCTTTCCCTTTTTTTTACATTGACTTAGAATTTTTTCACAGTTCCTTAGAAGAGAAAATATTTAAACGAAAGTCCATAAATTTACAGTCCCAGCCAATTTCAGTTTGGCCTGACAACAGGGGCGGCCCAACACTGGTCCTCAGGATCTACCACCCTGCTTGTTTTCCAGCTCTCTCTGCACTGCAGTCTGAAGATTATCCAGATTGAGCGTGTTCAGTCAGAATGTAAAAATATAGCCAGCTATGTCCAGAAAATCTTAGTAAAATTAGATAAGAAAGAGTTCTGAAATAGTTCCCAGTAAATCCACTAAAGCCCTCTTAAAAAGAGGGCGAAAAGCTGCAGGAGTTCAAAATAACTTTTTCTCTGAGTTGTGGGTGGAAGGTGGATGAAGAAGATGGATGGATGGATGGAGAGCGGAGCAGGAAGATTGTGGCCTGCCGACTGTAGCACCTATGTTTCTGCTACAGGCTTTTCCCAAAGGCATTTTTTCGTTTGCTCCTGATTCACAACAATTTGAATAAAGAAATAGTCAAAAGCATAGTTTTAATCTTATTTCTCGTTTTACATATGTCCTCCATCATGAAAAAGGGCAAAAGAACAAATTATACAAACACCCAAAACAAATTTTTTCGTGACGTGGGTCTTTAAGGTTGGAATGTCATTTCAAGTTTCTGCTAGGCTTTAATAAATAACCTGCCTCTTTATAATTTTACTATTGGTCTCGGTTATTTGTTGTTGGCACATCTACTTGTGTCTCCACGAGTAGATGTATGTAAATCGTTCATTGAGGCACAAATAGGGAAACATATTATCAATAGAATCATACTACATTTATCTGCTTAGTCTCAGTCCCATGTACAGTTTGAGCATACCAAAACAGATGCAACCACACATCATACATATTTCATGAGTTATGCATAAATAACTGAGTTTACGCATAGCTGAACAGTCAAGGATTTTCAGGTGTGTGTTTATTGAAGGTAAAATGGTTTTACTTAAAGTAGAAAGAAGGGCCAAATCTGATCACCAGATGTGTTCTGACGTACACAAAAAATGAGAGCGAATTCGCTTCATTTGCATGTAGCTGGGGTGTCCCATGGAGGATCTGTGTTTCTAAAAAGTCAGCTTAATGTTGAGTTGCTATTCCTCCACATCCATGAGGAGGACTGAATCCTACGGCTTATGAGGCTCTGACTTCACTGGACTGAGACTTACTATTTAGAAAATAGTTTTCACGATCTACTTGGAAAACATACTGACCGCTTTGCATGTATCATTTCTTTTACCCACACAGACAAGCGTGCAAACACATAGGAACACTTTTAGTTAAGATTTAAAAAAAGATTTTCATGCAAGAGATGATGAAGAGAGCAGATTAAACATATAGCTGATCACATCATTTTGGTTTGCCAAATAGTTAAAATATATGTGGTTTGAAATCTTTAAACTCTTGAGCACTAATACATTTTAATACAAGTCATTTCTAAACACGATGCTGTCAAGAGAAACAGATTTTGCTGAGGTGCAATCATGTTTTCAATTTTCTGTGAAAGATTTGTTGTTTTTTTTGTTCCTGTACAAATTCCTGTTTTCCCCTTCACTGATTGGTGTTTATACCAAAAAATAAAAGAAATGAAAAGAAAAACAATCCTCCAGTGATCTACTTCTTGCTTGTAAGTCATTGTGTAAACACACAAGTCAAGAAAACAAATGGATCTCTGTGCAAATACAGGCTGAGAATCCTGTCAAATGATTACCGAAGGACAACAAGGTCTTTTTTTCTGCTGACATCGATGCTTGAACAGACACATTTCAGGCAAGCATTAAAGTTAATGTTGTCATCCAGAACTGGGTTGTAGGGGCAGCAGTGTGACCACAGATGCCCAGACTTGACTCTCCTTTTCCTCCAGCTCCTCTGGGGGGACCCCCAGATGTCCCCAGGCCAGCTAAGCGACATAGTCTCTCCAGCGTGTCCTGGCTCCGCCCAGTGAGACATGGTGTTTGTTATGGACAAACTATGACCAGCACAGAATTCCAACAACAAAACACAGATCAGGTTCAGATCAGGGAGACCATTTCCACCAATCACGCCCCTCCATGTCCCGCTTTCTTTGCCCACGCTGAATGAATAATTCAAAAGGAGCTAATAAGCAGGAACAAGGTGTTATGTATGCATGTTCTTTTTTCTCTTGACATTTAAGGTCAGAGCATTTCTTTGTTAAAAACAGCTTTTCTATCATTTTATTAAAAGCTGCAACTTCATCCTTCAAAGCGGAACAGATGACTTCTCACCAACCCACTGGTTGATTCATGTCTGTCATGCTTCCTGCCACCAGACACTCTCAACAATGATTTTTTAAGTCCTAAACCTTTCTTATTTATGTATTACATCAAAATAAGTTACAATGTTCATTTCAATATTCAAGTTCATCTTATTTGTAGGGAGTACTAGAGTAAATTTTGACATTTTTCTGAGTAAAATCTCCAGTAAAACAAACTTTAGTTTGGTGTAGTTGTTGTTAATATGATACCTGTTAAAGTTCTGGAACTGATTTATTACATATAAAAAGAAAATTCAATTAATTTGATGACTGTTCATTGTTCAAGTGAGTCCATTCCTAGATCAGGCACTCATCTGTAACCGAGAATCCATAAAGCCAAGGAGGAGGGGGCCCGGAGGACGAACTGTAAAGGGAAACAGAGTCCGGGGAGGCGGGTCTGGCCAGCAAACGGCTGGCACAATCTTAACCGAGAGTTGTGTTTGTAAAGTTATTAGCCTTACTTCCATGATAAAACATTGACCTAAATGCCACAATGAGCAGCTGAAACATGAGTTACACAAAGTGATATTTATATAATGAGAACCCTTCAGGTAGCTGCAGCATGAAAAATGAGGCGTCAGCATTTTGAGCAAGCTGAATACATTCACAGGATTTGCATCTTTTGCATTGTACTATGTCTGTGTTTTCAGAGGGTGAGGTGTATGTGAGGGGGGTATCTCATTAAAAAAATTCTGCATACCGAGAGGAAACCGCTGCAACAATGTGCAGTCATCTTCCTGCTGCATTTCAGGGCTCCACGTCAGCCTGCTGGGAGGCCAAAGTGAAGCCTTTAAATTTCTGTTGCTTTTTTTGTTTTTCATATGTTGACAAAAAAGTGATGAATGTTTTTATCAAGGATCAGCAAAACTAAGCTTATCTTCATAGTTAGTTTATTGTCATAACTTTATCAAGTCAAGCTTAAATAAACCAGATTCACATGAGTTGCTGTCTCTTTAAGGCAGCAGTTTAAAAAAAATCTAGTTTTTTTGTTTTGAGTCAGCTTTTCAAGACATTTTATTCCGATGCATTGTGGCTAATAATCTGCCAAAAAATAAATAATATGTTATATGTTTTTTAGGTTAGGGTGACCCACAATTGCCAATTTTTATTTAAAAGATTGCTAGCAAATAATTCTAAAAATGAGCTTCATTTGTCCTATTTTTCCTTTGAAAGCATGTCTGAAATAAAATACTATCATCATCATGATCCCAAAACTACAGATGGCTTTAAAAATTGGATAAGCACACAAAGACATGAAGTAAAGCCTCTTCCCAACCACTCAGAGGTATTTTTCCAAAACTATTCTTACCTCATGTTAATATCAGGGTCACCTTGATGTGCTTAAAAATGTTCCTGTTGTGCATCGCTGTAACTTTTAATTCTCCCCCTGAGAGGCAGTCTCAAGGCCCGGTCGGAGGAGGAACTGGTAGAGGTGGGACCGAGTGTTTGTCCTCAAGTCCCAAGTCAAAGTAGTCAAATTCCAGACCAAGAAGTCTCAAGTCACCTCCAATTCCTATCATTGAATGTTTCAAGTCCCTGCAAGTCCTTTCACTGACATATTAAATATTATTTACTCAGACCATGTATGATTTAGGAACTGTATATATTTATCAAAATGTCACAACCATATTCGGTAAATTGCCTCTGAGCTCATCAATCGTCACTTCAAAAAACCAAAATGATGTCTTCATGACAAGGACCCAGTTATCCGCATTTGCAACTGTGGTAACCCAGAGATGGCAAGAGAACCAGGGGAAAGCCTGGATGGGAAATCTCATCACTACAGACCATGATGTGGGGTCAGGTTTGTGGCTGATGAAGCACTGACTCTTTCAAAGCCAGATTTACAAACATATAAACCAAATATGTTTACCTACTAAAGATTACATTTTGCATCTCATATCAGTATATTATATTAAAACAGCAGATACATATTGGACTGAGGAAGTTTGACTCCAAAAAACACAGAAGTGCTGCAGGCAGACTAGAACATAGACACAGTGGGATGATTGAGAACTTGAGTTTGGCTTGTGTCAGTGCTGTTATGGTCTTGGATCATGTTCTGTTTGGAATTGTCCCTCTGACACACCAGTTTCATGTTTGTCAGGATCCACAGCTGTCTTCATTTCAGTTAATTACCCTCAGTGCATTTAAGTGTCTGGTTTTCAGTTCTTCTGGTTTGATCCCTTTTGTTTCTCCTTGGGTTTCACCATGTTCTGGTCCATTTGTTTTAATGTTACATTTCTGTCACGGAGCCTGGTCCCACACCTCCAGCTCTTGACAAACAGCTCTACGGATACGGGGTAAGATAACTGGCAAGATAAAATGTTTGCATTAAGACAAAGTTGTCCATGAAGTATTTCTTTGTTCAAACTGCAATTGAACAGGAAGCACACAAAATTCAGAGATTTGGAGTAGAGACATGATTAGATTGAAGATTGAAGTAATTATATGGATTATGTCCGTTACAGACACCCATGACGTACGTGTGCTGCTGTCGTTCCGTATCATTACCTCACACTTCTTGCTTGATCAATGCACAGGATTCCATACAACACGCCTGCATCCCTCCTACTCCACCCTCACGTACCCATACGTGTTTTCTTCTGTGTTTGCCCACAGAATGCTCCTAGGAAAAGGTGGCATGAACATACCTTGATATTTTGTGCACCTAAGGGCCCTGTACAGGTTTGCCCATTTCTCAGCCCGTATCTAAATGTGAGGACAGTAATGACTGAGGCCTAAGACAGAGCAACTTTCCTTTATATTTTGGATCAAAATGCACAATGATAGACCTATTGTTGTGGCTGGGATTCAAGTAATTTTTGACCAATAGAAACTTGCATATTAAAACTGATCAACCAAAGTAAAAGTAAAGTTTGAATGGATTCTTCCATTTTCAATTGCTTAATCCCCTTCGGGGTCATGAGGTTGATGGAGCCTATCCCAGCCACTGTCGGGCGGAGACGGGCCTAAACCCCGGGCTAAACCCAGTCTGTCTCCGGGCTGAGCAGATTCATTTCTTGGCAAAGCCTTCCGGGAAAATTGTCCAACAGTTAAACAGCTTCATACTCTTGATGCATTTCATCTGACATTCGTTAAAGACGGCTTTGATCTGTCTTTGCGCTTAACCCAATGGTAAAAGAGAGTTTCAACATTCTGATTCCACGAAAGACTCTAAGCAGAAAATGGCATAAAATAGTGCTTAGCATCTTATTTCATACTTAACATGAATTTGACATTACATTTATCTAATGAAATAGAGGTAAAAGAGTCTTTTTGGCTTTGGGTACTGGAAGCTTGGCTGTGACAGAATCTGGCCTCCTGACACGCTTCACAATAATATTTTCTTTCTTCTGCATGACAACAGCCTTGTTTCCTTGTTTCGCTTGCTTTGGCCTGTGAGCTCTGCTGTTACACGAAACATCAACAGTGGCTCCGTATCCCAGTGAGTGACATTCAGCTAGCATGAGAAACACCAGGCGAAGGCTGTGGAGCTGCAGAGTCTGAACGTCACTCAGCTTTGTTATTTCAACTCTGCTGCTGCTTTTTTGTGTTTGGGGGAAGTCTCGGACGTCCATTTCATTCAACAGTCAGGCTGACTGAGCGTCCTGACCTCAAAAAAACTATTTTCAACAAAAAAAAGTGACAAGATGGTCCATAAATGGAAAAATAGGCAGTGGATGTATAGATGCAAATGACAGCAACAAAACACAACGTTTTAGATCTGTTTGGGGTTGAGGATCAAATGTGGATTCTTTTAGGGAGAGCTCGGAAACCCTGTCCCCCAGAAGGAGACGAGGGATGTTTTCCACTTCAGGACACTGTAGTAATATTCTTAGTATGTGTGTCTTATTGTCCCTTAACGACAAGTTCAGCCAAAATGAACTATTATAAATTATGAATGAATTTTCAATAAAAGAAGGCTGTAAATAATGGGAGAGTATTGTATTCAATGGGGAAAAAGTGTTTTTTTCTTTTAATTGTTATTTGTGCTCATTTTCATAAGAACTACAAAAACAAAGAACTCTAAACAGACTAGGCGCTCATGAAAACTATATGAAGAGCTGTAACACGAAGTTAAAAAGCCTCAAAGTGTCCGTGTCATCGACATGATCCGTGTCCGTCTTGTTTATGTGCCCGTCATAACGCCAGCCTGCTTGTTCTTCCCACTTACTTTATCCACAGACATTTGATTGACTGTGTGGCATGCATCCTCGTGGTTTTTACCATGCCGTCCTAATATCCAATTTAAGACATTAAAATTGAGCTTCTCAAATTAGATTATGAGATTGAATTTAGGTTGTGTAAATCTATGATCGACTGGTAAGCTGTCCATGGTGAACCCCACCTTCACCCAACAGTGAGTGGGATAGGCTTCAAAAGGATTAAGCGGGTTCAGACGATGTGCAGGTGGACAGACAGTCGAGCACAAAGTCAAAATTTTGGAAACATCTGTTGAAAAGCCGAGAAGACAATTTAGTCAGGTCAGCAACGCAGAATCGTTTCATATGCAAAATATTTATACTTTTATTTAATTTTTTTGTTCAAGCGTGACACTGTAATTACAATTTTTAATTATGCATGCAGTTGTCAATAGCTGTCTGTTAGTTAGACTTTTTTTTTTTTTTTGCAAATAATTCCATGACCTCAATAATTAACTGACAATTATCGGCAAAGGAAGTGCATATTTTACCCGTTTATTCATCTTATATCAAAGCTCAATATTAAATGCTTCATTTGCATATTGAAACAGTGCAGTAAAAATCCTTATGCCTCATGGTAAACCATGTTTTTATCTGAAAATACATATTTTTATATGTCATAAATCACATTCTGATAGCATGAACTGTTGGGCTGTTGCCGGGACAAATTGAATTCAACTTTACAATGAAAAAAGTGACCCAGTGTTGACTTTAACTTCCAAACTTAAAGACTAGATAACTCAAACCATGGAGCTTTGAAGGCCTTATACTCTCTAAACTTAAATTATTTCACAGTAGGGGTGTAACGATTAATCTATTTCTATTCCTAGAATCCAACCAGATCTGATGCAAGTATTTAATCAAATCTACCTGTGCATTATAAAGTCGTTTCAAAATGAAATCGATCAATCTTGGAAAATAGTATTTGGATTGAGGCTCATTAAGTGCATCACAGCGGAAAACGCATGTGATGCAGAAAAAAACGGATCAGTTCATCATTCCATTCCAATGTGTGGAAAGACTTTGAATTTAGCAAAATCATGTGACCATCCAGTGTCTAGAATGTTCTAGTTTGTACTCAGGTACTTTTCTGAGTCACACTGGTTGAAGTTTTGGCTAAAGATGTCCTGCAGCCATTTTAGGTCAGATAATCGGATGGTTCAGAAGGAATCAATTTCAACTATCAAATGGGATTGTCAACCACAAACTATGATATGAATGGAATCGTTGTTGATTTGAACCGTTACTCATCTATTTCAGCATCTTATCTTTCAATGGAAGAATTAACTGAATTTCTATTTTAAACATAAAGGAAAATCATATTTGATCTTAAACAGAAAAGGTGCAGAATTATACCCAGCAGTCTGTCTTAATCCCCATACAGTTTCTGGATGATAGACCCCCCCCCCCCCCCCCCCAAAAAAAAAAAGAGAGAGAGAGAAAAAAAAATCACAGGTGTTTAATCACAAAGGCAGTGAGATGCAGCTTAATGTTTGAAATATTGCTTTTGTGAAGATGGTTATTAGTCATTTGTCATTTATTCGTTTTTAAACACTTTCAAACAACATCCAAGGAGGCCCAAAGTGATCCCATGATAAAACATAAAAAAGGTTAAAAACAATAAAAATTAATAAAAAAAATTAGTCTTAATACGTTTAAAAGTCAATTTAAATGCTAAATAAAGGATGTTTGGTTTTATGTTTTCTTTTGTAAAAAAATCTTTTGCAGTTTTTTAAGAAGAAAATAATAATTTGTAGTGAAAAATGAGACGGCAGACTTTTTAGGTTGACACATTAACAACATGAAGAATCTTAGATTACATTATATGGAACCACTGTGTTAAGTTTGGAATAAATGTTTTCGTTCTGGAATAGATTTTCAGATTTCTACGGAATGTTTTGGAAGAAATGAAACTAAATTCATGCTGGTTTCTTTTTTATTCTATTTTACTTTATTATAGTTCCATGTTGATACAGCAGAACACATTTGGATTCACTACTAAGCTGCAGCCACCCCGCTGTCGCACTGTGGCCCACCTGAACGTGTTCTGCGCACGCCACTGCGCGCGCTCCTCTGTCCTGGAAGCGCGGAGCTGCGCGGCAGCAAACTGAACTAACGGGAGATGAATTTGTTGGTGTCAAATTCTTTCTAAGTGCGCCGCCTCCATGTTTTTTCTCTGGGCTGAAGCTGTCGCGTCGCAGATGCGCGCGCCAGGTTTGGAATCGGCAGATTTTCTGGACAGGGCGTGTGCGATGAAGAGCCGAGTCTCTCCGCGTAAAGTTGAAAACATTAGAGCGCGAAATCACAGGAAGTGAAGCAATGAGGCCTCGAAGTGACGCGCGCACACAAGCAGAAGCGTTTGCTTTGAGTTTGGAAAAATGCTCAGAGTTAAAGACAATGAGGAGGAGGAGGTGCACGACGAATTAGAAATGTAAATCTGCACAACTTCTGATCGTTACTTTGCTTCTGGTGTTCACTGGTCGGGTGTTCGTACAATTCTTGGTTTAATCCGATATTATTTTGACAGTGTCGCCGGAAATGCTCGCTCCCTAAAGTCTAGCTTGGCTCTGGCCCCTCGCTGTCACGCGGACAGGTCTCGGTCGGAGGCTTGTCACCTGGCGGTGTGACTTTACTTAGTTGGAGGTGTCTCCAAGTGTTAGACAGATCCACACGCGCCCTAACTTCCCGCTTCATTCTAATCTCCTCTCGGCTCTGGGCTCATTTCCCTGCGCGATCATGTTGTGAGAACAGGATGAGGATGTCAGCTCCGTGAGACGGCGCCGCGCACAAGGATGGATGCGTGGATGTGTCCGCTCCAAGGCGCACGGGAGTAACGCAGAGAAGTGACTGAACGCGGGATTCTTCTTTTGCTCTGCTCTTCACTTCTACTTGGAGTTCATTCTCTGATCTATTCGTTTGTGTTGTTCCTCATTGAAGTTTGTTGGTTTTGGAACGCGCAGCATCCGCTCCGACCTCAGGCTCCCATCACTTACTATATGTCTAGTGTGGAAAATACCCGGTGGAAGGAGTACAGCGGGGTCCAGTCTGAGGACGGGACATTAGCGTCCTATAAAGATCCACTTCTGATTTGTTTCTAATCTGTGCGTGATGCGCGTGGAATGAGGAGAGGATGGATGTATTTTGGGAGATACTGCTCATTCTTCAAGCCAATTTTTTCGTCTGTATATCGGGTGAGTAACGGGCGTCGGAAAATACCCACAGAAATGCATTTCTAGTAATGAGGGGGGTCTGGGAATCTGTTTTTGAGTTTGCTTCTGGTAGTGAGCTGTTTTAATGTGGAGTACCACTGTGTAGATTGTGAGCATGTGCGCGCGTGTGTGACAGGTTTAAAATGAGCACCGTGAGCCTCCTGGACTGATGCGCAGTCCTCTGACGCATGAATGACACGGATGGATTCGAAATGTTGCAGTTCATATTAAAACTGACCGATTTGCTCCGTTTTGGGGGTCCAGCCTCCTTTACACCTTTTGCCCCCCACCTCCAAACACACACTCCACACCCACCTTCACCCACATTTCTTTCTCCCCTTTCCATCAAACCAAACTTCTCCAGAAACAACACTGTTAGTGGATCTGGAATGAAGCAACTGTGCGCAACGCTGGGCGCGCGGCGCTCTGCGGTGCGCACAGCGGATGGATGCGGCGCTGTGGGGCGTGCTGTGCGGATCCTCGTGCGCGCTGGCTGGCAGATGCGCCTGGTTCATGAGAGCTAACGCACAACTTCGACCTGATTTCTGCAGTTTGTGGCAGCTGGCCCAAACGCTGGTCAGGGAGGGTGAGCCTCTGGAAAACACGATCAGACAAACGTGCGCAACCGAAGCACCGGCTCGTTCTCCATGCAGTTTAGTGCGCAAAGTCTCCCAGCCTCCTGTAGGTAAAAATAAATGAATAAAACTCACACACCCACATTTCAGATACACGCTTTACAGACAGATGAAACACAAATGTTTGTGAAGATATTGATGTTTATTTTTTTATTTTTACATGACGCAATTTTGGGATTGCAGGGTGACTACATTTGCGCACGCACCACATTTGTGCGTCGTTATTGCGTAACTCAGCCCGAAGGCCAGTGGAAAACACACACACGCACGCACACACACACACACCCACACACACACACACACACACACACACACACACACACACACACACACACACAGGATCATCATATTTTTAACTAAAGTTGCAAAACCCAAAATAATTTTTTTTAAATGTATTCATCTATCTCCTCTTAAGAAAGTATTTAATCGTTGAGTTTCTTATGGTCTTCAGAACACTGAACTCATACCTCATAACACCCGTGGTCCTGTTCTGTTGTAATTGTCTGTATTCTTCAATCCATCCATTTTTGTAACCCACTTTGACCATTTCGGGCTCAGCTGTCAGCAGTCAAATCGCACCATGTGGATCTGGATCATCTTTGCCACATCTAGAGAAGTGAGCTCAGCTCAACTCCAAGTTCTCCACTTGAACTTGACTTAAATAAATAAAAAAAATCGAAGTGCTGTTCTGATACTTCTTCAAAGACAGAATGAGAATTTTCTTTTCAGCTTTGATCACTGAGAAGCTTCTGAGAATCCCCATCTGAAGGTTAGCAGTGGAAACATGTTTAAACTTCAACATTTGGTATGGACTCAACGAACTGTCAGTAGAGTTTTTTCAATCTCTGCAGTCCGTGCAGCTTGTTTTTCAAATACGTATACATTTAGGATGCATATTTAATTTATATAGATCAGTTAGAACAACACTTGTTCATGGGTGGAGGTTGTCTGCTGGATTCATGTGGACAGAATGTCCAAAGGAATAATGCTTTCCTTTCGGTTTCAAGATAAGGTATAATAATACCTTTCAAGTTTAGTCAAATCTAAAGTTTATTTAGGGTTGTCTGATTGCAAAACCGTGTTTTCTCACAGCTTAAGTCACTCCAGAATACATTATCATTTCAGCATAAATGGATTTAACAAGTTCCCTGCTGCAGATGACCGTATTGTCTTTGTAGTAACCTAAGAGACAAATGATCCAAATCTGAACAGCTGTCTTGTTTGGAACAAATAATTAGCAAGTGATGTAAAACACAGACAAATCCTTATAGCCTATTAATTCCTGGACATCAAAAATTCTAATTTGAAAGTAATAAACGATCTTTGAATCAAAAAGTTTTGGTATCCATGTTCCTGTTGGGATGCACTGTTGGTGTCATCATTTTTCTCTGCTGGTCCTTTAAAAAATGGAAAGGAAAAGCAGAAACGTTTTACATGCGGCTGGTTATACCTGCATAAAATTGTGGTTTTCCAGCACCAATGATACAAGTAAAATGATTGGTATGAATGTACAAAGGTACCAGTTTGTGGACACCTTTGGATACTGGACACTTTTGTCAACCTTTAAAGTGGAAATTTGGGTTACCAATTTGAATATAAATCAAAAACGATGACCAATATTCTATTGCATTGTTTCTATATGGAATGTTTGGTCCGTAATTTGGCCCACATGTGACCTGGTAAATCAACTGAGAACCAAATTTTCATTTACAATGACGACCTGGTGAAGGAGCGGCACAAAGGGCAGACAATCAGAAATTTGTTTCAATGGGAATGTGCCACAAATGACAAATGCAACACAATGAACAGCAACATGAGCTTTTAGAAAGGGCTTGTAAGGAGGTCTTAAAAGTGGCCCCTGGCATGAACGGGCTGAACGTTAGCACCTGGCAAGTTATTCCAGTCATTGGAGAACAGGAAAGAGAAGCAACTACATCAGGTGCTGGTTGTTGTATTATATAGGAACAAAGATTTACTGGAGTTGTAGATATTAGGCAGGTATAGCAGACATACAGGCATTTTCTTTCCCAAAACGGGTTTTGTAACTGAATAAATACCCAGCAGTGTGTCTACAGGAATGGACAGAGGGTGAGTTTGATGGACAGATGACAGTGAGGGGAGTTAAAGGGGCCTCAGTTGCAAAGCAGATAGTGGAGTGAGAAATGACAGCCAACTTATGGAGGTTTTAGAAACAGACCTGCAAACAAAAGCACCGTGATCACACACAGGAAGTAAGGATGTTTAGGCAAGAGCTGCTTAGCACAATGTGTAAGAAGAAAAGATTTGTTGCAATAGAATTTAGATTTTTGTTGTTTTTTTTTATTTGACCTTTGCTAATGAAGCATTTATGTGTCAAATGACAGGGAGCCGCTCAGCCAGAATGTCTAATACCGGGGTCACCAACCCTGTTCCTCGTGGGCTGACGCCCTGCTTGTTTTGCAGCTAACCCTGCTTCAGTAATTGCTGCACACCTGGATCAGGTGTGTTCGGTCAATCAGAAACGGATTCAATCAAGCTAATCAGGATTTCTCATACTGCACTTCATTGCATTCCACATTATTCTATTTTTTTATACTTGTATTTAATTGTTCCTTGTACATATTTTGATTAGAATTACAGTTTTACCACTCCAAGGCTGTTAAAATATCATTTTGTTATTATGTACAATGACAATAAAGGATTCTGATTCTACTGAAGCCTCATAAGCTTCAGTACTGGCCTAATATTTGTAACATCTAGTTTTTATTTTTAATGATCCTGTTGAGCTTAAAGTACTGAGTACATAAATAGTAATCCTAAGTTTTGTTAAAAGGTTCTTCTGTAAAGGGTTAACCTGCATGCTTACACTAAGACTTTTCTGCAACGTCACTGCTTTGATATTATCTTTTGATAGAAAGTCTCACTTCTTCAGATTCGTGGCGACAAAAAAATTTCGACCCTTTCTCTGAAATGGATCAAGACAAGTACATCCATGCCTTGCCCTACCTCCTCAAACCCCCTCCCTGTGTTAGAAAATGAGAGAATGAGTTCATTTTGGAACAGGTGCTTGAATGTCCATCAGTCTAAGTTAACCTGAGTTCCTCATCCAAACATAGTCGGCATCAAAGAAGCTCCAACTTGTGTCTTTTTGTTGTTTGCCTCAGGTTTTAGGTAAAGTCTTTCCTCCATGATCCTTTGGACTGCAGGGAATAAAAGCGTTTTCGTGTCAGTAAAGGTTTGGGGTGTCAGATGGGGTGGGAATCATCCCTCAGCAGCTGTGTGTTCACATGAGCAGCGAAGTCCTGCAGCAGAAGCAGACTTCCCAGGCGCTCTGTTGTTTAGCCCAGATGAGCCCGGATTGTCAACATCAGTCTTCTCAAAGCCAAGACTTTAATCTCTGGTGTAATCAGGAGCCGGAGTCTGATACCAGACTGATGAACAGAGAGCTGACTTTAGAACTAGAGCTTTAGAACAGCAGCCAGAGGTGATTTTCACAAGAAAAGTAGCAGCAGTGCAGCACAAATCTCTATTTTTATACAAGAAAAAATAAAGTTAAAATCCAGATAAAAAGATGATTTTTGACTTTAGGAGCTTAACAATGTGTTGGAACTGGTAGAGCAATGAATTCTACTAGAAATTTAGTTCATGCGTTGAAGTTTAAAAAAAAATAAGATCTAAACTTTGGATCATGTTTTTTTATCTTTTTTGTGTTTCACTTCAACTAACAGGTCAGTTTTAGGATAATTATCACAAATGCTGCCATCAAAGGGGATTCAACCAGTTTGGCAAAAGCCTCAAAGGTACAATTCAAAAACATGAACTGGGAGCAAATCCTTTTTTTCAACCGAATACTGTCTGTAGTTTAACCCCCTGCTCTGAAACTGAAGCGGGTGAAGCATTTTAAAGCTGCTGTCAGAACCGACCAGCCCCACTTTGCTGACTCCTCCTAGAATTTACACCCTGCTGGGATGGAAGACCCAAAGAGGGTCTTCATTAGTGATTAAGTATTTGGACAGTGAGAAATGAAATTATGGACTTGTTCATGAGCTGTGACACTTCTCTGCCTCCACGCAGCCCCAACCAGCACTGAGTGTTGCTCTTTAATCATATGGTTCTGTTCCAGCCCGGATTTCACAGCTCAAGATGACTGATGGAGATTTTCGTTTCACGTTTTTAGAACAGGATGAAACATTTCTGAGAGACGGACTTCCTCCAAGGATCAGGCTGGTCGGGTTAATGGATTCCATCCCAGGGAGCTGCTGCTCCTGAGCTGTGTCATCCAAACTGGAGCCAGTTGGTTTACAGAGGGAGCGACAGCTTGATGAATGGGTTGGATGTGAGCTGATGAAATTAACGTCAGGATAATGAAGGGTTCTGGACCAGTTCTGCACTGATGTTAATAAAACAAAGCAAACACGGATCCCCATGTGTTGCTGTTTCAGTTCATGCTGACGTTGTTTTTTTCTGACGCACATTCACATGTAGGACAGAAGCACTAATGTGTGTCTTTGTTGTCTCTCACAGATGATTTATATTTAGTCTTGACTTTTGTGTTGACAAATGTAGCGAACCAAAATGCGCTTCTTATTCCTGCAGCCCTGTTTTGGGTCCGTGTGACTGATCAGCAGATTGTCCACTTACGTCAGATTTTGCACAACGTCTCCATCTGTCATATTTCAGAGACACACAACCTCAGTCAAAATTTGGATTTTAACATTTCTGTCCAAATTACCACATTTTTATATATACTTAAAAAAAAAGTCTGCACAAATGTAAGCTTAGTGGCAGAGATGCGAATATGGCGCCACTGCTAGAGGTGCACTGCTGATCTTCTGTTGTTGAATATTTTATGGATGTATTATATTTTTAATTAATCTTTGGCCGTTTTATGTTTTTTTGGGGTGGATTTGCTTCTATTTTATTCAATTCTATGTACATTTATGAACAAGGAAACATAAATATTTCCATTGAGGTAATATTTATGAAAATGATTATGTATTTGGTAAAGTCCTACTTTTAAACTAATTTCAAAGTGTTCCCAGTGGTCTTTTGATTGCAGTTATGTCGTTTTTAGCCAAAATCACAAAACAGTTTTGGTTGTCTTGAACATAGTTTCTGCAGAGCGGCAGGAGTTCATTCGCAATTTTTTGTGGGCGGGACTGTTGGCTTGGAGGACCCCCCCCCCCCCCATTGCTGAGAGCTCAGAGCATGGGGGCTTGTGGCCCGGCCTGCGTATTTTCTACATCAGAAATACAATCCCTTTTAAACAGCATTTTTTCATCTACCCAACAGTTTGAATACAGAAATACAACATGGAGCTTCTTTCTATGTGTCTTCCATCATCAGAAAAACGCCACAAGAACATGTTAAAAACACAATTTTTAACATGTTATGGAAGCCATGAAGGATTGGGACGGGGGTTGGAGTCAAATCAGGCCCCACGAGTGAGGGAAGATTGGAGTGTGACATCAACAGGCAGATTGGACAGCAGGTTGCTTTGCCGGTCCAATTGTGGTGAAGAGAGAGCTGAGCCAGAAAGAAAAGCTCTCAATTTACCGGTGGATCGTCGTTCCAATACTCACCTATGGCCATGAGCTCTGGGTCCAGAGTACCAGCGGCTGAAATGGGCTTCCTCCCGTAGGGTGGCTGGGCGGTGGTTCACCCGGAGAGAGCTCGGAGCAGAGCTGCTGCTCCGCCACATCTAGTCTGGGTGCCTCCTGGTCGCCTCCCTGGGGAGGGTTTATGGGCATGTCCCCCTTGAGAAGCTGGAGGAAGTGGCAGGGGAGAGGGAAGTCGGGGCATCTTTGCTTGGACTGCTACCCCGGTGACCTGGTCCCGGATGAGTGGAAGAAGATGGATGGATCCTGTAAAAACTGGTGCAGGGAGGAGGTGTTCCTTATCAATATCTGATGAGTTTGGACTGACAGCCGGAACTGCTGGACATTAGCAGGCAGTCTGGAGCGGACATTAGCGGACTATCCGTTTTCAAGAGTCTGGTGTGGAAGCAGACTAAACCAAACAAAGTGTTGGAATTTTAATTCAAATTTTTCCTACCCCAGCCTAGTTTAAAACAGCTCCCAGTATGCAAGAGTGTAATTGTTAAAATGTTTTTGGGGTACTTGATTGGACTTCTTTATTTATTTTGTCTTCTACCGTTTAGTCCTCTTTGTCTTGACTCTTTCCAGCTCCTCCTTTTGAGCTCTTTTTCATTAGTCTTGACATAAATGCTCCTGTAGTGTCACGGGGGAGTCTAATTAAGGCAACTTGTAACAGCACAACTACAGTATCTAACACAATAAACCCTCAGCCCTTCGCGCAGAAAAGCAATAAAACCTTTCTGTGGATTCTAAAAGGAACACTGGCGTCAGCTGGAGTAAATTTTTTAACAAAAATTCCTCCAAGTGCTGCACTATTTTTTTCTCACACTTTTTTTAAATATACATTTGGGATTATAAGGTTGTTATAAATATATTCTGTTTTTTTTTTTTTTTGAGACGCATCCAAGCATTGTTTGTTGAAGCCTTTGCCAAGCCAAGCTTTGTGCAATCTCCTCCGCTTTGTGGGTCATTTAAGCACAACAGAAAACACAGACAACTAAAGAAAT
The DNA here is from genome assembly GCF_053564925.1 of Oryzias latipes. Classification (NCBI taxonomy): domain Eukaryota; kingdom Metazoa; phylum Chordata; class Actinopteri; order Beloniformes; family Adrianichthyidae; genus Oryzias; species Oryzias latipes. The sequence continues at coordinate 1,818,840 of NC_136255.1, read as the reverse complement.
TCAAACCAGATCAAGTTTTGCTTTTAGATTCTTTTGAATAAACAAAGAACCGATAGTTCCTCCTCATGTTTGTTGGATGAACTAATAATGCGACTGTGTTGCAATTGTTTCTTCGCTTCTTCACTCTCCAAATATTCAAACTTTGTATTTTCTCACCACACTGATTTAATTGATTTAAAGAATCGGGGTTAATCTGAGTGAAAGTATAAAAGTGCAAAACTCAGCTGGATGTCTGTGTTCTCTCCTTCTTCAGACAGCATCAAGGCTCTAATTCATTAACCGCGGGTAAAACCACATGAAGAAAAAAAAAGTTAGGAAATTATGAAGCCTAATCTTTAGGAGGCAACATGCTTGCACAAAACTAAGTCCACAACGGACGCTGTGTTAAAAGTCGTGTCACACAGCTGCTACGTACATTTTTTGCGCTTCTTCCACATATGAAGAGTCAGTTGTTTGTGGTACATGCATGATATACATAATTCGCACATTCATCATTCATGGATGTGTGCAGATGCCCGTCGAGGGTTTCAGCTAACGTATGTCTAACAGACTTTTCACACAGGTACCACCGATAAATACCTTTTATATCTCGTATACGCCGCACATATCACGTTCAAAGTTACGTAATTGATGCAGGAATCACTGATGAATTGCATACGAACAGCGCAGTAAGCATGCACAGCTCATCCTGGCAGGGGGAGCAGGTCTCCCCAGCTATGGACTGACGCCTAGCAGCTGACTTAGAATTGTTGCAGACTAGGGAATCCGACTGTTTAATTAAGACAAAACATCGCGAGGGCCTGAGGCGGGCGCTGACCATGGTGCTGAACGGATGTGATTTCTGCTCAGTGCTCTGAACGTCAAAGTAAAGAAATTCAACAGAGCGGTTTTATAAGTTCTTAGTGTGGTACTTCCTTCGTAGTTTTAACGTCATCCATCCGTCAAACGTCTGGGAGCATTTCATGTAAAGAACCACAACTTTCTCACTTTTCACTATGTATATTCCCTTATGACCAATTTTCATCCGTGCGATTAGCGGCAGTGTAAACGGCCTTTAGGTGATCATACATTGATATAAAGATTTTTGATCATTTAATTAAACTTCCGTAATAAGACATTACTTGGTTAGAAAGATTCAAACTTCATTTTCTTTTTTTGATCTCAGAACTGAGTTTAGTTTTATGAGTTGATCAAATTAATTTGAAAGAAAAAAAACATTCAATCCTGTAAGGAATACCAGAAAACCCGAATGAGGACTTTCTTAAACCATTAATGCTTTTATTTCCAGAGGCATTTATGTCTTCTCCTCAAATATTGATTGCCTTTGTTGGTAAGTTTCTGCATAAGAAAGTGAGATACATTTTGGATGCATCGCTTTTCTGCTTTAATGAAATCATAGATCAGAAATTAAGACCACTTAGACCGGAGAGCCGGCCTGTTTAAATATTCTTCAGAAAACAAAAAGCGGGGTATTGATTTTTTTTTTTTTGTGGGCTCCAGTTAGCGAAATCTATAAAAACTATTTGGGTTCTCCTTTAGACAATTTATCTCATTCGTGGCAAAAGATCAGCACAGGAACAAGTTTCTCTGGAGTAAACATTGTCCTACAGTATTTGTTTCTGCAGAATTTACTTGCCTACTCCCCCTGGAAGAACTTAAAAACTATGTTTAAGAAGACCCCATATGCCAGGTAAACACTTTAGTCTGCTGTTTCATCTATTTAGAGACAGAAGAGTCTTTTTTTAAGTACATTTCCTCCTTCCTTCATTCTCAGCAGGAGTTCTGTAACATGCAGACATTCTGCATCATGATGAATTCCTATATAAAGACTCGTTTGAAAAAAAAAAAGCATTTTCAGTAAAAGTCTTTTGTCTTCCAATTTTTTTTACATTATTCAAAGACTTGAATAGAAGAGATTTGTTCTGCTTGTCTGCAGCCCACACACATGTGGAGATAGTGGCTTCAAAGCAGCCTCCATATATTCTTTTCACATCTTTGGCTCTCAGCGACTTCATTGTCTATTAAATGTATAAAGTGAGTTGTTTTGTTATTCCACCTTTCAAAGGATGATTGGTTTAGAACTTACATGATGGGCCCAGGGTCTCATGAGGGCATTTTCTGAAGAAGCTTCTCCACCATGCTGGGTGGAGTGACGTTGTGATGTTTGCTCTTTTGATGGAGTTCAAATGTTGCCCCAGTGTCTGCACGGCTGTTCTCCTGAAGGTCTGGTCTTTCCACCACCGACAGTGAAAAGACACATGGGAAAGGTTAATTGGAGATTAAAAAGCTGCCATATTTGAGGGTTTGAGAGTAAGCTTTTTATAGCAATCCATGATTAACCCTATGTGAGTGCTGAAAAAGAAAATGTTCTTGACTTGGTTCCAATATTTCCCTCAAGGCCAAATTTTAATCTGCAGCTGAAACATGATTAAAATATTCATCTGCAGCAGCTGATTAACTGCATTAGTTCACTTAAGGAACAGACTTTCACATACATTCTAATGACTCAGCCATTTACTGAAGCAAAGTTGTTAAACATTTACAAATGAGAAACAAATAGAACAATAAAGAAACATTTGTTTTAGGTTAACACTTCTACTGCTGGTAAGATTTGTTAAAAAAAACGAATCCTTTCACTGATTCATTTAATGGAAAACAGCTTTGAAATCTTAACAGAAATAAAAACCTCTTTAAACAATTATTCTCACTTCACCTTTGGGATTTGTTCATTTTTTTGATCATTACATAATGTCTTTCACTAGGTACTTTGCATGAAGCAGCTGTACATGTACCTGAAGTTGTTTGCTTTAAAACCACTCTTCAATCAAATCAATATTTATGAAGCACTTTAGTGCATAAAAAAAGACAAACATGTGGACACGCCCACTGCGAAAACTACAGTGGCCACAAACAAATTCAACATTTCTAAATGATATTCAGTATATAGGATGAAACCTGAAACTAGTCAATAGCCAGATTTAAAAGGTGGATATGTTTGGGGTTAAAACATCTAAAGAGAAAATATATGCAACAATAGATATTTAGGTATTTAACTAACTTGTACTTGACTTTAGTTTAATTTTGTTTTCTTGGGTAATAAGAAGGGAAATAAATAAACTTAAAAAGAATCAAAATCTCTCTGTCTATCTATCTATCTATCTATCTATCTATCTATCTATCTATCTATCTATCTATCTATCTATCTATCTATCTCTCTATCTCTCTCTCTCTCTCTCTCTCTCTCTCTCTCTCTCTCTCTCTCTCTCTCTCTCTCTCTCTCTCTCTCTCTCTCTCTCTCTCTCTCTCTCTCTCTCTCTCTCTCTCTCTCTCTCTCTCACACACACATACAGGGTTTATTTTAGATGTGATAATATCCTGGATTGTTTATATGTGCAAAAGCAGCTGAAATATTCCCGTTTAACTGTTCATGTGCTCATTCTGAGTAATACCTCATCAGTGACAGATGTCGTCTTGATGCACCAGTCTTCTCTGGAAGTGGGCCATCCCAGCCGGCCTAATACGTGCTTTGCTGCATCATTCCAGTGATTTCCCCAATTTACCATTGAAACTGGCTTGCAGTAAATATTTCATGCTTTTCCTGTTCAGATTGCTCAAAAGAACAAGCTTTTTCTACACATACTCAAATCTGGTCACAGCATCGTTCAGAAAAGCATTTAAATATGAAAAAAATCTATACTGGATAATTTTGTTGGGAATAACACTGAAATGCCGTTTTTTGGTTTGTGTCATTTGGTTGAAAACCCCCCACAAACCTCCAGTCTACCAAACCTGACAGGTATTTTCCTTGACATTGAAAGACGAGGACTTCATCCATTTGTTTCTCTGTCTGGTTCATACTGGAAGTTTATTCCATAAAACAGGGGCTTGTTTGAAGAGCAATGTCAATGTTGAACTCAACCTTCATGAACTTTTTACTCTGGTTGGCATTTCTCACAGATGTCTTTTTATGCAGTACAATTACATGACTCTTATTTTGTATTTTTATTCTTTTAGGCTTAAAAGATAATTAAGACACCCACTGATAAAAAGAAACTGTTTTTGGTGTTTTTAAAATGTTCTTGTGACATTTCTTCTCATGTTGGAGGACACGTATAGAGAAAATTAAGATTAAAATTGAATTTCGTAGTATGTTTTTATTCAAATCATTATGAATTAGGAGCAGACGAAAAAATGCTGTTTGAAAAGTTCCCTGCTCCGCTCTATTCTATTCTGATTCATCCACTTGCAGACAAATAGATCCGTATCTCTACAGATCCATGATTGGGACTTTAGGATTCCTAAAGATGGCTTATTGTCCTATTAAGGTAAAGTTCAGGTGGCTTTGTGATGATGCTGGTGTGTTTGGGATCACATTTTTTGATGTCTCTTTTCTTATAACATTTGCCAATTGTTCCATGCATACACCCAAAACTAAACATACATCTTGCTGTGTTATCACCCTGGCATAAGTGAGAAGTGATACAAAAAAAAAGCTGTAATTTTGAATGTGGCAGTAGAATTCAAGTGTAAATGTCAAAGCAGGGAGAGGGTCATCCTCTAAGGCACAAGCCCAGTTTTACATCTCCTGCAAAGATCAGGCCAAGCAATGTCTCAAAATAAACAGAATATGAAAGACACTGCAGAATGTCAGTGCTTTAAAACTTTTTGGTTGAGAGATTTAACAACAAATTCACTAAAAACGTGAAATTACATTCATTCAAAAACAGTGCTGTCAGATATTTTTTGATGCTCCTCAACTTCCATTAAAAGTGGATCCATTATTGGTAGTATTAGTACATAAACGTACTATTATCTACTATGAGTTCCCAGAGTGGAGGCTATACAGTCATTCATGTGTTTAATGACTGGCGGTGTGAGTCTGACAATACCATACATATGCCGATATTATACAGGAACACATTTGTTTCTTTGTTTAAGTATGACTTAGAAAAAACTAATTTAATTTCAGTACGTCTTTCATTTTTATAAAATTGTCAAATTCTGTTAATTTAATGATCAAAATGTTAAGCACTGTATCTCATATATAAATTGTTTTTACTCAAGCAAATTCTGCTTTTATTTTGGTAAAAATGTATAAAGGGAACAGTCCACATTGTCTGATTTCCACAGCAAAATATTTTTCAGTATAAGAAAATAAAAAGATTTGACACTGGGGAATTTTGCTGCGTATAAAAACATGCATGGTAGCAAACACTGGGCAAGCAAAAGTCATGCGCTTAACCCAGATTGCATGAGATTGTGCAATCTGCCGTGAGGCAGAGCTCAGTGATGCCTCACCTCTCAGCCTGCGCTGTAATTGAACAGGAAATGTGCAAAAATAAAGAACACTGGATGAAGAAATTGCATTTATAGCCCAGTTGAAGACAGGTGAGGCACTGCCTCCCCTAACCAAACATCCATAGTACACAGGCCGGCATGGTCAAAACAAATTGCGTGATTGTTTAGTCGGGACCTTGTGGATGCAGTTCAATGAGACATTAATGTCACATGCATGGCAGCGCTAGGTATTTGTGGGCAGCAAAGCAGCCCTTTAACACACTGCCTGTCTGCTTCCTGCATGAGGAGCTGGGCAAGCTGTGTTCGGCTGGGAATCAGGTCCCCCAGAAACACATTATCATTTTTATGTGGGGAAAAAACCAAGCTGGATTGTTTTAATCTTAACTATGAAAGCAGCAAAAAAGTCTCAAACACTTCTATAAAATGAAAGAGCTTGTTTTTCCAGCCAAACTCCGAGTTCTGCTGTGTACTTCAGCAGCACATCAGCTCTCCTTCCATTTTTTGTAGACACTGTGACCTGAACAAGTAATCAGACTTCTCCTTCAAAAAGCAATGAGGCTTCAGGAAGGCTTGCAAATTTCAAAGGGATGACGAAATCAGAGGGTGGAAGCCCTGGATGTATCTGTGACAGTAATGCGTGGAGCCATCAGTTGGCCATATGCCACCAAACAGACTGGAGAATTACCAAAGACACTGGTGACCACTCGCTCCGGTGCTGAGACGGGATGTGGCTCATGCTGTAAAACCCCGGTGGCATATGGCACAACAGTGCGTTTCTGCTGCTACACTAGTGAAAGGCTGTCTGGTTGGTGTCAGTGTGGAGCCCTTCTGCTCCTCTTTTAAGCTCCAGCCAGTAGATTTACCTCTCCACCAGTTTTTTTTTTTGGCAAGCATTTGGATAAAAGTAGAAAAGCACATAGACAGAAGAGAAATCAACACATATTTTGTTACAGTAAGTACAGTAAGTACACACATCCAATAGGCAAAAAACAGGGCATACAATCAAAAAGGGATTTCTTATCCCATTGTAGCTTCTCAACTTTTGCCATTAAACATTCAACATCTAAAAGAGATTTAAACTTTCAACCACCACTTTTTCATTAAAACATGAAAAAGCTTAAAAAACTACAGATACATAACACAATGAGTTGCAGTTCAAAATAAAGGAATTTATGTTTTGTAAAACAGTAACAACATTTTATCTCAGTTTACTTTAAGTTTTGAGAGGTTAAAAGGTTGAAGCTTCTTTGAAAGTGTGCCACACTCCAGTTCCATCACCAGTGTTTGCAGTACTTCCATTTGTCAGTCATAATTGTGTGTACCTTGTATTATACTCACAAATACTTCACAGTACAATTACCACACGCACAAAAATGGTACGTTCCATTTCATGACGTCGGTTGAGGCGGCGACAACCCTAAAGGGAAACTGCAAGACACACCTGTGCTCCCTTAAACATGCGCATCTCCTTTCTGAGACCTGGATCTGTAAACTGTGGTGACAGATCCATTTGTTTGTGGCAAATACTTTTTACTTTCGAGATCTACTAAACTCACTTTCACTGGTTTACTTTGGGACTTCTTGGAGTCACTGTTTGAGCTTGTGGTCTTGCCACCATCTAGAGCAGATGCACAGTCCCTACCTGTCTGAAACAGGAGGGACCAACACGCCTGACAGATGCTGGTATGTTTCCACCTTCCAGTTCAACATTTATTGAGTTCACCCACACATCAAACTGACTTGTTGTGCAACAAGCCACCAGCTATTAATTAGCTGTGAACTGATCTGGCTCAAATTACTGGTTAGCCTCAAATTTCAAACCTGTTTTAAGTAGAAAGTGAAATTATTGCAATCTCCGTTAAAGCGCCTAAGATGTGAAGAGATGACAGTGATGTAAAAAAGATGTTTTTCTCCCCCTCCATTGAATTAGAAATATATATATATGTATAAAATCTATTGTAAATTCCTAAATGTGCCCTGTTGATTGTACCTGATGATATCGGAGCTTAGACTTTTCTCTCCTCTCTTCATGATGCCAAACAGGACAGATCAGGTACCAAAAAAGATGGATGGTTCAAACATATTGGTGCCCTGACAAAATCATCAGTCGCAGCAATATTAATGTGTTTGCCCGTGGGTGCCGGAGAGATCGTCCACCCTGCCTGTCCCCCAGCAGCCATCACTCATCACATCTGCTGCTCGGGAGTCTGAAGTCTATCAGCCAGCTGGAGTGAGACGACCTCTACGCCATCTGTAATTTAGCACGAAGAGATGAGATGGGGAGCCCGTTTGTGGGCCATTGTGAATGTGTGTATTGTGGGGATTTGATGCAACCAGAAAAAAGCAAGATTAGTAAGTAAGTAAGTCAGCGGTGACTGGTGGAGACAGAAGGTCAGGAGAAAAGGAGGGGAGACGCATAGTGGCTGTGGTGTTGGCAGGGATGTGGCCCCGCTGGAGTACAGGTGGAGATGGAGTTTTTAAAAGTCGGGAAACAGCTCTGTTCTGACTGTGCAACTGCCCAAGCCAAGTGCCCGTAATTCAATCACACTCACACACACGGGTCCTGTCAGGGAAGCCAAATCTCCAGCTGCTAAGCTGATAATCCTGTGCAGATGGGTGTCCTGCAGCAGGAATGGGAATACTGTGTGATGCACTGCGTATCTTCCATAACACAGGCCGAGTGATAAGGAAACACTGAGAGCTTGAATCGGGCTGCCACTCCCTCTATCTTGTTTTTATGCATCAGTTGCTGTTTGCAGTGTCATCAGCTCTTTGAAAATGAGCTCCACTGTGTTTGTCAAAAACAAGGTCTATTTTTGCCAAGAGCCAGAAATGTGTCCCAACTCCCTCTCTACTCCCTAAATACTAAAAAACGACACAGACCACTGTGTGGTGATTGGGGAAGGAATTCAGAGGTAGCCCAGGATTGGAAATTAAAAATTCTGGAAAGGTCTGATCTTAAAGGAAATACTTTAACAGCATGCAAAAAAAAAAAAAAAAGTATCTATGAAAAATCATCCAATCAATTTCCAGAATGCGCAATGGATTATGAGGCACATTGTCAATGAATGGTCTATTTTTGAACTTTTGTCATATAAAAGGCCACTGAACCTTAAGGTGCATCAAGCGAGACAAAAGAGTCAGAGATAAGTCTGTTCGTCCGTCACTTTATTAATTGTGTTCACAGTAACTTTAAAACTTGTTTGTAACACACTAACCCCTTCAGAGTATTCACAATACCAAAAACTCCCAACCTTGTTTGCAACACATAGAATACAAAAAGACAAATACTGCCTAATCAAATGCTACTGTGACCATGCAAACTCCTAACCGGGTTAGTAACACGAAAAAATGAACACAGTCCAACACAACAACATGTCAGTGTCATCAGCGTATTCAGAATGACACTCAACCAAACATTTTGACAGAGCGCCGTGGACCTCTAGTCATCACCTTGACATCAGTAAGCACAACCAGAATGAATCCATATGTAGCTGGTCTGGATTATAAGGTGCACTGTTTTTTCTTTTGTTTTGTATTTTAAAAAAGGGCTGTTGAAAAACTTGCGCTAATTTATTATTTTATTTGTTTTTGGCCTCCGTCGGTCATGTTGACCATGGATGACGTATCCTAGCTCTCGTCTTGGTTCGTGTCGACCGCGCTAGTAGCACTAGCGAGGCGGGAGTGTCCTCTCCAGGGTGGCGAGAGTGGCCGGATGCTGGAGAACAGGCCAGTGCCCACGTAGCTGGTCCCTCCTCTTCACGTTGTCGATGGATCCAAAGGAACAGCAGGCTTCTACAGTTTGGCATCGGCGCCATCGCAGGAGTTGCCAGAGTCCTGCCTTAGGGACTCGAGGTTGACTCCTGAAGCCTTTTTCCATGCAGGAATACAGCCGCAAGGCAGCGGAGGTTTTTACAGCACCTGGTATTCCCAGGCGGTTTCACATCCAAGTACAACCTGGCCCGACCCTGCTTAGCTTCCGAGATCAGGCGTGTTCTGGGTGGTATGGCTGCACTAAATGAGAAGAATTAAAGCAAACTGCTGGCCAGAATATTAAAATATATTTTGTTCTTCCACCTGATTTTTACAAATTATTTTCAGACATCTAACACCAATTTAATGAATAATAATTCTTTCACATGCAGTTTGAAAACGACATGATTAAACAGTAAAAATTATGCTTCCATAAAAAGTTAGCCCAACTCTACCAACACTAAACTCCGGTGCAGATGCAAATGTTAGTGTTGGTTTACAACTCACAATTAATATAAGCTAAGGAGCTTTCTAAAAATGTACCCTGCAGATTTTGACCTTCATCAGACTGTAGTAATGGTCATTTCACATCATGGCAAAATACTTACCCCATAACAACATGTCTTCTTTAAAAAAGTTACATCAATCATTTTAACATGAAGGAGCACAAAAATTAAACGTGTCTTAGAAAAATGTGACACAAAAGCTGTTCTGAATGACAGAGTCATTACGCGTCTCACTGTGAGAGCTGCAACGTCAGCTGCAGCCGTTGTTTCTTCCGGCAAAGGCACAACCAGCTTTGGCTGAACCCTTAAACTCCATTATAAGTACAGTGTCAAGTCACTGGCACAACTTCACAGGATTTTATGGCTTTCAGCTCAATAAGATCAGAGGCGGAAAAGGACAAAGGTTCTCTCCTTCTTTCAACTCCCTCAGCTATTGATGGCTGCTTCTTCACTCTTTTTTCCCCGACTTTCTGCTTTTTTAAAAGCACAAACAAAATAACGGCTCTTCTTTTTGGATTCAGTCAGTTGAGAAATGGTGTCCAGACTTTGGAAATGAGATGAATCAATTTCCAAAGGAAGTGAAGGGAGTGTTGTCAGAAGCAGCTGTCCACTGAACACCAACGGTTAAATTCCCCAGGAGAGTTATATAGACAGATTGTTGTTCTGAATCACAACTGATAAATCAGAGATCTTTCATCAGCCAGATCCCTTTGATAATCCTGACAAGTCTCACTGGACTTAAACTTCTTGAAATACCTGCTTTTCTTCTATGGAAAAAGGACTACATTTGTTTTTTTAAGGACAATAGGAGTTTAAATAATGTACATGCTTCTAGATGCGTATCAACTGCAAATGTGCATCCATTTAAAGGTCCGTCTAAACCCACTCATTTTATTTTGTTTACGAAGGTCCATGAAAGTAAGCATACGCTCCAATTTAAACCAACCTCACTAATCAATAAAAGAACGTTTGCAGACTATTAAAGGATTTTTTTTTCCTTCAACAAACTCTGTCCAGCATGTTTTTTCACCATAGAACTTGATGAGGTTTTAGCAGCAAAACCAACTAAAACTACATATGTTAAACTCTTCAACTGTATCTTCAAAAGAACTATTTCTTAACTTCACATGTGAATAATTCGATTCAATTTTATTTACATATGCCAATATTACAACAATAGTCATCTCGATGGGTTTCAAACCGGTAATAAATATGACTCATAAATAACAGGAAGTCCTACAATTCAATAGGTAATGGCTAAACTAAACAAAACAGACTGAACTAAACCGAGACTTCCCTGCCCTTAGACCAGGGGTTCTCAAGGTGTGGCCCGGGGGCCAATGGCGGCCCCTGGGAATATTTTTTGTGGCCCCTGATAAAAGAGAGCCAGAGCAGGTTCCTTTGAGGAAAAATGTTGTGTTGGCGAGGAGAAAAGGCGCTTTCAAGCTAAGTGGACAAATGCTTACTTTGTTGTCCCTCGTGGATTAAGTCATGTGCCTGATTTGAAAGCAGGTAAATGAAATGCTCAAAGTATTCAATATAAATCGTCACTATGTTACAAATCATAAAAAACTATGACAAATTTACCGGCGAGGAGCGCAGCAATAAGCTCCAACAACTACAACGACTGTGCTGCACAGCAGATAATGTTTCCAGAAATGGGTAAATCCAGTGAAGCTGTAGCAGAAGCTAGTAGCTACGGTGCTGCTTTGGTAATGGCCCAGCGTGACGGAGAGTTTGTATAAAGAGTGTATGCTGAAAGTAGCTGACATTGTTTCTCCAGAGCCAAAGAAAAGCTAGATGAGTAGAAGATCAGGACAGCAACCTCCGACCACAACTGGGAAAACATCTGGAGGAACTGGTTAACTGTACAAATGACACTTGGTCATTAAAGTTATTAGAAGCAACTTTTTCTGTTTATCTTTTTTTTCTTTATTCTTTTTTCACCCAAATTGGCCCCCAGTCTAATGTTGAGTTCCTAATTTGGCCCTCCTCTACAAAAACTTTGAGAAGCCCTGCCTTAGACAAAAAAAAAACAAAAACGGATTCTAGAAAAAGAAGAAACCTTAGGGGTGTCCACATGAAGGAGGGAATAATCACAAAGGAACGTGGTCATGAATCGTCTGTACCACTCACGGTTAGAATGCTACAAATGCGAGATGCCATAAAAAAGACTGCAGGAATACTTTAAACACTCATCCCTCTGTGTTGTTCAGATAACACCAACGGTGATTAGCCAATGAGCAGATTTTTATCAGCATTGCCCCCATGGAAAGCTTTGAGACGTTCAATTGTTTCTCTGAAGTTTTGCCAAACAGACAGCAGTGAAACAGTAAACTGGACTCTGCACTCTGGTAGAGAGAAGCTGCAGGTAGTTTGTATTGTAGCCTTTAGTGGCCAGTACTTCATTTGAAACAGAGGACATCCTCACTCTTGGACATGCAAAGACATAAGCATATGTGCAGGAACACACACACACACACACACACACACACACACACACACACACACACACACACACACACACACACAGCTGGTGCTATTAAAAGGAAGCAGTGATTGGAGCTTGATGAGAGATAATTGTCTCCGAAGTCAGTATGAACAGCTGTTGGCAAGGTCAAGTTTTGTTTATGGACACACTTTGGTGCTCTGAGTTTGTCTCTGTGTCTCATTCAATCTGTCTTCCCTCTTTGTACTTTTTCTCCTCTCTCCTCTCTGTCTGGACCTTTCCTGTACCTTGGCTGCTCCCCTGTCACTCCCCTCTATTCCCTGTCTTTCTGCATGGTTGAGCTTCTGGATTGCTCACACCCCTCCATGAATATTAATGGCATAGTTTGGATATTACGTGAAAGTGAACTGTTTATTTACACGGCCTCTCTCTTTAACGTTGTGGAGGGTTGGCAGAGTTACCTTAACACTGCTAGGCTTCCAAAATTGTAGATGAACCACTTTTGTGATAAACAAAACTGTGGCCAGCCATGGCTTTTATGTGATTTCAGAGGAGTATTGTTTTGTTTTTCTGCATCAAAGGGGGACATTTTTGTTGGGCTGAAAGGTGCAGAAAGACCAGGAAAGGTTGTCTGAAAGGATTCTCAACAAAATACGAAAGACTTCATTTTTGTAAAATAAGTCACTGCAAGGAATTTACAAAAACATTTTTCTGAAAAGCAGGGAAAGAAAGTTTGAAGCTAATTGAAAATAAATAAAGACTGATGTTATTTGCATGTTTTTACCTGCATCCAAGCACAAAAACTGTCAGAAATTGGTATTGACCACACATACATGCATATTGCTGCATTCCCCGCTCATAGTTTCGGCATGTCCAAGGCTAAATGTTCTTGTTAGTTGCACATATTTTAAGGGGTATTGTAAAAAAGGGATTGTTGCTGATGGGCACAGCAAATATTTTGTGTGGCTACATGACGGCATAATTTTCTCAGCATTCAAAATAAATATGACCAAGAAAGGTTCAGCACTGGCCGCACGTATTTTAGAAATTTTATGCCAATAGTCACTTTGATAAATAAATGACCGAACTAAGATGTGAAAAGTAGAATCAAATATGAGAAGAAATCATTATTCACTGTACGATACAGTACTGTGCAGATGTTTTGGGCAGGATTGAAAAAGGCTTTTAAACAGAATGCTTTTCAGTGTTAGAGGTAAGGGGAAAAAAATGGTTGTCCACCGGACAACCTGGCAAGTAAACTTGGTTGTCTTCCCCAATTTTTGGTTGTCCTTCGATACCAATATTCAACAGCAACAAAACCTACTCAGATGTCACTACTTCCATTTTTATTTCTTCTATACATCTAATATCAACTGCCTCTCATAATGGACATCTAAAAAACTCTTTAAATATTAAAAACAAACATTTTACGAAATATTGAAGCATCTGGTTACACAAAGTATTGCCAAAAACTTGTAACTAATATCTTTATAACTAGTATCTTTACACAAATTCAAATGTATTGGTTCTTTTTATTCTTTGGTTTTGATAATTGTTGCTTAAAGAATATAAAATACAAAGACTGTTGTAAAAATAAATTTAGAATATCCTATCAATCCCATGGAAAAAGTTTTTTTTTCAGCTCATGTTATAGTGTTTTATGAATGTATTTTTAAAGACCTCTAGCGGTCGCGCCAGGTGCTGTCGTTCAACACCTTCATTTGAATAATCTTTATTGAAAAGTGCACATGTAGAAACAGAAAGGATTTGCTAGCATGAACGCACTTCATTTGTCAGTGGAAAGAATTTGCTGCATACGTCTCAATTCAGAGGTTGCCAAAAACTAACCCTTGAAACTGGAAAAATAGTCGAAAAATACCAAAATGTTGAATAAAAGACCAGGTTGTCACACGGACAACCATCAGGTTCATTTTGGTTGTCCTCCGTGTAATCTGGTTGTCTCGGACAACCGGATAACCACTTATGTCGAACGCTGTTTTTAAAAATGAGACTATTGATTGCTTATTTTCATCAATCAAGAAATTGCAGTGATTGAGCAAAAGAGAAATCTAACACAAATCAGCAGTTGCTGTTTCCACCCTTATTCTTTAAAACACCATCAATACTTTAAGTTCCACTTGCTGACAGTTTTTGAAAAAAACCTGGCTGGTTCCAAACATCTTGGAGAACCAGAGATCATGTTTGGATGTTTGCTTTTGTCGCATCCTAACTCTTCATGTCCCACCCACACACTCTTTATGATGCTGACGTCTGTGGGGGTCAGGCCATCCTTTCTAGTTCTTATTGTCCTTGTTTTTGCAGAGTTCTTATTGACTTAATAAGTTTGAGGTTGATGCCCTGCTGCAGAGTAAATTTGGGGCCAATCATGCGCCTCCATCATTGTATGATGGATAAGTATCTGCCTGTATTTCTCAGCCTCAGAATTGAGAGCATTAATTCTGACCAAATCTCCTTTGGCAGAAATCTCCCCCCAAATGTTCATGGAACCTCCACCATACTTCACTGATGCTCTCATTCTCCCGTTATCAGAATCAGAACATTTTACTTCAAGCAACAAAAAAAGGAAGAAACTTGCAAACATCTTGTTGAACTCATAGTTTGATTGGCCATGACAACCAAATACCTCAAAACAACACACAACACATGGAGGGTTAGAAGAGAAGGTATACGTATAGAAATTCTTCTAACGCTCCGCTGGGGGTTCCGTAAAACAAGCTCGGGTCCTTTACCAGAAGCCTGGGAGCTTGAGGGTCCTGCAGTATCTTAAGTGTTCCTAGCACTGCACTTTTCTGGACTGAGAGGTCTGATTTTTTTTTTCCAGGGAGCTGCAGTCCTCCGGTTTGGGTTGTGTTGGATTGTCTCAGATGCATCTTTGCAGCCTACGTCTTGAGTCTTGTCTGGTGTGATAGATCTGGTTCTCTGATGCTCCTGTGCTACCAAGGGAAATGCCTTTTTCGCTTTCCTGTAGGCCTGCCGTTTCTTGCGATTGGTCATGCTTCTTCTGATCACTTCAGTTCTGGTCCGGTGGGACATCCCGGACAGAGGCTTGTCCTCCCATGATGATCTGTCTCCTCTGCTAATGATTTCTAATGAAAGTGCCACCACTATGATTCCACGCCGCAACCAACTCTAAAACACGTTCAGTGGGACAAAGTCTTTGTTTTGCCCGCACAGATTGACATGGCTGAAAAAAGCTATCAGGATCATTCAAGAGAAGCTGCCGACCAGATATAATCATTGCTGTCTGACTGTCATTACGACTACTTTAAAAAATAATTGTAAAATAAAAAAAAGGTGCTTGAAAGTGATTTCTTTTTTTCTTAGTGTTTTTTTTTTAAATATATTTTGGGGTAAATAGGCCTGGCCTTGATCCTGTTCATAGGCTGGTCTCCTTCATCCATCTATCCATCTTCTAAACCTGCATCCACTGTTGGGCAACACCCTGGAAGGTTTGCCAGTCCATCGTAGGGTAGTCTCCTTTTTTCAAAAATCACAATTTCCTGACAACAGTCAGTTCCTTTAGAAGTGTAGAGAATTACTGAATTGATCTGTTATGATGAAGAGGAGGTCAACATTTTAGCATTGTATCCGCATAAGGCCCAGCTTATTCAATATTGTATCACCTTAATGCAAACAAATTAAGCTTTGGTGCAGTGTTTGTTTCTGCTATATGCATCTCCTGAATAAAATATTCATCATAATCCAGTTCTTTTTGGAATAGCGTTTTCATATTCAGCATGTTTGTACAGAGAGTTCAGTTCTTTCCCAATAAATGTGATGAAGTGTTTTAACATTTTATAGCTACACTGAGTGTTTTTTTCTTCAAACTGGTAATTCAGCATTTTTGCATTAAAGTTCTGTGCTCTTTCAAATCTCACATCACATTAAAATGTCATGGAAACAAGTGGAATCCAAGGAGCATGTAGCCATTTCCCAACACATAAACCTACTTAACATTTTAAACATGCTCTGTATCTGGGAGCCTGGCAAATGGAAAACTGTGAGCCTTTTGCACACATCTCGCCTGTGTTTCCCTCTTTAGATCCCAGGCATTTTCTTTCTGCTGATGTCAGCTCATGTGTTGTAGGCCACCAGCAGACATGGTGAGAAATGGGACAGAGCGTGTTGTTCAGCCTTGCTTTTCTCTTCTCTTTCACCTTTTCTCTGCTTAACCTCTCAGTAAACGTCAGATTTGTCTTTTTTTAGCCATCTCCAGGTGAAAATGATTGCCGTCCACATGGTTTTCAAGGCTGATTGTTCTTCAGCAATGACAGTTTTCTTTTTAGCCCTTTAGTTTTTGCCTCTGGCATTTACTCTACATCACTAAAATCTCCTGTGAGGGGGTTTCCCCTGTTCTTAAAACATGATTTTCATCTTTAGGGAGTTCGTTTTACCATTAGTTTACACTTGATCCTGCTCGTATTTTCCATTTTTAACCAAGAACCAGTTTAAAACAATGCAGCTGATTGTGGGGAAACCAAGCGGCAGGGAAAGGAAGTCAAAAATTAAAATTTTAGAAGGATGGTGTAAAACAAAAATTGCCCTGGAGCCAGAAAAGTCTACATTTAAAAGACAAACTAAGAGAAGTGTAAACTAAAGACAAAGTGATCTCAGACTGAACATTGAGGAGGATCTGGAAGACTAACTAAAAACCAACCAGTCAAGAGGGAATAACAAAACAACAATTAACAGCTGTGGTAATTACAAAGTGAAAGCAGGTGTTAGCAGGAAATGAATTTAAAAATAGACACAAGGGAATCAGCCAAATGAGCCAAGCTGGATCACCTAAATTCAGACATTTTTACAGACAGAAACCGGAATTTGATTCAACCCAACAAAAGTACAGGAATGACCCCAATAAAATTTTGACAAATAATTGCCAACCCCCTCAAAACAAATGGGGAGCTACCAAGGCAGCCAGTAGATCTTTTGCAAACATTTTGAGTTTTAAAATGAAGGTAAAATTCTTCAATTTAGGTATTCAGAACAAATAAAACAGTTTACCCGGAAGTTACCTGTTCTTTCACCTATTTGGAATAATCAACTACAGCCTGAGTTAGCTGTCTGTGGGAGGGGCTGAGACACAAGCTGTGGCATCAGCTGGTTGTTCAAAAGAGTAATTTCAAATTTATACTGTGGTGCATCTCTGTTCCGCGGCGTGGGAAGTCTGTCTTACGACCGTCGATATCAGTGTCCTGTCCAGCAGCCATTTACATTGTCTCCGTTGCGTCTGTGGTCCGTCCCCCCTTCCCCCCTGGTTTCTGGAAGAGTGGTTCACCCTGCCAACCCATTATTGAGTGGTTCATCCAAAATTTTAGTAGGTTCCCAGCAAGCAAGGCCAAGTGGCCCCACATGGTTTTAAGGTGGGCTGAAAATGTGGGTTTGTCCGCAGATTCCATGGTGGTCCCACCTGTGTTTGCCCACATTGGCTTAAGCGGACACTCAGTTGGTTGCCTCGCTACTCTAGCCAGCTGCCCGGTGAACAACTGGGGCGGGGTTTGCTAGCTGTCCGGTGGACAGTACTGAGTTTTCACTTAAACCAATGTGGGCAAACACAGGTGGGACCACCATGGAAACTGTGGACAAACCCATTCGGGGCCCACTTTTCCTGCCCACTTTTAAACCATATGGGGCCCACTTGGCCTTGATGGCTGGGTTGGTCCCATGCCTGCTCCATCTTCACTGAGTCCTTGTAAATTGCATGTTTTGTGTAGTAAATAATTTTAATACTTCTTTCTTCCATGCTGAAAATGGACGGCAGTGTTATCCGTGGTGTTAACCTACATTTTCGTGTGGGCACATCACCCAGAAAATCTAATAAGATTTAAGAAAACGTTATTTTGAAAGTTTTATTTTGCAATCTGGACCTGTTTCCTGTTTTACCGGCTTTTTGCCGCAAACCGGACGCAATGACAGACTAAAACTAGATCTCCTGCATGAAGCTTGAGTTTCTTTGCGGAGGGAAAGTCATCAGGCAGACATGACAGAGGCGATGTCGGCCTAAACATTCCAAATAATTCATGACCGTTTTTTTTTTGTGTCAATGCAGTGGAGGCGGACCGCAGACAGACCAGTGTAAATCAGTATGTATAGCAGTTTGGCAGTGCCATAGTTCTCCAGTGACTTCTTAAAAATGTTTGTACTCGAGTCTGAGTCGTTCTAAACATGGCAGCACAAATTGCTGGGTTTGAATCACTTCAAGGAATCTGCATGTTGGAATTCAGTGACTGTACTGTTTGAAGTATCAATAGGCTAACAATATTTAGCCTTAAATCGGTAACTGTGAAAATAGGACAGTGGTTTCATTAAAACAACTAAACAAAAACCTGATTGTCACAGTTTTGCACAGCAATTTTAGATGCAGGTGCGTGTTTTGCTGTAGGATCTGATTTGTGCGAGTGTTTGTCCAAGTGTTCTGACGTCTATTGTTGGCATTCATTTTTATCAACCGTCTTCATTAAAACAACATGTCTTCTTTAAGGTTTTACTCACTTAGGTGAAACAACTCACTAACATGCGCTTTAAAAGGGCATGTTTTCCAAAAGCCTCCGATTCTTAGCAGAGCTTCTCGATTTAGTAAGTTTTCAGTTCTCGTGTGTTCCCCCAGTAACAACTTTAATCCCCTGTGTCCCTGCAATTCAAAAATATTTGAAAATAAGACAAAAATCCCTTGAAATATTCAGATTTTTATTCATGTCTCAAATTCACCTCAGTTTAGAGTCAGACAGTGCAACAGGGCTGAGAGTTTATGAAACTTAATTGCAAAATTAAAGCTAACATGAGAATGTGATATTTTATGTGTGAAAAATGTCAAGTATGTATAATCAATTAGAATGAGCTCAGATGAAAAGTGCTGCTAATTTGCTTTAAATGTGTGGCTTGCACTGGCTGTGGGTTAGTGCAGCTCAATGAGACGACTCAGAGTTTGCTCACGTCTGCCTCAGAAGACAAAATGAAATTGCTTTTGACTTTTTGAGAGGTTTCTCATGTAAAGTTTTTGGAAAGTTGGTGTGACATAAAAGCACCGTTCTGTGGCTCCTGCAGTGAAATTAGGAACCAGGTCTTAAAATTCTTCAAACAAGCGGTTGTCAGACGACTGTTAGATATTCAGAACGGAGATCTGATTGTCCGTTGGTAAGACAGCAAAACAAATCCTCCAAGAGTTGTTGACAAAAAGACTTGCATGCAAAAACAGTCTTTAAACGAGATGACAAAATATAAAGGGAACTAATGACAGTGACTTGCAGTCGGGGGAGGCCAGTGAGGCTGTGCTTCACCTGCAAAATATTGCTTAGAAAATACATAAATTAAATAAGATGAATATACTTTTTTTAATTAAATATAAAAATCAAATATTTTTTTAGACATATGATTACTTTTTTCTGTGTGGGTTTTCAATGTTTCTTTGGCAAAAAAGGAGTGAATTTAAGAATTTCCTTTTCAATTCCATGAGAAGGCGGCAGGTGAGGCACCGACCGCCCGTGCACGCAGTACGCGTACGTCAAGCCAGAGGGCGCTGGTGATCCCAGATAATGAGACACTGCGACTAAAGAATAATAGAATTAGCAGTATAGCAAGTCAAGTGCAGCCGTCCAGTTATTCTTTAATGGTTTAGCATCATTTTCTAAATGGAGGATTACGTGCCTACACTCAGGAATTTGTGGAGACACGTCTCTGGCAGTGGTCTCCATGGAGACAGAAAGACTTTTAGAACTGAAGAAAGTAAAGGAAGACGTCAACAAACAGGTTATCCACGTGTTTCTTCAGATGGAGCAGCGAACAGACTTCATTTAGAAGTAAAAGTATGTAAACTATGACGATTTTGATGATTATTGTCTATGCTGCAGGCAAAAATCTTGAGGACTAGCGTTGGCTGCTTCGCTGTTGGGTTTCTCCGTTTGTAAATCTGACTGATGATGTCAGCGCCTGTGAACCTCACCAAACGTCACTGATTAATGGATATAGTTCCCCTAAACTAGTAGTTGGAGTATGGAGGACATACTTTAATAAAATTAAGCCTAAATTTTTAATTCTGAGTGTTGATTTCTTCAAATTGCTGTGGAGCAGAATAAAAAATGATGTTTGAAAAAGCTCATGAAGTTAATAAATACACAGGGCGGGGCCACAACTTTCCTGCTCTGCTTCATTCGGATCATCCACCTGCAGACAAACAGATCCATGAACGTCTTTGTTTTCCTGGTCTGAGCTGGAATCTGGATCTAAACTCACCGATCTCCTCCAGCGTCACACCCCTTCCCGCTCTCTGCGCTCGTCCGATGCTAACCTTCTGTCTCTCCCCTGTTTGACCAAGCGTCGAAATTGGGGAGGCAGAGCCTTCTCCATTGCTGCTCCAACCCTATGGAACACTCTGCCCCAACATCTCAGAGACTGCACTGACCTCCCAGTTTTTAAAAAATCACTTAAAAAATCAATAGCTTTTAGTCTTTAATCTGTCTTCTATGTTTTTATTAGTATTTCTATTGTATTAGCTCTTGTTCTTAACTGTTTCTCACGTGTTGTAAAGCGTGTTTGTGTGCCATTTAAAGTGCTATACATATAAAATGTATTATTATTATTATTATTATTAAACTGGACAGTTGGATAGCTGTAATATTGTTCACCGGTAATGTTAGCTAGGACAGGATTGCAGTGCTTTGCACCAACAGTTTCACCCACAACTCAGAGGCGAATTTCTGATGAACTCCTGCTGCTCTGCAGACGCTATGTCTTGGAAAATGACTCAGGTTTTTGGATTTGATCGTCATTAAAAGACTGCTGGGAACATTAAAAAATGGGGGACTTTGCCATTCAAGATTAACAAAAACACTTTTGCTGAGATTGAAAGTTTTTGTCCAAATTTATATGGCATGGAAAGAAATCTAGGCTTAAGATGAGGGTTTTGCAGCTTCCAGTTGATGGGGGTGGTCAGGCATTGCCTAACCTTCAGTACTACTACTGGGCCTGTCATTTACACATCATATCAGGATGGTTACACTCATTTTTGCATCAATCTGAACCGCATGTAGACAGTTGGTGTTATGAGCCTTTCTCACTACTGAGTCTATTATCCCTAGATCCAACTAAACTTCCATTGGGGATAAAGAACAACACTATTCTTGTTGTTACACTTAGAATTTGGAACAGCATCAGGAATCAAATGGGTCGAAAAAACTTTTCCAGTGCAATGCAGCCTCTTATTAAAAATGGAGCCTTCTCGCCGGGCTTAGATTTTGGGATATTTAACAAATGGCATGATAAGGGTTTAAAACTTGTCTGCAATTTTTTCGAAAAAGGTGTTTTTCTGTCTTTTGGACAAATTCAAGATAGATTCAGGATATCACGTCAAGATTTTCTAGGTTTCCTACAGGTGAGACACTTTGTTCGGACCTCCCTTTCTTTCCCAGCTGACCAACCAATCCTACACCCAGTAGAAAGTTTTCTTTTGAAATTTAATGAAAATGCCACCTCCAAGAAGAAATTCCTTTCTCTTTGTTACGCACAGTTAATGGCACTGAACCCTCTAACAAGTGAGAGATCTAAGTATCGTTGGGAGACAGATTTGGGAATTGACCTTGATGTTGAAACTTGGTCAAATGCTTTTGTGTCTGCACGAAAAACATTTACATGCAACAAACTCAGGGAAAACCAATATCGAATTTTACACAGAACTCAATATACACCTGAGGTCTTACATAGGATTCAACCACAGCGCTCACCTCTCTGTATAAAATGTAAAAACGCTGTTGGATCTTACTACCACTATGTTTGGCAGTGTCAGTTCATCTCCAGATTTTGGCAAAATGTTGCTACGGAGCTCAGCTCAATTTTTCATAAATATTTCTCTCTGGACCCTATTTTGTTTCTTTTTGGCCAGTCTGGGAGGCTACTTGTGTTACCTGGACAGATGAGGTTGCTCCAAAAACTTTTACTCCTGGCTAGGAGACGTGCAACCTCCATCAAGTGCAACCTCCATCAGTTACACAGTGGTACAGAGAGACTTTTAAAGTTTTTCCAATGGAACGCCTCTGTGCTCTGTTAAAGGGTAACTCCGACATTTTCAACAAGACGTGGCAGCATTATCTGGATCACCTTCCTCGAGAATTATCTGATATACTTTGTAAAGGAGGCTCACATTTTGTATTTCTAAATATTTAGTAACTGTTTTAAGAAAACATCCCAACGTATATTGTGTGTGCACCTATTACTATTAGATGTCTGCTGTGCTGTGCTGGTTTGTGTTGTGTTCCTTTTTGAAAAGTTAATAAAGTATAAATAAATAAAAAATTTGGGGACTTTACGCTGCGTAAACTTGTTGTTAGTAAGGTTTGTAGAGTTGATCATTGCATATCACTGCATCAATTTTCTGAAACAGAGAGTAACCAGAAGCTTTTGGATGAACTAAGATTGGGAGTACAGAATTGGGATTTTCTCTGCTGTGTTCCTGCAGTGCACATCCAGAATCTGGGAGAAGGGGGGGGGTGTTTCTATTTATGTTAGCAGCTTGTAAGAGGATGGTGTCCACAGGCCGCCGAATCTTGATTACATTATTACTCAGTGAAGCTACAATCCCAAGTCGCTTACAAGCAGCCCCCCACCCCCCACCCCCAGAAAAACCTGTGCACAAACATGCAGCTAGCCCTGAGCACCATTGTCCTCACTGACTGCTCATTATTTCTCTTACTGCTGAGCCTTTATCTCATAAGACATGATGAAAGCATTGTGTGGCTGATAAAACGCTGCACCACCAACTCTGTTGTTTAGTGAGGTTAGGTGGGTGTAAGAGTGAGTGCAGCATCTCCAGCTCATTGTGGTGCAGCTGCTGCACAGTTCAGCCGCTTTGTGGTTCAACTCTGGAGAGGAGAGAGGCACCAGTGGGGCAAAGCAGTGGATATGAGGGGAATACATTAGAATTAAAGGATTTCAGTTTTTTAAATTAAGAACTGCGTTGCTGCAATTTGCAGACAGTTGGAACTTTGGCTCCTTTACATAAACCCTGTGGAGCTGAACTGGCTCACAGAACTCATATAAAATACGACGATGTGAGACAAAACTAAGGCCACGTGTCATTGACCTTCGCTTTTACACGTGATGCAAGCTCAAAGATGACAGATCCTCATCCAACCACTAGATGGAAGCTGCAGAAAAAGCACATTCCTAAGGACTACATGACAAAATGTTAAAACTAAACATTGAAACCGTAAAAATAAATGTATGTCCCATCTGGTATCAGAAACTTTCTGATATGTATTTCTTTTCTGTGTGTATGCGTATTTGTGTGTGTGTTTGTATGTGTGGGGGTGTAGACTCAACAAATTCTCTCTACTTTGTCAAACTTGTTTTTTAAACCGAACAACCCATAACCAATGATCCCGTCACACTTTGAGCTTAGTTTTAACTGCTCAGACTGGGTGGTACCACAGATAAAACCGTCCACTTACCATATTTCTACGGTTAAGAGGAAATAGGAGTTTGGTCTTCATCACACGCACCCGTACAGGGGCCATGGAGAGGACCGGGGGCGTAGCTGCAGTTCACTTTAGAATGGGATGGCCACCTAAAGGGAGGTCATAAAAATGGAACATACCATGGTCATGCGTCTGGTAGGTGTATCATAAAGTATTTGTGATGATAATGGAAGTTGCATGCACTTTTGAAGGACATTGAAACAAAAGTATTTCCTTTCTTAAGGTTCAGTTTTTGTCACCCCTGAACCACACTCTAGTCATAAGTGAGGGGCACATCCTGGCTCCTTACTGACTGCATGCAAATGCTGCACGCACGGGGTGTTCAGGTGATATGTGAGTGTTGCAGGACACCCGCAGGATGCCGACAAAAGCTACTAGTCTAGACAGAGATTTCCTCATTTCTAACAATCAGACTTTGTGAAAGGAGCCTGTACTCATTCAATGAACAGCACTAACTGGTTCCTTGCACGGTGGGCAGGGTTACTTGACTGTAGAAAAACATTTTCACAGAGCGGTCTACAACTCTAAGATTTCATGACCTGCATGCCCCGTACAGGTTTGCCCATTTTTCACCCGTGAGGGCAGTTAAGGCCTGAGGCAGTTAATCTCTGTTAGACAGAGGTTAGACAGACGTGTCGATTGTCTGACTCAGGAATGGGATTTGTAATCTGTGAAAAGGTACATATGATAAAGAGTGATCTCAAAATGATGGATACACTATATTGTTGACCTTTGTTTAGTCCCCCCTCATTTTTCATGGTGTTTCTTGGTGAAATATAAAGCATCATGTGGGTGGGATGTCAAAGGCACTGTGTAGCTGACAGTCTGTGCATTCTGTGTCTTAAACTGGTTTATTTTTTGAACTGCAATGAGATTTGGATTTCTGTAAAAATGGAATCTTTAGAAAGTAAAATGACCCTGGTTTGAAGAAAAAATTTTCATTTTATTTCCTGCAAGAAAAATAATCTTAAGAACATTTTTTTAATAGCAAATGTATATGAATATAATAGCAATAGTTAAATAGTCTTAGTTTGAATAAGAGTGACTGGAATTGTTTTTCTTAAGAATTGAATTCTTGGTAAAAAACGTTTTTTCCTCCATTGGCACATTTTTTTCTTGTTTGAGGAAAATCTACAGGTGGGGTCAGAAGTTCACAAAGATGTTATCAAGAAGAGAAAATGTGTAATAAACTGAACTTTCCAGACAATAAAGAAAGGAGTTTGTTCACTCAAAATACGGAGGAGAGTTTTATAAGAGATGCTACAACTAACAATCCCATTGTAAAGAGATTACTGGAAATATTTCTTTCTGGAAAACAGCTGACGTGAAGTTAAAAATATGAATAGAAATACATTTTAGTTTTTATGAAACAGGTGAAATTAATAGGTAAAGTCTAAAGAATAAATGTAGAGCTAACCAGCATAGATGTGCCTAGCCTGCCTGTGGGGTTGTGAATCTACCACTGCTGCTTGTTTGGTTGGGATGCTGCAGAGTTCCACACCCTACCGATACAAAGCAGCTCTTATTTCAAGTTAATTTGCCATGAAGAAGTGAGAAATGATTTCCTACATTAAAGTAAAAGTTTCTAAAAGTGAAGCTTTCCTTTCTTCCGAGGCTGCTGCTGCCGCCCCCGCCTCCACCCTTTTACTTTTGTGGCTGCAGAGATTGTGAAAATGGCCTCCTCTGGACCGTGTCCAGCCAGACCCCATCTGAAATTGAGCCTGCTCTCTAGTGTTACTGCAGCAAGGCTGCTTGGAGTGGATAGCAGAGGAAGGACGATCCTTTGGTCACCTTAAGTTCCATTAAAGCTAAGCAAGCAGAGCAGACTCTGGACCTGTGATTAAACCCCAATTCTCCAGCTCGCAGAATGAACAGGAAGTGGGGGAAAGAGCAAAGGTGTAAAAAGTAATAACCTGAAGTCTCAGTGGATCATTCCAAGTCAAAACTTCCTCTTTGTACTGTGTACCTCATCAATCTACTGTACTATTCTGAATAATTCAGGGCTTTCAACAGCTCACCTGCTTTTGTGAGACATGATCTGCTAGTTTGTGTGCATAAATGGAAGTGAAATAAAACTTTGAGCTCCTCATTTGTTCTGAAGCCTCCAGCAAAGACTCCAGTCACTGAGGACTCTTGCTGAGAAGGTCTGCAGGGTGTTCCTAATTGGGGTGGATTAAAAAAAGGGGGGGGAAAACGACCTTAAAGTGTGAAAGTTTTGAGACTGATTGAAACCTGCACACCAACGTTTTTGATTTCTTTTCATCAGAGACACGAGCCACTGATGTCCTTGTTTCTTCTCTTTCGCCCCCATTTTACAGCTCAACCAAATCCACCGAAAATTCATGAGGGATGGTGGGCGTACAAGGAGGTGGTGCAGGGGAGCTTTGTTCCAGGTAAGCCTTACAACGGCACGCAGCACTTTGATGTCTGGAGGTTTCCCATGGAATACAGATTTATCTGCATACTCTTTTAAACACACTGCGCACTTGATCTTGAAGTCGGAGCTTATTGCATATTGAATATAACATTGACCCACCTTGCTGCTGGCAATAGTTTTATTTTACATTCTGATAAGGCCTCTTTTTTAAAGTCCTGACAGTTTTTCCCATGGTTGACTGATGGCGGCTCACTGCTTGTCCTCCAGCCGTCTGCATTGGTTTAGTGAGGCTGTTTTTAGTGTTTCTGTTGCAAATGCTGCAGATCTGTTAAATTGCGATCCTGTCATGTCAGGCGTTAAGTTGACACTTGGGGACGTTTAAACTACAGTAGGGCAGCTATTGGCTTTTTCCACCAACCAACATTTGTCATACTCAGCTATGTTTATCTCCATCAATTAAGGGAGTGGGAGGTGTGAAAGGGGTTGTGTGTGTGTCCAAGGGGGGGCTCAATTTTTATGGTGTTGTTGTGTAAAGCACTTTGTGGTATATCTGAATATACCACAATCTCTATATTAGTAAAGTGTGATTTGATTTGAAGATTTTTCCAGATGACCCCCCCCTTCCATTGACGTGTTCTTCCTACCATGACAAAGGTGGATAAAGGTGGAAGGATTTCATGTAATCCATGGACACCAGTGAAGATCACAAATCATTGAAGAAAAAAGGTTCAGAGCACTGTCTAGTGGGTCTAGATGACCCAACTCCCAATGGTAAAGTGCCTTAGATAGAACAAGGGTTAAATCGCTTCAACACCAGTAAAGCAAAACCAGAATGAATCCTGATCTAAGGCATTCTGGATGTTTGTAAGTGTTTGTGTTGTAGTTGTTATCCTGTCAGAGATACATGGCCTGGAGATATTACCAAACTCTAGAGATCCCATCTTCATCCCATGAACCTGCACACAGGCCAAACCATAACTAAGACTCCTCCAGGGACCGTCTTCGGTTCTTGGGAATACCAGGAAAAAAAAAAAACCTTTGTGATGTTTGTTCTAATGTTTGTATTTTACCAGAAGGTTCAATGTCATCCAACAAAAATCTATCAAAGGGAAGATGTTAGGGGTTGAAGAGACGTGAACTTGACAGACCTCAATGATGAAAGAAGTAAAGAAAAAAAAGCCCAAAGTGGCTGAACTGTTAATAATGGAGCAGAAACCTTAATTTGGACATTTCTGAAGATGCACTAAGCAGTAATTAAATCAAAGTTTCAGCTTTAATTGAATAGTAAAATTAGCTTTGTACGTAATGTCATGACTGCAGGTGTAACAGAAGCAGGCTTGGCATTATGGGATGTTTCTCTCTCTTTGCCTTTTGTCTTCTTGTTTTGGGCACCCAAAGCTCAAAGTTAAATGGACATGTACACTGATTTATATCAATTCATGATTTAATTTAATGTAGAAAATGTTGTTTGTGCAAAATAGACTCACACTTTGAGCTCAATGTCACCTGGGCTAAAGAAAAGAACGTAACATTACGGAAAAAAGAGTTGAATGATTTGAAAATCTGTTGTGGCAAAGAAAATTGTTGTAATGATTGACATAAAAATGTAGATCGATAATAAATGAGCAAATTTTCAGAACTTTAAGGGATTTATGAATGATTCTGGTGGATAAGCAACATAAAACTTAGTGTCGATATATAAAACACAGAAAAAAAAGCTTTTTTTCATTTTAAAATTCATATAATTAATTTTTTGCTAAAAAAAATTACTAGAGTCTATGGAGTCTTTGTTTGCTTTTTTTTTATCTGGAGTATGATTTTCTTTAGTATAAAACATCAAAGATCAGACATCATGATTGGTTATCTAAGTCAGCTGCTTCGTTAGCTCAGGACTGGCCTGCAGTGTCAGTAAACTCGTGGAATCGTCTTTGCTTTCAGAGAAGTCTTAGGTCTTGATCAGAGAGTTCAGGAAGTTGCTTTTGTAGATCTTGTATTTTGAGGGCAGGCTGCACGCTGATGCAGTGGTTAGCGCTCTCGCCTTGCAGCGAGGAGGGCCCGGTTCTAATCCCAACTGGACCTTCTTTGTGGTGTCTGCCTGTTCTCCCCGTTTTCCACGGGAATTCCGGCTTCTCCCTCCACCCGGCTGAAGTCTGGTTAGCCTCTGGCAGCGCCGTGACCCCAAAAGACATGCAGCAAGTTAACAACATGGATTGTTGGTGTTTGGTAGCCAGCAAGTGGTGGTGTAGTGGTTAGCACTCACAGGGAAGAAGGCCCTAGTTCAAATCCTGGCTGGACCTTTCTGAATGGACTTAGCATGTTGTGCGTGTGTGGTTTCCTGTAAGTACTTCAGTAATATCAGGTTTTCATCATGTCATGCTTCCCTTTAGCTGAGGAAACTTTTGGACATTTATTCAAATGTTTTGACAAACTGCAGTAAAACATCTTTCTTTCACCCATTCTTCCCTCAGTTTAGCCCCCACTGCAGTGGTACATGTACCTTTGGGTTCCATCAATTATTTTTTTCAAGTGAGATCATGTTTTTTTTGGTTTATTTTTTGACTTGTCCTGTCCAATGGGCAAACAGATGAGAGCTGAAGGCCTCTTTTGTTGGACATACTTTACTTTAACAACAGGGGTTCTGAAATTTCTGAAGTTCTTCTGAAGTGAGATCATGTTTGTTTTAACAAGAAAGATGTGCAAAAATGATCATGTGTGTGTTGTTCTCTCAGTGTGGAGTTTCACTAGTCTTGTATAAAGCTGAGTTTCTCTCCATTATTTGGGTTTGCTGATAGATGATTAAACTTTGGAAGCCTGCAGAACAGCCCCCTAAAGTAATGAGGTCCAATGTTGTCCCACAGGGGGTGCAGAAGGGCTTTACTTTAAGATAAAGCCTGCCTTTATTATAATAATGGAGCAGGTGACACGTTTCCTGTGGTCTGGAGCACAGTCTGTGTAAGTGCTATATTTTCGGAGTCAGATTATACCCGGGTCCAGCTGACCCACAGCTCTGTACAGAGGTGAACATCGGGTCACAGCACTTTCAAAAGTCAGGAGGTTAAATGTAAATCCACCTCAGCTTCATTTATTACAACTGATTATTCCTATTCATCAATTTCTGTGACAATATAAGTTTGTTAAAAATAGAAAGCTTCCATCAGAGCATTTTTACTGTTGTATTCACTATTCTGTCTTTTTCTCCTTGAAATCCACAAACTGTCCCAAAACCAATCTGCAGCTTCACTAATGCTGTATTTAGAACAAGCACCAACAAAGAATTTAAAAGGGAACTGTGTCTGTCCTGAATAGAAACTGCTGAAAGAGTTCAACTGAAGAAACAATTCCTCTGCATGTTGCTGATGATGGATTTCAATCAATCAACCAACCAACCAATCAATCAATCAGCCAATCAACCCATCCATTAATAGATCAATGGATCCATTGATCCATTGACCAATAGATCAATGGATCCATTGATCCATCAATCAGTCAAATTACAGACTATCATCCACACACAGTCACATCCAGACCTAAGGAACCATTTAGTCACCAGCTGACCTAAGATTCATGTTTTTGGACTGTAGGCAGAAAATGGAGTGCTCTGAGACAGAAGAGAAAATCAAACTACACAGAACGGCCTGGATTCAAATCAGAGTGTTCTCGCAATGAAACGAGGATGCTAACCACTACACCATTGTGCACGCTTTCCCCCAATTATTAAATATGAACCTTGCCTTTTTACCAAGGGCTGATGATTTGAGCTGTCCTGTATTTGGTGGAAGCTGAGGTCAGGGATTCAATCTCTGGGGTGCTCAGCACAGATGCAGGTTCATTTTTAGCACAGTGTGGGGCAGTAATGAATGCCTGTCTATCTGCCCCATTGGCAGGACATGCTTGGTGATCTTTGTGGCGTCGTTTTCTCCTTATCAATTCAATTCAATTCAATTTTATTTGTATAGCCCAAAATCACAACAACAGTCGTCTCGATGGGCTTCGAAGTAAAACATGAACTTAAAAGGATCACAAATACAAAGAGTTCAATAGAAAAATACTAAAATGAACTAACAAACTGACTAAGCTATACTGGCATCCCTGCCCTTAGACCCCCCTTCACGGTAAGGAAAAACTCCCAAAAAAAACGGATTCCGGAAAAAACGAAGAAACCTCAGGGGTGCCCACATGAAGGAGGGATCCTCCCCCAGGATGGACAGGCGATTTACCAGAAATCTTAGAGAAGAATTAACTTATCTAAATCTACAACTACATATATAAAAGTCCAGCAGACGAGCTTCATCCAGCCGTGGTTGTGGGGACAGTCAAAGGCGCGAGTCGAGCCAGAGGCAGGATCCACAGCCAGGTGTAGGAGCAGGAGCAAAGGCGAGGTAAACGGTCAGGAACTGGAGCACGGATGAGCCAACTGGAGTCTGGAAGCACTCCCACTCCCCAGGAGGGGAGAGGAAAAGAGGGACAATACATGAATCGCACTGCACCAAACAGAGGCATGGAGAACTAAATGATGAATAATGGTCAAGAATAGAGGAGAGGAAGGGTAGAAGTAAAAAAGGAAAGAGGACAGAACCCCAGAGCACCATAGTTACCCCAGCTTCAACTTCTAGCAGCCTTTTAAAAGAAATAGTTATTATTAAGTTTAATTTAAACAAACTAACATTAAGTTAAATAATCTCTGAATACTAACTAGTCTGACAATAATCCTGTCCACAGAGGAATGTTTTCAGTCTAGCTTTGAATGTAGAAACTGAATCGGCCTCTCTTACATGAGCTGGGAGTTTATTCCATAAGACAGGGGCTTGGTGGCTAAACGCTCTACCTCCAACCGTACTTTTACTAATTCTAGGAACCACAAGCAGTCCTGCATTTTGCGAGCGAAGTGTTCTGATTGGTTGGTAAGGGACTATGAGGTCCTTAATATAGGACGGGGCCATTCCATGTAAGGCCTTATAGGTTAACAGGAGGATCTTGAACTTAATTCTAGAATCAACTGGGAGCCAATGGAGTGAAACTAACACAGGAGTGATGTGATCTTTTCTGCTGGTTCCAGCTAACAATCTAGCAGCTGCGTTCTGAACAAGCTGGAGACTTCTTAAGGAACTCTTAGGACACGCTGCTAACAAGGAGTTACAGTAATCCAGCCTCGACGTAACAAATGCATGGATGAGTTTTTCAGCATCACTCTTAGAAAGTATATTTCTGATCTTAGCAATATTCCGCAGGTGAAAAAAGGCAGTTCTACATGCCTGAGATATGTGAGCCTTAAATGATAAATCCTGATCAAGTAAAACCCCAAGGTTTCTAACTGTGGAATTGGGGGCTATACTTATACCATCCAGCTATATGACTATATGACAGGTTAGACACAAAGGAAGGAGAGAAGGACTTGTACAGGCTAGCCAGACAGAGAGACAGAGATGGGAAGGACGTGCAACAGATAAGGGTGATTAAGGACAGAGATGGAAAGGTGCTAACAACCCAGGAGAGTGTACAGAAAAGATGGAAGGAGTATTTTGAGGAGCTGATGAACGTGGAAAATGACAGGGAAAGAAGGGAGGAAGATGTGGTTGTTGTGGAGCAGGAAGTAGCAGAGATTGGAAAGGATGAGGTTAGGAAGGCTCTGAAAAGGATGAAGAGCGGAAAGGCCGTTGGTCCTGATGACGTTCCTGTGGAGGTATGGAAGTGCTTAGGAGAGGCAGCAGTGGAATTTCTAACAAGGTTGTTCAATAGGATTTTAGAGAGTGAGAAGATGCCTGAGGAATGGAGGAGAAGCGTTCTGGTTCCGATCTTTAAGAACAAGGGTGACACGCAGAACTGCAGCAACTATAGAGGAATAAAGTTGATGAGCCACACAATGAAGCTGTGGGAAAGAGTAGTGGAAGCCAGGCTTAGGAAGAAGGTGGAGATTTGTGAGCAGCAGTATGGTTTCATGCCCCGTAAGAGCACCACTGATGCCATTTTTGCTTTGAGAATGTTGATGGAAAAGTACAGAGAAGGTCAGAAGGAGCTGCATTGTGTGTTCGTAGATTTAGAGAAGGCGTATGACAGGGTGCCGAGGGAGGAGCTGTGGTACTGTATGAGGTCGTCTGGAGTGGCAGAGAAGTATGTCAGAGTAGTTCAGGACATGTATGAGAGAAGTATGACGGTGGTGAGATGTGCTGTAGGTCAGACAGAGGAGTTCAAGGTGGAGGTGGGACTACACCAAGGATCAGCTTTGAGTCCTTTTTTGTTTGCTATGCTGATGGACAGGCTGACAGACGAGGTAAGACAGGAATCTCCCTGGACAATGATGTTTGCGGATGACATTGTAATTTGCAGTGAGAGTAGAGAGCAGGTGGAGGAACAGCTAGAGAGGTGGAGGTTTGCTCTGGAAAGAAGAGGCATGAAGGTCAGTCGTAGTAAGACAGAATACATGTGTCTGAACGAGAGGGATCAAGGTAGAAGCGTTAGGTTACAGGGGGCTGAGGTGAAGAAGGTGCAGGAGTTTAAGTACTTGGGGTCAACAGTTCAGTGTGATGGGGAGTGTGGAAAAGAGGTGAAGAGGCGAGTGCAGGCAGGTTGGAGCGGTTGGAGGAAAGTGTCAGGAGTGTTGTGTGACAGAAGAGTGCCAGCAAGACTCAAAGGAAAGGTGTACAAGACAGTGGTGAGACCAGCTCTGCTCTATGGGTTAGAGACGGTAGCAGTGAGACAGAGACAAGAGGCTGAGATGGAGGTAGCGGAGATGAAGATGTTGAGGTTCTCCTTAGGAGTGACCAGGTTAGACAGGATAAGGAACGAGTACATCAGAGGGACGGCTCATGTTGCCTGTGTCAGCGACAAAGTCAGAGAAGCCAGACTGAGATGGTTTGGACATGTTCAGAGGAGGGACAGTGGATATATTGGTAGAAGGATGTTGGAGATGGAGCTGCCTGGCAGGAGGGCAAGAGGACGGCCAAAGAGGAGATATATGGATGTCTTAACAGAGGACATGAAGTTGGCTAATGTTAGGGTAGAAGATGCCCATGATAGAGTGAGGTGGAAAAGGATGATTCGCTGTGGCGACCCCTGATGGGAAAAGCCGAAAGAGAAAGAAGAAGACTTATACCATCCAGGGAGACTATCTGAGCAGACAGAGCATCTCTGAGGTTTTTAGGACCAAGTATAATGACCTCAGTTTTTTCTGGGTTCAAGAGGAGGTAATTAATTGTCATCCAGGTCTTGATGTCACTGATGCAGGCGTTCAGTTTCTCTATCTGGTCATTCTGGTCAGGCTTCATGGATAAATACAACTGCGTATCGTCGGCATAACAATGAAAATTAATGCTGTGTTTCCTGATTATGTTTCCTAGGGGTAACATATAAAGCGTAAACAGGATCGGTCCCAAGACTGAGCCCTGTGGGACTCCATAGTTGACTCGAGTGCACTGAGAGGAATGGCCATTTACATTAACGAACTGATACCTATCAGACAGATAGGATTTAAACCACTGGAGAGCAGATCCTCTGATCCCTATGTCCTGCTCTAATCTATGGAGTAATATACCGTGGTCGATAGTGTCAAAGGCAGCACTGAGGTCCAACAGGACCAGAATAGAAAGTAGTCCCTTTTCTGAGGCCAATAACAAGTCATTAGAGACTCTAACTAGTGCAGTTTCCGTACTGTGGTGAGGTCTAAACCCCGACTGAAAGTCTTCAAAGTGGCTGTTGTCCTGTAGGTGGCAGTAAAGCTGCTTAACTACAACTCTTTCTAGGATTTTAGAAATAAAGGGCAGGTTTGATATCGGTCTATAGTTGGCCAAGATGCTAGGATCCAAACTGGGCTTTTTCAGAAGAGGTTTAACAACTGCATATTTAAAAGACTGTGGCACGTAACCCGTTTCCAGAGAGGCATTTATCATTGTTAATATGGGATCATTAATTAGGGGAAAAGTTTCTTTAAAAAGTCTAGTGGGAATTGGGTCTAACAGACAATTATCAATTCATCAGTTGTTGTCCATGCCTCGTTCACGTTCCTCCTCGGCACACATCAGCTGGATTGCTTCAAAGCTCTTCTCCTTCCTCCTGTGGCCTGACAGAGAATCTCCAGCCGGAGTTACCTTGTTCTGCAGACGCGGTGATTTCACAGCTGGGATGTGAAAGACGGAGGCTTTTCACTGCAAATGAAGGCGAATTTAATGGCACAGAGAAAAGGAAGCTGTTCAAGGAAAATACTCCCATTGAATTTAATCTGCTTGAGCAGTAAGCAGTGATGACAGATCCTAGTGGTTCCTGGGATTTGGGGTTTTATATGCACGTTGGGTCACATTAAAGAAATCATATACACCTTCAAAAGTGCAATGGAGTAGAATAGGTTTTATCCACCTACTGCTCCTCTTCCCAGCACAGATCAGTTACTCCATGGAGAATCAGTGCAATGGTGCAAGAATTCTCTCAGCAATCTAGCTTTTGAATGTTTCCTCAAGAGTTACTGAAGTTTTTAACCACAGTTGTTTTTGTTAGCGTTTGATTGGCAGCCAAAATAATAACGTTGAAATTGAAATGGAAATTGTTTTTCTCCCTCTCTGGAAAGTGCAATAATGGGAGTGTAAAGCAGCACTCAGCTGTGCTCCAGTGGTGCGATCAGAGATGTGAGCCGTCTCCACTTCACCTGTTAACAGCTCATTTAGTTTTACTGCAATGTTTCTGCGCAGAGGTCAGAGACTGTGGCTGGCACACCGAAACCCCTTGCACCCAAGGATGAGCAAACCAGAGGAAATCACATTCTCAGGCTAATATCACTGTAACTGACCTTTGCTTGTCCTTTTGGAGTGCTCTCAATTAGCTTTAAATTTGGGAAAGGTCGGGCAGCTTGAACTGCTGCACTCACCCCAAGCTCCTCAGATGTGGTTTTGTGCTTCACTGCTGAAGTCGGATTAAAAGCTCTGAAATCCGTCATGCTCTCACTTCCTGTTAAAAAAAAACATCTTTTATTGATGTTATAATTTATTTCATCTCTAAACTGTCCTTTTCAGTAATCTAATTTCACCCTTTGGGCCTTTAAACTATCTGTTTTTATTTAGACTCAGGCTTCTTGGACACTTTGCAATCATTTTTATAAATCTTTTTCAAATCGTAGCACTGCATTTATTCAGAAGTTGTGTAGAATTTAATGGTAATTTAGTACAAATCCTTAAAAAAATTAAGGTTATGAAGTTGGTCTTTAGTGTAGCTGCACTGTATTAAAAAATCAGCAAGGTAGGATCTCGTTTTCCATTTTTAATATGGAAAAGATTCCACTTCCAATAATGACTGAACATAATACAAAGAGCTTTTGTGAACTTTCCTCGGTTCCTGTATGAACCTAAACATCTGTTGTCCACTGGCACACCCCGTGTCAGGTATGTAAATGAATGTATTAAACTCACTAGAGCACATCTGGAGTTGGTGTTTTAAAATCATGTTTCAATGAATGGTTTGAAATTCATGTTTACATTTTTGTTGTAATATTCTTGACTGGAGAAAGGTAGTTTGCCCTTTGGGTGGGTGGAGTGCTCCTGGCCCAGGTGGAGGAGTTTAAATATCTCTGAGAGAGCTGAGCCAGAAGGCAAAGCTCTTAATTTACTGGTTGATCTCCGTTCCAATACTCTCCTATGGTCATGAGCTCTGGGTCATGACCAAAAGAACAAGGCCCTGAAGACAAGCGGCTGAAATGAGCTTCCTCCATTGGGGGGCTGGACGCTCCCTTGGAGATGGGGAGATGACCCAGAGAGGGGTTGACCCGTACAGGCGCTGTGGGTCTTTGGGTTGTCCTGACTCGTAGAGGTTCATAGAGAGAAGATGTACAGAATAAATGACACTGAGTGTCAGACAGGTGCTTAATAATCCGACATCAAACCGTTCCCACCGCCACAGCTTTTGGACCAACCATCACATGATGGTTCCATCTCTGCAGCACATTTCATTTGGGATTCTTTTTTTTTCTCTCAAGCTATGTTGTTCATTTTTTTAGATGGAAACGTTTACTTGACGGGCCAGCTAGACGAACATTGTTTTCCTTTTTGTTCTCTCATGAGCTTTCATGTTGAACATGCAAATCCCGACTGGTAGAGTTTGGGTAAGCAGACTTTTTGATGGATTTTCTTAGCATCTGTCTTCTTGACCTTGGAATGGACTTCTTAAAGCAGTTCCAAGTAAATGTAAAACATTCAAAGTTCATTTTAGCTTGACATTATCTTTCATGCTAACCTTGTATCAGTTGACAGACCATGCACTTCCTGAAATCATCCTTGTATTCTTGGCAAACATTATAAAAAATGCAATGCAGGCCAGGCTTTCTCCTAATGGGGCTTCCACGTTTGTTTTACTTCTGCCCCCTACCCTTTTATTTTGAAAACACATTTGAAACATGCACTTGTTCTAACCCTGAACCAGAGGCGTAATAGCCACCAGAGTGCCTCTGTCTTGAAGCACAGCTGGGCGTTGTGAGCAAGTGACTGCTGAACAGAGCAGAATCATTTGGAAGACAAATGAGATGATTTTAGCTTCAGATTGCACCCGGTGTCATTCTCATGCATCTGCCTCGAGGATGCTCATCTCATATGGTTTCCTTTGGTGCTTCTACTGTCAGTCTCTTGCCCTAATAAGAACATTATGCTGATTGTCCCTGTTTGCAGAAATCAGTCAAGTCTTGATGTTATGAACCTGAAGACTTATGAACCCCCTATATAGTTAGCACTATAGCTCCAGTTTATGACATATTGTTTTACATAATGTGTGGTGGGCCTTCTAGGAAAGAAAAATTGGCATATTTACTGACAGAGGGCCTCTGGGTGCAACTGACTTTCTTGAAGAAATGACGCTGTCACATTTCTTTGGTATGGCTGCTGCAGAATCACTGTGGAAGGAGGAAAGGTTGATATTTAGATGAAAGCACCTTTGGTGGATGTGATGCTTGAAGTGATTTTAGTTCAGCCCTTACTGTCTATCTTTCTGGGTGGGAGTCTGTTTCATAATAAAAAGTCTGTGTTAAAACAGAAATCACTTAACACAAACATGGTAGATTTCAAAGAAATGTAGTTTTTTTTCTTTACTTTTTGATGTACTCTGACTTCTTTAAAACTTTGATCTGAGCAGATTTTTTTTCAAACTTTCTGTTGTGCATTGAATGAAATTGTGTTTAAAAAAAAGTGACATATAAGTTTATCACTGTATTTGTGTGACAGTTTAAGAGATCATCCCAAAAGCCAAGTTCCATGACCAGGGTTGGGACCCCAGACACTCCCACCTTCAACTGCCACCCAAACCGCATTGCTTTGGCCCCTTTTGCGCTCTTCTGCAATGGTGGGCCCATGGGAGAGTGATCCCATGTTGTTTCTTCGGGCTGGATCCAACCAGGGGCCTATAGGAAGAGCCACTAGCTACTCGCCTGGTAGCCCAGACCCCAGGCCTGGCTCTAGATTGGGGCCTCTGTGATGCCAATCCAGGCGACATGACAGAATCTTGTAGATTACTCATGAAGGGGACTCTGAACATGCTTTTTTTCTGGCTCGTCACCCAGGACCAGTGTGTCATGGGAAACCCTGCCAGGGGCAAAAGCCCCGGACAGCTTAGCTCCTGGAATCACTTGAGCTCTAAAACCCCTCCACCATGTTCGGTGGCGGTTCACGGAGGGAAGCCAGTTGAAGTGGCCAGGCCTCTTGGACCCCTCCCTGGGGCAGGGTTCTGGGCATGTCCCTGTGGGCAGAGGCTTCAGGGAAGACTACTGCCTCTGTGACACTGTTCTGTATGAGCGAAAGAAGATAAATGAATGAATAGTTTAAGATATTTATTATATCTGTTACTGTTACAAGATCATTGTGACACACAAGTATAAAAAACACAGGGGCCAGACTTTGTAGGACTTCAATGACAAATTTAATGACAAAGATTACAAAAAAAGGTGAAGAAGAGTCTCAGCTCACAGCAAAAAGGCTGTGGTTCAAATCCTGGCTGAGATGGGCTAAGTGTGGAGTTGTGTGTTCTCCTTGTGCCTGTGTGGGTTTTCTCTGAATGCTCTGCTTCCTTCCACAATGCAAAAACATCCTGTATAGACTGATTGTTGATTTCAAATGGTCCCTTT
Organism: Oryzias latipes; assembly: GCF_053564925.1. Lineage (NCBI taxonomy): Eukaryota > Metazoa > Chordata > Actinopteri > Beloniformes > Adrianichthyidae > Oryzias > Oryzias latipes. Next base: position 1,780,889 of record NC_136255.1, on the reverse strand, counting down.
GAGTGTATGAATGTGTGGCATTGCGACAGACAAACGACCTGTTCAGGGTGTAACATCCCCCCAACAGAAGTCGGGATCAGCTCCAGGAACCCTGTGACCCCAAGAGGGATTCGAAAAGTGCAAGGACGGATGGACGGACGGACTTCACAAGAACAGGAAACTAAATTGAATTGAGCTTGGAACAAAGAGCAAAGCATAACAGATATTTATGGACGGGGTCCATCCACAGGGGTGGGGCAGGGTCTATTCACAGGGGAGGGGGCAGGGTCTATCCCCAGGTGAGAGGGTGCGGTCTTTTCACAGGTGAAAGGGCGGGGTCCATCCATAGGGGAGGGGGCAGGGTCTATCCCCAGGTGAGAGGGTGCGGTCTATTCACAGGTGAAAGGGCGGGGTCTATCCACAAGGGTTGGGGCATGGTCCATCTTTTTAACAAATAAGAAAATGAGTGAAAAAATGTCCTGAAATTGCATCAGAAAATTGCAATGAAATGCATACAGAAAATAACAGTTTTCAAAGACACATGTCCAGAAAAAAGAACCTATTCTAAGTAAGGCAGTATGTGTTCTACAGAAACAGGTACTTTTGGACAAAAATGTATTTTAGAATGATTTAAAAGGGAAATTTAGAAAACCTGCTCTTTTTTTCCCACTTCAGTGATGTTTGAAAGGGGATTCAAGAGAGATGGCTTTCCTCCCTAAATAAGAACATTGCTGGATTTAAGACTAATTTCACAGAGAACATCAGCGTCATTCGTCAAACAAATTCTCTACAAACTCATTTTTCTGCTCCTCTTTCATTCTTATAAGGATGCTTTAACAAATCTGAATGCCCTTTTAAGGGTCAAAGTTAGCTGCTTCCTGGTCACAAATTTAATTGAATTTTTGAAAATATTTAAAGGATATGACCCACTTATGTCAATGGTGAGACCACACAACCTCCACTTTTCTACCCAGCATCACCTTTACTCTCCAGCCTGATTTACTTCATGCCCCTGCGTCCCTCTGTGACACCATGACCCTGTGACTACCGTAAAATTGGAAAGGGGTATTATGGGTTGGATTTGAGTTTGGAGCTCCCGGCTCTCTTGTTACCATTTTACCCAAGGATAGAAAAGGAGGCAGAAATAGGTGGCATGGTGGAGAGCAGGAATAGTTATTGTGAGGGCAACTATAGGGCAGACAGCCATGAGAGAGCGCAGAAATGATGACACGAGTATGCTTTTACAGAGTTAATGGTGGAACGGCAAAATCTCTCTGGATTTCAGACACTCAAGGACAACCATTTGTCCAAATAGCAGAGAAAAGAACAAAGGGGGTTAATGACTATAAATCAGCAATTTATATTGAGAGAATTTCTTGTTGATTTGGGATTCAAATGTTTAACAGCCTATCAGGCTACATTTGTGAAAATCATTATTATGAGGGTTGCTGCTAATTCTATTAGTCATTGTTGTAACTTGAAATAATTACAGTAATTTGTGGCAAATTAAATCAGTGGAATATTTAAAACGGATTTAAAAGCAATTTTGTGATAATTCACAACATTAGAGCCACAGCTGTGTGCCAGACACCGAACATTTACAGACTCAACAAGATTTCTCTTTTAACCCCTAAATTAAAAAAAACAGCTTTTATTCTGTTTGCCTTTTTTGGCCCCACATGAGCAGGAAACGGGGGGAAGAAGGCATCACAGTTTGGTACATGCTGCTTTCCAGGATTCAGAACATTTGTATGAAGTTGGTGCCTGAATTTTCTTTCTTTTTTTGTTTTTACATGATAAACATCCCACATTACAAAGGTCTGCTGCTTGTGACAACTGTTGGTAACATTTCTTATTGCTAAGCTTCCAGCTAAGAACCTCCTGCAGTTTCTTAGTTCTTGTCTGGAAGCCTTAATTCCAGCTCACAGCTTTGTCTTTCCATGTTCAACTGCAATAGCTATAACAACAGACTTTCTTTTTACAGTTAAACACTATAATCTGGTTAGTATTGGTCCAAAAAGTCCCTTTGAAATCTGATATTTATGGAATCCTGAGAAAAAAATGAATGTGTGGGTGTGAAGAATCAAATAACTAGAGGTGAAGTAGGATGGAGTATGAAAGCTGTTCCAGTGACACTATAATGCTATTCAAAAAAAGTGATCCAATCAGTTTCACAGGGAGGAGAATATGTTTGGTCTGTGGTTCCTATTCACTATCTATTCTTTCAGTGCTTTGAGTATTTTGGGGCCTGCACACTTCCCTGACATTTAAGTAGGGGATACGTGTGGATGTTCCTTTTTGAAAGAGGTGTTGGAAAGATTGCTCTGCATTAAACTTGATAACTTGTCATTCAACAGACAACAGACGAATACGGTTCAAGGCGAGGAACGTTTTAAGTGGACTAAAGTGAAACAATGTTCTGTCTTTAAGTTTGAGAAATGTCCTTGAAAAATCCAGCTGGTAACCAAGATGAGAAGTGGTGTAATGCTCCTAAATGGCAAGAACCTTCATTGATAAATGTTCCACATCCTCACAAAGGAAATAGCGGTATGGTCATTGGTGCCAGAGGAGCTGGTGGTCTATTACTGAAAGAGCAGATCTTTTGTGAACATCCCCATGGTCATCATAGAAAACAGCTATTACCACAAAGTAGTTCTTCTGGGAGCAAGGTGGGATTTTTTATTCAGAGAAGACTGTTCAGAGAAAAGCAAAGACAAAAAAACAACAACAAAACAGTAGAACCTTATAACTAAAGTGGGCTGGTCTACCTGATGTTTATAGAGCAGCAGTTACATTTTTAAAAGACTAGCATGCAGTCAGATAATCGGACCTGTTCAGTCACCTCCATCACCGCTGTTATCTGATGTCCCAGCTTTCACTGTTATTCAACGTTTTTCCATTTGTTTCAACTTTGCATTAATCGCATGCATTCATTTATTGTTAATTGTTATTTTTTTGTTGGGTTATTGACACTATTTTTCCAAACTTAAATTTCTTAAGTTTAATATGCAAATCAGGAGGTACTGTTGACAAAAATTCAAATTTTCTACTTGATGCTTTTTCTACTGCCTGCATAACTTATGGGGTTTATTTAAACATCCATTCGTGCATATTTAGGCGTCGAAGGGGTCTTCCTTAAGTGGAAATCGGTGATCGGAGACATAATTAAGAGCCCTGATGGCACCAGAAGTCCCAAAGTACAATTGTCTGCTTGTTGGTTTGTGCTGAGAAAGTGGAAATCCACGAGCTGATTCCTGGCCTGTAGTTTCAGATTGAAGTGTGCAGAACTTCAGTCTGGCTGCTCATCCTGCTGTGGAACATCTTCTGATTCTGGATGAAATCTGATGGACAGTTTTAGAGCAAAGGCTGTTTGATGGGCGACCAGCATCCAGACCAGCATGTGTGATGCCAGTGGAAATTCTTCTACCTATTATAGTGACATATTACCCTTCAGGCTGAAACAATGCAATATGGTCCCCTCTAGTGCACAGTGGTACGACAGTACCCTCTTTGTGACTGTGAGTGTTTCCGCTGATGGTCAGGTTGAGACTAGATCAGTTTAGCGTCTTTTAAGAATTATGCGGCTATGGAGCCGCATGCGGCTCTTTATTCCCTGTGGTTCTCTGTGGTTTTGTAAAATAACTATCATGTTCTAAGATTGTCGCAGCGCCTTTAACACCATTGGGGCGTGCGAGCAGGCAGAAGGAAGAGAGCAGCGTGAGCGAGGGGAGGGGGCGTGTCTGCAGCTGTGGACGCCTACTAAGGCTATTATGGGATGTAACGTTCTTCTAAACGTACAGTAGATGTTGAATGAGAAGTGAATAAAAGCCTCATTATGCAGAACCTGTCCGGTTCGTCTGTCGACCAGCTTTTGTATTTTTGTGAGCAGGTCTGAACCATTAGCTATTCGGAACCGGGCGAGCTGCTCGTCCCTGGAGCAGTACAGAGAAGTACAGAAAAATGATTTTAAAAAACAAAATGAAAAACAAACGGACTCAGTTTTAGGTTTAAAAAAAATCTAAATGTAGATGTTTTCTATGACTATCGACCTGTGTCACCGCCACGACTCCCGCCGGCGTGTAATCCCAACAATGTTCCAACCTGGGCAGGACAAAGAACTTAAAGAAAATTGACGTTCCTGGAGAAAAAAAGTTGTTGACAAAAATCCATTGGAGAAGCGGATGAACTACTAGTTAATGACCACATATTTGCTAGTTTTGTGGCCTCTGGGGAAATGCAGTGGTTTTCATCGGAACACATTAAATAACTAAGGAAACAAAAAAATGAACATCTCTTAACGAAATGAGTGAAATGATGCAGTTCACTGGAAACACTGGGTTTTCCAAAGGCTCCAGGTGATTTACTTTCTGTGGGAGACTGATCCAAGTGGCTCTTTGACTGGTGAAGGTTGCCGTCCCGGGCTGAGATGAATGGAACCACCCGAAAAAATAGATGGGTTTAATAGCAAGAAGATGCGCGGCCATTAATGAGGGTGACAGAAACACATGTAGGGCGAAAGGAGGTGGAAAGAAAAAGGAACAAATGGGCACAAGTAAAAAAAAACAGAATATGTAGTGAAGTCCAAAGAAGTCGAATTGGAAAAAAGGAAATAAAAGATAAATAAAATAAGAGGTGGGAAGAGGAGAAAAAATATAAGCAAAAGAGGGAAATTAAGTCTTTAAAGAAGGTAAATAAAAAAGCCAAAGGGGAAAAAAAAGAACATTTGGTGAAGCAAACAGAGCAGTGTTGCTCCCCTGTACCTGTGTTTCAGAACCACGCTGTCACTGGGCTCCGGCGTGTGACAGACTTTGTGCTTGATGGTCACTTGAGTCGTCTCAGAAACTTCTGTCCTGGGTGGCAGCGCCGCCGTCATTTCTTCTGTCTGACTGAACGGAAGTGTGACGTTTTCGCTCTGTGTGCTGCTTCTGCTCACTGTCAGAAATGACTGGAAGAGCTCTGCTCAGCCGGCATTCCCACAAACACACACAAACGCACACACACACAGTGAGGAAAGTAATTCAGTTTCAGCAGAGCAAGAAGGAACATGCTTGGCCGATGTTGGCACATTAAATTTACATTTTACCAAACCTTCTGTCAGTTTCAAATGTGATATTTGTAAAATCCTGCAGTTACACAATCAAACTGCCACAAACACACAGACACACACACATGCAGCGTGAGAGTGTGCTCACAGTGACAGCTGCTGGTATTAAGTAGGGATGTGATGGATGGGGTTCAGACAGGATGGCCATCATAACCTCCTCTTTATTTATTCTCCACTGACTGACAGCAGGATCGGAAGACTGAGAGGAGGAAAAGGGAAAATTCACAGCATGGGAGGGAAGCTGAGAAGAATTAAGTGAAAGAATAAAAGCCATTATCAAAGAATACAAACCGGACAGGGGCAGTAACGGATGGAGAAAATGATGAAGGAGAAACAGAATATTGATTGAAGAAAAGAGGGAAGCATCAACCGAAAAAGGAAACCAAAGAGCAGCAGAGCACATGGAGGAAAAAAAACTATATCAAAGAAAAAAAGAGCATATGGAGTGTGACTTCAAAATATGAAAAGTGGGGGGGTAACGAGAACGAATCCCATGTAATGGGAGGACAGGGGACCAATGGAGGAAAAGGGAAGGTGACACAAAATAAATGCAGAAAAGAGCCATAGATTTTAGGAAGAAGTGTGGATGAAAAAGAAAGATACAAATGCATTTATAGAAAAAGCAAAAAAGCATAGAAAGGCAAATGGAAGCGATGGGAAAAATGGTGCAGGCAGACAAACAGAGAGCATGTGTAATGGGATGATGCTCATAATAGCAACATAATAGCAATAAAGGCAGAGAAAGAGGAAAGAAGAGTGGTGTCGGGAGAAGAAAGATGAAAGAAATGAAAGGAGAGAGTGATGGTAGATCAGCGAGGAATGCTTCAAGAGGCAGGGGTGGGGGTGGGGATGGGGGGTTTACCGGGAGAGTGGTTGCATCCGAGTTTGACCAAGTGAGATGAAAGCAGAAGCGGCTGAAAGGAGGTCAAGAGATGGAGAAAGAGGGGTAAAAAAGCAGAAAGCTGGATGGAGGGACGGTTCAAGAGACCTTCAAGGGAGAAGGCAGAAAATGAAAACTTTCCGCGAGGTCGACATCAACTGAGACGATGTGTGTGGTCGGCCTCTTCAGCCTCTGATAAAAACAAAAAGGATCAGAAACAGAGGAATGTGAATACGGTAACAATTCTGCATGGTCTTTTAGTCATTAAGAACACATGACATTAAATAACATCTATCAAAAAAATCCCACAAAAACAAAACAAAGTAAAACCTGTATTATCGGCACTTTAGGTTGAGCAGTAAACTCAGAAATGTTCAGAGATTTAAGAAGAAAAATGTCAGGCTGTTGTGCACCTCAATCATTCAGCTCTTACTGAGCCTTTTTGGCCATCCAGGGCTTCCATCCTCTGCTGAAATCAAGCTCATGCTGCTCGGCTGGTTCACCTATTTCATTGTTTTTTCACATTGGAACCCTGGCAACCTGTCCAGGCTGAACCCAACCTTTTCCCTACAATAGCTGGGATTGGCTCAATGGAACCTTGCTAACCTTTTGGGGTCACGGGGTTACTGGAGCCAACCCCGTGACCCTAAAAAGGGATTCAGCGATTTGGAAAATAATGCATGGAATGTTGGAGTCTTCATTCCAGAATCACATCCTTGTGGTTTTCCTGCTTCTCAAACTTGTGTCTATGTTCAAGTTCAGTTCATATTGTCCTCAATAAAGCAAACTCAAGTATAGTCTTTGTTTTTCTATTGGCTTTTAAATATTTTAGGCTGGACTATATTTTTCATATGTGTGTTGAAATTAACCCTGATTCCAACAGATGTGCCAAATTTCCTTCCTTATAGAAAGAAACCATACAGTGTTCACAGCCTTATAAATGCACTATTAGCATTAGATTAGGGTTTTTATTTATTCAGATTAGTACTTCTGCCATTTGTTTAGAATTTAAGTGACAAACGTTAAGCTTTCCTTGAACACCATTTTCCTTAGCTTGATATATATTAAATATATGCAACACCTGACTGTCTCCTACCAACCAGAAGGCGCTTTGTCCAGGTGGTGCTGCTTGTCCGTTAAGCGACGTTGTGAGTTCAGGCCTGTTTCAGTGATGAACTTGGAATGCCTTCCTGGCTAAATCAGCTTTTTCTACCCACAGAATGTAGAAATTGATGCCACATTAAAAAGGTTTTTCTTTTAGAAAACCACAGTGGACCATCATGTGGAAAACACACAATGGGGTGTTTCTATCACCCAAACACACAATTGCCTCCCTATCCCAAAAGTCTGTGAAGTGAAACAAACACTGTGTTTCCAACATTCACTGAGTTTTTCACTATATCCCTAACTTACTGTGAGTGGTCTGCTCCCAAGCTCTTGCTTCATTCTGTGTATGGATTTTTTATTTCCTCCTGAAATATTTTATGTTAGGGTGGTTGGCACTTAAAAAGGCCATGATTGTGTCCATGAGATTTAAACACAGTGGTGGTTGGAAGGGTAGCCAGTCTAAATAAGGATTTTATATACATAAACTAACCATAAATAATGGAAGAAAAATCCGTTGATTTTAGATTGATAAGGTTGAGATGATCCTATTAAAAACATATATGTGTTGACCATAGATGGAACATAAATGTAGTCCAAAGACTACATCACAGCTCTTTTAACAAAGTGCGGTTCTCTGTTTTTCAGCCAGTGCAGTGTTTGCGTAGAGTCGGCCGTTTGATATCCTGCGATTCTTGGAGAAGGCCTACCTGGACGGAGATTAGGAAGAAAACGAGTCTCTAGTGAGCTTCAAAAGCAAAATGATGACGGGCAATCAAAAAAGCACTTGACCTGTGGCACTCGAAACATACGCCGCCTCCTGTGAGTTGGCACATTGGGTGGGCTAGGCTAGCCTTTTCAAATGCTATTGCTGTATCGAGGAGCATAAGTTTATTCTGAATATTCCCCTGAGTTTACTGTGCTGCTAATTCATCTTAACTGTGGGCTAATGAACCAAACAATTTGACGTCTTCTTTGCAGAGGGTTTTGGCTGCCGTGTGAGCACAGAAACTCGATGCTGGTGTGCTAGTGGCAGCGCCGGCCTCTCAGCGTAGATATCTTTATCACATAGCAGAAGCTTTTATTCACACTGGTGCTTTGCTGCAAGGGAATTACAAATTGAGATATCAGACAAATAATCTGTAGTCATCTGGGCCTGCGACACTACAAAGAAGATTACTGAGCAGAAACAGATGATTACATGTGCTTGCTTTAGTCTATCTGTCCTCATGTGCCGCTGTTAGCAGCTCTGCATTCTGCTTCACTTCCCCGACTGGCATAAATTGGGTTGTAGTAGAGAGAGAGGCTGCCCAATCTACCAGCGCTTCTTGCTGTTGATCAGGTGGGTTCAACAAATCAGAACGTGGAAACGTTTAAGTCAGGAAATCAGCAGCAAGGAGAGAAGGGGGAAACTGTGGAGCAGGCACGGTGCTAGATCTGGAGAACCTGCACTAGAGTGGTGTTTGCAAATCGGATTTACATTGTTTTAGAGAATTATTGATCTCACTTCGACGAGGTGCCGCCCTTCTAATGAATCAAAAGTCTAAAGAAAGCACAATATCTCATTTTTATCATTTCAAGTCTGCTTTTTAGAGCATTTGCAAAATGAATTGGTGGATTGTGTTGTCTCCACGTGTGACTCAGTGTTGATAAAGCTTCATGTCCTCGAGGATCTGCAGGGGAATGTCAGCAGAATGCAATAGTTGAGGATTATATCAGGGCTTATGTTGTGCTGCCTGCTGCGCTCGGAGTGATGCAGAGTGTTAGCAGAGTGTTAGCAGCATCCCCTGGCTCTGTGCGCTCTCCATTTTGCTTATAGAGGCAAAAGAGCAGCAGTGAGTGGGAAGCAGGAGACGGAGAAAGACGCTGTCTGAAGACACACCACAGTGCAAACACAGAGAACAGACTCACAGCCTCTCCGAACAGACAGATCAATGGTGGTCAACTCCACCATGAAGCCCTGAGGTAGCTGAACTGAGCCAACACATCGCAGATTATGTCTGAAAATTCAAATATTTAGAAAATAACTTGCAAAAGTGTAATTGATTATGAAATTGTCATTTTCCAAATGTCCAAACTTTCCTACTTGAGACGTTAAACAAATAACAGTTGAGCATTTTGCTGCAACCCCCTCATCTCCACATAAACAGTTTTTGATGTTTCTAAACTTATACTTAAGTCATTCACAAAGAAACTGAAACATTTAGAATCAGCCAGATGTGACCTCCAATGGGAGAGTCGGTGTGCTTCGAACAGAGATGAGAATGTTTGGCTGTGGGTTTAAAAAGCGGAGATGTTGACCTGAGATGAGGTTTAGAAGTGCAGATAGCAGTCATCGTGCAAACAGGATGTTTTCAAGCAGCCACAGAAAGGGAGCAGGTGCACAAAAAAACCCACTTTAACCTCCAATCAGAAAGCTTTTCATGCTTTTTGTTGGTTTTAAACTTCCCCAAATGCATGAAAAGGTCACATTTATAAGTGCAAGGAGGATTTTATTTTGAAGGATGATTTGCACTTGGGATTTTGTAGCCGCACTGGCACCACACCCAACATCAAAAATTCTTCAGACACCACAGAAAACCAAGCTTCACCTGGAAGTCCCCGCTGTCGCTCAGGTTAACACGGCTGCTGCTTCTTTCAGTTTAATGTTGACACTTTTGGATATCAAACAAAGCTTTTTTGCTTTGTGTTGTAATGTAGTGCAGTGTGTGACCCCCACTGGAGGCAGGTTTTCCTCTTCCTTTACTTCCAGGAGTCCAAAACTAATTAGAGTCGTGTTTGTTTATGCATTCATGTTGGTTTGAGGGGTGTCCCTTAGACTCCCTTATTGAAGCCTTTAATAAGAGCTAGAGTCAATCAACCTCCGTCGGAGCAGATTTATTCAGGAGCTCTTGACTCAGTGCAGTCCACACATGCAAACAACACAGATGGAGAACAAAGAAAGTGAGGTGGCACAGAGTTCATCTAAAGCAAAGACAGTCCAGAACTGTGAAGACCCACCCCTTGCAGACATGAGCCCTGCAGCCCCACAACCAACATCTCTACAGCATTGGCTAACAAACTGTATTTAAATAACACATTGTCAGCTCTAACATGGCATGCTGTTTTAAGATGTCTTTGCTATTTGTGACCTGAGAATTGTAAAAAGAAAGAAGTATCTTTTTGCCTAAAATGATGCTTGAGAAAAATGCTGCACATTGGTGTCCTAGTGCAGTGTTTTTCAACCGGTGTGCCACGGCCCACTAGTGTGCCGTGGGAGATGGTCAAGTGTGCCGTGGGAAATTGCCCTCATTAACTGATCTAAAAACATTTTCCATCTCCAGGAAATCAGCTCTTTGTTCATCCAAACAGGCCCTGATAAAACACTGAGGAGTTAGGAATATAAAATATCTTAAAATTACTTTTTCTTTGTGTTTATTTAATTCTATTAAAGACATCTTGATAAGAATGACGGAACAGCGATTTACCTGCAGCTATAACAGTTTGCGGAAAAGTCCCGCACCTTTAACTGTCTCCGCCAATCATTCTTGAAGGCTTAATCACATGTCATCAGTCTGACCAATCAGAAGTGGTTAAAGTCTTCACTTCCTTGTTCTTAATTCTGCTGATAAAGTCGCTCAGTTCTAACAAAAATAGCAGCTAAAGCTCGTCTTTAGCGGTGTAGCTTTCCACAGAGTCCGGTGTCAGACCGTGGAGCAAGTGAACAAAACAATGAAGCCCAGAGAAGAGAGTCTTTCGGCCCTTTTTCGGCAGTTTTCACACTACATCTCCCATGATGCATTGGCTTAAAGGGCCAGTGTCCCAGCGCACCATGAGTTGTCCCTGTGAAACTTTTTGAAACCACAACAAACAAACAAACAGTTTCTAAATTTTCTAATTTAACTTTTATTTCATCTCTTAGAAAAAACGGACACAACTTCCTGCTTTTTCGGCCACAAATATCACAAAAATGCACGTGAGATTGCGGGCGGGGGGGGGGCTGTCGAACAATACAGAACATGAATTTCTGCTTTTTTTTTTTTCTGATGCTGGTGTGCCGCGGGATTTTTGTCAAGGTTAAAGTGTGCCGTGTCTCAAAAAAGGTTGAAAAACACTGTCCTAGTGGACACTTGAAGTTCACGAATGTGAAGACCAGAAATCGGCAGTCAAAACCTACATCTGCTGTGTGGCTTTGTGTCGTTTTCACAAATGGAGGAACTGGACGTGAATCTGTAGCTGCAGGTACAGTTTGTGACTTATTTGCAGTTTAAATAGCAATGGAAGAAAACATTTATGATTTGGTTTGATGATTTAATTAGTTCAGTGAAATGTATTATTAAAAATATGCCAAGTATAGCCTTATTGTGAAAAAAACGGAAGTGTTTTTTAGGAACAGTTCCAATTTCTTCTTAGTGTAACTGCCAGTTTGTTTTAACTGTTGGATGAAGCGGCAAGTTAATGTTCTGTTTTCTGTTCAATTAATGCTGAAAAAGGATTCTGAGCAAACTCAGAAGAGCCTCTACGTCTACGCAGACGCGTTTACGTAAATTAACAATGTCCATGACGAAAGAGTTCTAGTAAAATGTGTGACTGCAAGGATGCTGTCATTGACTGTATATGAGAACTGAACTGAGTGACCCCTCCCCCCCACGTCCCTGGAAGTACCTGCTGGCTCCAGGAAGTACCTGCTGGCTCCAGGAAGCCGAAATCCCACGGACTTCTATAAAGAAACAAAGAGCTGTTATTCTATTGGTCAGAATAACCATTCTCGCACTGATTCATTTTTTAAACATGTTCTTGTTAATCTTCATTTTTTTCAATGCATTTTTCATGGAGTGCAAGTTATTTATGCTCTGCACTGACCAATCAGATGCCTCAGTAAAAAAGTAGGTGGTCTCACATTAAGCCTTTGAAGCGCAGCCCCCTTGTAAGGGACAGGGGTGTGGCCTTCCAACAAGCTCACTTCTGACTGATGAAAGTGGTTGCCATAGTAATGATGACTCAGATTGACACGGACCAATCGTTGCTTACTGACGTCGTCTGGCTCCTACATGGCGGTGTACGTATCACGTAACGATGGCCACTGGACTGACTGTATTCGGTTGGATTAGAAGAAGTAAAGCATTTCTCCTGGGTGATGTCACTCTGGCTCCGCCCAACTCTAACGGTCAATGGAAGCTGCCACTTTAGAGACTGCAGCTGGTGTCTGTCCCAGATCAAGAGAAAGTTGTTCCAGATAAAACTGTTTAACTTTCCTAACTTTTAATTTTAGTTCAGCATAACACCATTCTGGCTCTTCTACTCACACACACTGCTCCCACCGACCCCCGGCAGTTTTCTAGATCGACACCAGATGCTAAAAAGAGGAGTTTCTAAGGTCTCCTTCTGAGTACGATGCAGAGGCTAAAGCCAAGCTGTCATTTTCAAGATCTTCATTTCCAGCTCTTTGTCCTTCTTTCTCACTTTGAGTGTTTCTGACCCTTTCAGTGCTGCTGTTATCAGTGTAAGGGTACAGTTCCATTCTCTGTATGAACATGTCTGTGCTGAACTCATTCCCACACCCACAGTCTGCGGTCCCAGCCCCCGTTTGGAAACCATTTTCCTTCAAATGAAGTCGACTTTGCTGCTGTCAGAGTACAAAGTACTGTCAAAGCACTGGCATAATAATACACTTTAAGAATTGTATTGACAGCAGAGATGGGAGTCAACAATAGACGAGTCATGGCAGAGAATGCTGGTGGCAGCATGATTATTGTGCTGTAAAAACTAATTTCCTCTGAAAGCATTCAATTTCCTCACACGCTCAGTGCAAACGCAAATTACCACAAGAATGAACTAATTATAGTGACAGCGGAGCTTCACGTGTGCACTTGAAAACACACCAACACTTCCTGTTTATGATGCCTTGCCAACAAAGATGAAGGAGGAAAGAAAGTCATCCTAATAGAAATGTGAACTCTTTCATCCTCCTGCAATTTTACATTATTCTGGAAACACTTCAATAGATAAAATCAACATTTATTCATTCATTCATCTACTAATCTGCCTTGGCCCTTTCGGGGGTCACTGGACTGTCAGAACCTATCCCAGCGACTTACAGGTGAGGGCAGGGGACAGCCTAGACAGGTCGCCACTCTGTCGCAGGGCCACAATCACACACACTTACATTCACACCTATGGACAATTTAGTTCAACCAATTAACTTATGGAGCATGTTTTTGGACAGTGGGAGGAAGCCCACGGGGAGAACATGCAAACTCCACACAGAAAAGTCCCCCACTGGTCCCAGCCGGGACTTGAACCAGGGGCTGTCTTGCTGTGGGGCAAGAGCGCTAACCACTGCTCCATGGTGGTCCCCTTTTTTTCTAACCCATTCACACAAACATTAACACACTGATTGTGGCTTCCATCAGAGGCAAGGTGGGGTTCACTGTCTTGCCCAAGGACACTCCAACACATGGGCGGGCGAGGTAAGAATTGAACTTGCAATCTTCCGATCAGAGGTCGACCGCCCTCTGCACCAAGGCTGCCTCCAAAAAAATCAACATTTAACATTTTTGAAACCCTGAATAATGTTAGAAAATGACGTAGTACTTCTCCTTTTTTGGTGCTGATCTGTTATTTTAATTAAACTGAACAATTTCATGCACCAAAAAATTTAACAATACTTATTGTCATAAAATCACGGATGGCGCTAAACTTCTCCGTCTAAATGGAAGAAGACAGGGGTTACTGTGTTTGGAAAAACGGACCTGCTGGCAGGTAAACCCCTCTAATGCTAATTTTATTAGGAATGTTCTGACAAACATTTTAAATTCGACACACAGATCTGTGCCGTTTTCCAATCTAGTTTTTATCCCTTGAGGCTAATTAGTAAAGTCAAGCCATACCTTTCCTAATAACCCTGGAACAAGTGATCCATGCTTTTATCTTTCCCCACTGGACCACTATAACTCTCTGAACAGCAGTATTGACCCGTCTCTGCCCCGCCGTCTCCAGCTGCTCCAACATTCAGCTGCCAGCCTTTCACCAGTGAGGAGATCTCTCCAATACGACGTTCTCGTCCCATGCCTCAAGTATGTTAAAAACACCCAAACCCTGTTTTCAACTTAGTGGGTCCTTAAGATTTGACTTGTGGTTTCTAAATGTTTGATAGTCCTAAACTTTGGAATGCTTTCCCTCTCTCTGTGAGATCTGCCAGATCCCTCAATGATTTGAAATCACTTTTAAAAACTCCTTTTTTCCTCGAGGCCTTTACTCCAGGAACTCTTTTGATCAGAATCATCAGTGCCTTTATTGCTTTATCATCACTCTTTCTTTGATTGTTTAGTGTTTTTATCTCTCATAGTTACATTTTAATTATTTTTACAGCACTTTATTAGTTTAAGTTTTGCATTTAAACACTCCACAACATTTGGCAGATAATCTGTTTAACAGCAGCAGACACTGTGATTCTCCTGTAATCACCATTAACCAGAACCAAGAAGGCTGTTCCTCAAATGCTCCATTTAACACGCTCTTCGGTTCCTAAAATCACAATATTAATAATAAAGACCAACTTGAAGTTCATTTTTGAAAAAAATTGTAGTGAAAGGCGTCCCTCAGTGGCATTTTGGGATATGTGACCGTAGTCTCAGACATGATCAAGGATTTGTACATATTTCAATCAGAAAGCTCTGCTTTTACATGTATAAATGTTACATTTATTTTTTGTTCATTAGTTTGTTCTTACAGAAATAAAATAGCTGCATTTACAAAGAATTTGTAATAAACGCCTGATCTGAATGAAAATGCGTCATGCATATTCTGATCTGATCAGACTCATTTGCATCAACATTCCTTTCATTGAGATAGATTAAGGATTAGAGAGATTAGAGATATTTTTTATTGATCCCACATTGGGGAAATTCAATTGTTACAGCAGTTCAAAAAGCAGAGAAGAATGACAGCAATGTGCAAAAGTGAGGGGTGTTCAAAGTGTGCCAAAATACAAATACAAAATGTGCAAAAATAGAAAAAGTAAAAAAGGAATAACTTATGTACACTATTACGACATAACGTATGTTATGAGTAATAATAAAATTAAATAAATAAAGTAAGGACACAGAATATACAGATGGTCTATGGATGTATGATAACCGGTTTGTACATGCATGTTTAAACTGTGGCATTGTACAGTCTCACAGCTGTTGGGATGAATGACCTCCTGAACCGTTCCTTCCTGCATGGGGGGTGTAACAGTCTGCCACTGAAGGAGCTGTTCAGTGCCTCCACTGTCTGATGCAGTGGGTGAGAGGTGTTGTCCATGATGGATGTTAACTTGGCCAACATCCTCCTTTCACCCACTTCCTCCACAAAGTCCAGTGGACAGCCCAGGACAGAACTGGCCCTCCTGACCAGCTTGTTCAGTCTCTTCCTGTCCCGGTCTGTGCTGCCTGCTCCCCAACAGGCCACGGCGTGGTGGATAACAGAGGCCCCCACAGAGTCATAAAATGTCCTTAAGAGAGGCTTCACACTCCAAAGGACCTCAGTCTCCTCAGAAGGTGGAGGCCACTTTGGCCCTTCTTATACAGGGCATCGGTGTTGTGAGTCCAGTCCAGTTTCTTGTTGAAGTGAACACCCAGGTACTTAAAACTGTCACTACCTTAATATCCGAGCCCTGGATGCTCACCGGTGTGAATTGTGGTGTTCTCCTCCGGAAGTCAATCACCATCTCCTTCGTAGATAGGTGGTTATGCTGATTGTTGATCCGATCGTGGTGCATAGAAGCAGTTTATTCAGATCGTGGGTCACTACTGCTCTGGTCTAGGTCATGAGTAGACGCTCCAGAGGAGGCTTTGGGGTGCAAACAGGACCGGCCAACTGCTCCACACTAGCAAGGCATGTCTCTGAGCAGAGCAGCCGGACTCATAGCTTTGTGTTTGCGGGCAGGGGGGGGTGCTTTGTTCGGACCGGAGTCCGTCCGGCTGCTCTGCCTGAGCGAGCTGCTGGACTTTAGAGGACCGTGTCTCCAAGCAGAGGAGCGGCTTTGGGACGGTGTGGCGGATGTAAACTTTTGTTACAATCAGATCAAGTTTTTCTGGGCCCAAAAGTTCAGTTCTGAACTGATAATGTTTTTACTCTGACGTATTCATTTTCTTAAAGAAGGGCAAACTAAAGTCTGCACATACATATGATGCTCCTCATAGTTATTTGTTTTATTTTGTAATCATTAATTATTTTTGTAATAATTAAAAATAACAATTTTGTAATTATTTTTATTTTTTACATTGTCTAATTTTATTAGCCTAGACTTAACCTCATGCACGAGTCTTCAACCTGTTCATTTCTGGAAACGTATTAACCTGACAGTGTTGCAGCTCAGTGTGGATGTCTGTGGAACACCGACCGGACTGTAATGAGGAGGGATTGCCCCAGAGGCGGGTGACCCCTCTCTAATAGCCCAATGTGCTTCACCGATCAGGCAAGGACACAAAAATGAATCACCGACGTGGAATTCACAGCAGGGACTGAGCGGAATAGGTCGATAATGACATAACTATTCATTTGCCCTGAGCTCTGGCTCTCCCAGAACTGGCTTTTTAAATGGCTTTTACTGAATGGAGAGTGACATTGTGTTCAATCTTCCTGGATCTGCTGTAAGATGATGATAAAAGAGAGGCGTAAAAGGAGGGAGGGGGCCCTGCATATGCAGTGTGATAGCTTTAAGTACAGCATTCCTATCCTCTGCCTGACTTATAAGTCACAGGACACAACAGGTATCATCAACTATTAACATCTATACTCTCATTTCAATGGAGAGACCAAATACTTTGAACATTTTCATTGAGTTTTATGTCCTTTTCCCCCTCAAATCCCAAACAAAACTCCACTCTTGACACTCTTGTCTTAGATTTTGCACTCATCTCACAAAACACTTTTTGTTTTTCCCAAATCTTAACTGCCTACATAGAATTGTTAAGTGTGACAGGGATTTCCCTGCAAGGCTGGAAGTCAATTATTTATCAGGCAGCTTCTAAAAGACATCCAATCACAAAAATATGACAGTGAACAGATGCAAAAGACAGACAAACAATGGCAGCAGCAGGAGGGGGAAATTATTTGACAGATCCTAACAAAGAACAAAGTTCCAGCAATATCTGGAATCTTCTAGAGAAGGAATCCTGTCCCAAGTTCTGCACCAGAGATCAGATGCATTTCGCCAGATGGAGCAAACTATCAGAAGAAACCAACGTGTGTGCAGTTTAAACATGTCACTGTCAGTGAGAAGTGAATTTGAGTTATGTGCAGATATCTGCAATGACTAAAGCAGTAACAGGACTGCACAGTGGTTGGCGCTCTTGCCTCCCAGCGACATTGGTTTGAATCCTGGCTGGGTCCTTTCTGTGTGGAGTTTGCATGATTTCCTCGGGTTTTCTCCAGGAACTCCAACTTCCTTCCACCGTCCAAAGACATGCATCATAGGTCAATTGATCACTCTAAACTGTCCCTGTGTGTGTGATTGTGTGGCCCTGAAACAGACTGGCAACCTGTCCAGGGTGTGAACCCCGCCCACGCTCAACAGTAGCCAGGTTAGGCTTTGGAAGGCTTCTCACCCTGAAAGGAATGAAGTGGGGTAAGAAAATAAATGAATGGTTGGATATAATGAAACAGTAACTGATTTTTTTTTCAAACAACTTGAAAAGGGTTTAAACAAAGACAATCATCTCCAACTACATCCAACAAAAGTGGAAAAAGCATGTGCACAGCAGATCCTTGAGATGTGGGCCGAGTCTAGTTTTTACTTCTAGCCGTGTGAATGAAAACGTAAGCAGATGAAACACAAGCAGCAACATGGAAACATGCATCTTCTCTCTTTTTTTCCCATATGCCAACATTCTGCCTTGCATTCCTCTGGGCCAGACAGCAGCATTCAGTCTGCTTTCTATTGCGCTAAAGGCTAAAACAACAAGGATGGACACATAAAAGCAGAAATCTCTCAAGTCTTTGAGGCTCACATGAAATGCTGTGGACATTCCTGTTTTTCTCCTCTTTGGCTCCACTTTTGAACACAGACTGCAGTTTGACATGTGCTGCAAGGACATGTCAAACGTGATGATGTCGCAGAGGATTCCAGAAAAATGATTATTTTTTTAAGTTGGGCCTGATCCCAGAACTCTCCAGACCATCAAAGCACGTGGAACTTGAAATCACATTTCACATCTGTGTCGACGCAAAACTGGAGAGAAAACGTTTATAAAATGATTTTAATGTTCCTTTAAAATGCAGTTTTTATCTATTAGAATAATTAAAGGCTGTTCAAATCAGTCTGGGCTTTAAAAAAGTTGTTCCCCTGTAAATCTTGCTGTGTCTCTGTTAGCAGCATCTTTTGTGTCAAAACCTTTGTCAGTTTCATGAAGCTGAAATTGAGCGTGGATCACTGATGTCTGTTTAGTTGTGTTTAAGTTCAGGAAAATGTGCTCTTTTTTTATTCTATTTTCACCGTTTTTGCAATTACAGCTCAAGTTAAAAGGGACATGTAGGTCGTCACTACGGTGCTTTCTGACCAGACTCCTCGATGAATTGAGGGTTAATAAATGAAACTCCCCAGGAAGTTCCTCCAGAGTCTGTATTTGTGACTAAATAGAAACTAAGCAACACCTATATCACCTCGAGCATTCAATTTAAAACAGTCTGAAGGTCCCACTCCGATGAAAATGGTTGTTTTTGCTGTTTTTACCATCTTCTTGTGACCTTTTTCTGACAATGGAGGACATATAGAAAGCAAGTGAAGCTTCACATTGCATTTCTGAGTATTTCTTTATTCAAATTGTTGTGAGTCAGAAGGAGAAGAAAAAACTGAATCAAATAAAAGATTGTATTTGTAAAGTGGAAAAGCACCAGAAGCTCCCTGCTCTGCTCCATTCTGATCACCCACCTGCAGACAAATAGATCCATGAACGTCGTTGTTTTCCTCGTTTGAGCTGGAATCTGGATCAGAACTGGACGGCGGGATGGTTCTGATATGGCTCACCATTTGTGTTGCACTGCTAATGTTAGGTTGAGGGTGTGAGGGGCTGTAAGCTAGTGGGGAAGCCTGTAAATAGAGAGTTTCAGCGATTGGAGGGGAATAATGGGGTTGCTCTGCACCAACAGTCCCGCCAACAACTCAGAAGTAAATTTCTGATGAATTCCTGCTGCTCTGCAGAAACTATGTCCTAGAAAACAACACAGATTTTTGGAATTTGGCTAAAAACTTTGAAATCTTAATTAAAAGACCACTGGGAACAGAGTGGGACTTTGAAAGTCTTACTGTTTATAAGTAACATTGATTAAAATCCTGTTTGATTTTAATTGATGTATATTTTTTTGTTAATATTATTTTTTCATGTTATGGTTTGGTCCTTCTCAATAAGAATCTTCCTTGTTTGAATGTTCTGGACTCTTCTATGGAGTTTCAATTCTGCAGACTTGGACTCGGCTCCGATTGGTTTGACTGTATTTCTTAAAAACAAACTGTAGGCTGTTGTTTTTCTGGAGTCGTGTCACTCCACCATTTTAGTATCTTTGTGTTCATTCCCTGAAGGTCGGTAGAAGCTTTGCTAATGGGAACTTCCTCCATGCTCTCTGTGAAACTGAACCACATCCCCTTAATTCCTCACAGTATCAAGAATCAATAGTCAGTTTGAGTTCAGCGTGTCTTAATGCTGTTGAACAGGTTCTGTAAATGCTTTGCATAATGCTAAAGTGGAAAATAAAGATAACACGAGGTAAACAGTTTTTTTGTTTTTTGGAAGTGAAACTGCCGACATTCTCTCTTTCTTGTTCCAGAAAACCGTCCCTCAAGGCTTCTCTGAAGTCCTCGATCAAAACTGTCATTTGCATAGATTTTTTATGAGGTTATTATTTGTCACATATAATATTTGAAGTCACTTTTAGATTATAGTTTTAATTTCACCACGTTAATTTCCTGTGATGGTCAGTTTAAAAAAGAAATCTGAAATAGGGGTGGGTATTGGCAAGAGTCTGGCGCTATGATACATACAATACATATGATACATCGCATGTTATATACATACGATACCTATCCCGATATATATACGTCTCACGATACAATACGTGTCATCATGTTGTACTGGAATACGTTTTCTTTAGTTTTTTTTTAAAAGTATGACTTGGAAAAAAACTTCTACCTGAATATTAATACTCCTTTTATTCTAATAAAATGGTGACATTAATTTTATTTAATGATCACAAGCACTGCAACTGCATATCATAAACAAGTTGCTTTTACTCAAGCAAATTCATAGTGCTTTTATTTTGGTAGATTAAGAACTATTTGTTCTTAAAGGGTCAACGTTGTCGGATTTCCACAACCAAATATTTTTCAGTATAAAAAAATAAAAATAGAATAAATGTGCCTTAACCAATAATGTTCTAAAAGTATGATTGAGGAAATAAAACTGTTTATTTTCAATATTGCTTAATGTAGCTTCTTCTCCAGTACTTTTAAACGGTTCAGGAGCCTGATGAGGCAGCACGACAGGATGAAGGACAGCGCCTTAATGTGGTTAAGATGCTGTATTTCAAGTCTGCTCTGCAGCTGCAGCTCCTCTTTCTGACACGCAGAAGTAAACCAGTAACGGTCATCGCCACGACGTTGGCCCTTTTTCAGAGCGTTGTACACATCACTCTGATCCATCAGCTCGCTGAACTAGAATCTATTGCTGGGAGGTTCTGCAGAACTTTGGCCCGCTTTGCCGACAGCAAATAAATAATTAAATAAATATTGTCCTCACAGCATTTTGAATCGATACAAATATCACCAAATCAAATATACCACAGTCAGTTGATTATTTGCCCTACACCCCCTAATCTTGATCCGTTTCTAGGAGCCTGTAGGAGGCCACTGCTGCTTCCAGCCTAAACCACTTAAACAGCAAAGCTGGGGCTCATTTAATTATTGCAGAACAACCTTTCAACCACTTCCCACAGTCCAATCCCATTACACAGCATACCAAAACGATGGGAAGAAGCTCAGCCTTTGGGCTGTGAAAAGCATTGCCACCCATACAAAAGTACAGCAGTAATTCTAGTGCATGACCATGGCGAGGAAACAGCACTCATGCTTCTTCAAGCAAACACTGAAAGCTATTACTCCACAGATTCCACCTGCACCACTTCTGTGGAGCAAAACATGAGGAAAAGAGTAGCAAGGTGTGGAGACAGGGGACCTAATTAATTATGCACAAACAGTAAAAGGACTTTTACAAGTTTAAACATGTCAGCAGAGACCTGACAATGTCAGGAAGGAGCTCAGCGAACAGAAGGACTGCAGCCCAAAAACCTCATTATTGAATCCTAAATGTCAGGTTAGCATGTTTTCAGGGGTGGCTGCAGCAGAGGTGTATCAGAATTCATCCTCTGATAAGAAAGTTGCAGGTTTGGTTCCTGCTCTGCCTGTGCGTCAAAGCAAGGCACTGAACCTCTAGTTTTTTTGTGATGTAGAAAATACACTGGGGGGGGGGCCGCAAGCTCCCTGCTCCTCTTCACAAGAGGAAGGGGAAGGGGGGACAGGGCTGCTCCACACCAACAGTCCTGCCCACAACTCGAGTTTCCAATGAACTCCTGCCGGCCTGCAGAAACTATGTCCTAGAAAAAGACAGGTTTTTTTAAATTTTGGCTGAAAATGTCATAATCCTAATTAAAAAACCACTGAGAACGCTTTGAAAATAGATCAAAAGATGATCGGAGAGGGACCTTCAGAGGTCTGTGTCTTTAAGCTGTTGCTAACATTTTCTCTGATGAAAAAACGTACAGTGTGCTAACTGCTGAAGATCTGTTCAGCTCAGGATGGAAAGACAAGCACAAAGTTGGTTTGGCTGGCAGCCTTTTTTTGCCTGACTGCTCTCTTGACCTCTGTTGAGAAACCGGTCATTGCTTAAAATGAAGCCACATCTGCCACATATAGATGGACTTTTAAGACTGAAGAATATGTAAACAGGTGTAAGAAATTAGTCTGAGAGACTATTTTGTATTTTGATGACTTTATCAATTAGAATCATTTTCACACAGAAACTTGAAACAAAAGAATGTTCTAAAACTGGCGACCTGTTCAGGGCGAACTCTTTACCCAGCAGTAGCTGGGCTGGCTCCAGCAGCCCTGACACCCTGAAAGTAATTCAGCGGATTCAGAGAAAGGATGGATTTTTCTGATTTTCTGTTTCATCATAAACTTAGTCTAATGATCAGTACATTTTCTGAATGTCTTTCCATTTACAGGGAAATGCTTCATTTCATTGCTCTTTGCTACCTGACAGCACCACAGAGAGAGTCTATGAGGTAACCAGGGGTAACATCACTTTATGATCGTTCTCAGCCTGGTTGCGTTTGACGTCATGCTTCCCCTCTGAGCGTGAACGGGCTGCGTGTTTTCCTGACAGGCCACAGAGCTCAGGCGGAATTTACAGCCTGGCAGGGATGATGTAAATTCAGCAGGCATTTTTATGAGCTGGTGGAGACGGAGCTGCCCTGCTGCCGGGGGGGCAAGAGAAATGGATCTTGCTGACCAGTGTCTGCAGACAAATCACAGTCAGGCAGGAGCCCCAGCGTGATCCTTTCATGTGTGTGTGTGTGTGTTGAGGTAATATTTAATTCATTAGAAGCAGTGCTGGTGGAGAGGAGAGACCGGGGTTGGCGTGTGCTCTGGACACGCGTGTGGAGAAGGTTTCTAATCCCTCCAAACATTTTCATTCAGGATTTATACTATTCAAAAGAAACTGTTTGGTGTTACAGCTTTAGTCTGGATGGACTAAGCACACATTACCTGTGAATTTAAACATTTGCAGAAAAAAAATCTGTATCTCAGCAAAGGTTTTTACTTATTGTTTTCACTTATATAGGGCTTTAAATTCACACACTGGTGCCAACCTTCCACCAGCGGCAAGGTGGGGCTTAGTGTCTTGCCCAAGGACACTTCAACATATGGGCGGGAAAGGCAGAAATCCAACCTGCAATCTTCCGATCAGAGGTCGACCGCCCTGTTAATCAGACCATGCATGGCCTGATCATTACACTTCACTGATGAGACGGATGAGATTGATTCATCTGGTAAGTTTGATGATTGATCCCCCATCATGCATCATGTTGTTTACAAGCCTCCACTGAGGCTAGTGTAGTTGAGAGGTGCAATAAAACCCAAAATGCCTGCACCTGCTCAGTCTGTTCAGATTTGCCCTTTCCTCACAGTGGGACAGGTCCTGATGAACAAAATGCCAACAACATAAATAAAGTCATGCTTAGCATTTCACTGCTAAGCCATATAGGATTGGCACCATGAGGCGTTTTTTGTTTCCAAAGGAAAGCAGGAAGCAGTGGATACAGTTTATTTACCGGATTTTACTTTGGCTGTGGAAGTGTGCCATTCAGATTTATGGAAGAACTCTTCATTTAAAAAAAATCACCACAAACTGTTTACTAAATGTGGTAATGTTCTGAACACAGGGTCTCTGTCAGAATGGTAGATCTGTACTTTAGTCACATTCACCCATTTGGAGGATTGACCGGTACCGTCGGTACTGGTTTTTGGGTTGTGGAGGGTCATAGAGAGGAGTGGCTGCATCTTAACGGGAGCACAGGTGAGTCTTGCAGTTCCCTTGATGCACTTGACAAAGTTGAATTACTTAGTTATTATATAAAAACAGACCAAACTCTATTTTAGAAATCAACATAGCTCAACAAGTTTGAATAAGCAAACTCTCCCGACAAGGACCTCAAAGCGCAGGTCTTCCATTAGGTATTCTCTTGTTGGTTTGCCCCGCCCTCGAATTTCCTGGCCAATGAGTAAAGAGTTCTTTGGTTACAAGGTTTTGTTTACCAGCTGTGGTCCGGAACAGGAAAGTCCTTTTGACGGCAGTCTGACTACAGACCAACGCTTCAGGACTTGATCAGAACCAAATGAAGCGGACTCTGTCCGGACCGACAGACTTTTCTAGTCTGAATTCATTCTTGGTTTTTGGGCTGTCTGCATTTGTGCTTAGATTAATGTAAAAAAATAACTTCAGACATGTTCGAGGAATGTTTCCTTTTAAAACAGTCCCTCTCATTCTAAATCAGCTTTGAAACCTTTTATTCTCTGACACTTAGAAAGCTGCAGTTCAATGCAACAGAGCTTTTGTCCGTCACACAGGAAAATGGAAACAGTTGCTCAGTTTTCAGCTGTCCTGCTGGGATAAAGTTTGCTTTATTGTCAAAAGTAGCAGCATAAAGTAAAATTAGAAACACATTAGAGCTGTGTGGCTATTGTGCAGTCCTTTGAGAGAAATCTAATTCTGCTCGGTGAGATCAGCTCCAGGTCTTAACTTCAAATTGTTTAGTTTAGCTCCTTTAAACATTAAATTATATTGTAGTTTACTAATGGCCTATATGACTAATACAGCACATAGAAAAATTCAATTATTCGTGCCAACCATGTATTTGTATGAAAAACAGCTTCTCCACTAATAATAGAAGGAAGCTGCTGTAGATTAGGACTGGGTCAGGGTGGGACCATGGTCCATGAATCAAAAGTGATTGGTAAATAGCTGTTAAACAGCTTGTTTTCTGACAAATCATCAATACTTTGCAGGACTAATGTGGGTTCACGTTGAAATCCGATGAAATCTTGGAAACTAATATATTCTTGGCTGCTTGGGAGGGAATATGAGTATCGATCAGTGCTGCCATAAATACTGCTGTAAAGTCCAGCACAGCCGTGCCATCAGCAGAATGTAGCTCAACGGCCTGTGTGACATTTTTACTAAAACCCAAATACAACTCATAAATTGACACAACCTTAAGCTATCAGAGCAGCATCTCTTGACTGCGGGGTTATTGGCAGTAGACTCTTGAGGATTAAAACGGCCACATCTAATCAATTCAATCTGACTCCACAGCACATCTGGAGACAAAGTGATCAGATATTCAACAGTGAAAAGGTTCCCCCCGCCTCTTCACTGTTTCTTTAAGAAGAACCCCAACACGCTGTTGAGCCTTCTGCTCATAAAAAATGACAAAGATTAGCTCATTAACCAGCTCTGAGGTCTGCAGAATGGATGAGGCTTCTGCTCTGCTGTGTGTGTCGTCACCGGAGGACTGACTTCCTGTTGCAGCGCAGCATCAATAAACCTGCACTGCCAAAAGCCGCTGTCATTATTGTGGATTTGTATTCAAATCCGTCTGCAGCAGCATTAAGATGAGCTCCATCAGATCATTTCACTGCTAACAAACAGTGCAGGGTGGCTCGCTGGTCCTTTGGTGCCGGGACGTACAGATCAGAAGCTTTCAGAGGAGTCTGTGAGCACACAAAGGACAAATAAAACCGTACTGAAGGTAAAGTGGTTGCACGTGTTAGTTTACCTTTCTGTGGGGTGTGTGTTTGTATACATGTCACATGCATATAATGAAGTGCGAGTGTGTGTGGAGCATGTCTGTGCACCTAAACAAGCATATTTGTGTTTGTAAGAGGGCAGGTTTGGAAAGTGATAAATGACCTCAGGCCCATCGTTGGAGTAAAATCACTAAATCTATTATGCAGCTGGTTGTGTATGTGTGTGTGTGAGATAGGGTTCTGCTTTTTTAATAGGCTGACCTACACATCACCAGAGGCTGTGAAGGTAGAGCTCTAGTCCCCTGAGATGTTTTTCTCATGGGACAGAGACCTGAAAGATGATTGGCAGAATCAGAGGAAGGCTTCTGCTGTCTCTGTACATTACAGCTTCTGCTTACAAATGTGCAAATGTGTTGATTTCAGGCCTGAGTCTCACCTGTGTGCAACAATTTCCAAACGTTCGTCTTCCAGGGCTTCTGAAAATGTCCAAACATGTTTGCATTGCTCCTTCTTTTTGTAATCTGCACAGCCTTACTCTTGTGTTGTTACATTTGAACTGTTTTAACTGCGTTTCTTAAACTCAAAACCCAAACTTTCCTTTAAAAGCATTTCAATGTTTCTCTCATTTTAAGAAAAAATGTCTTATTTTCTGTCGTGCAAGAAAAATTAATCTCATAAAGAAAGTTTTTCAACAGCAAAAATAATCTAAGGGTGTATTCAGTCTGGAAAAATCAGTTTGTCCCGAGTCGAGTCCCAAACCTTACGTTTGATTTGTATTCAGAATGGCATCAAGCCAGACCAAAGCTTGTGAATGAAACCATGTGACTAAAGATCTCTTCAGCCATTGGCCAGGAACTACGACGGTGGGTCAAAACAACAAGAGACAGGCAGACATGCTGTGCCTTACAGTCCCCATTGGGACAGCTAACTTATATTAAAAGTTAATATTTTGGGAATGTCGGGAACAACACTTGTTACTTTGGTTCAGCGGTTCATGCTGAAAGGCGGTTACTGGCAAGGAGACACGCCATGTTTGCTTTACCTCAGAAAATGCTAGCAGCTACAGTGATGAGGAGACGTTGGGTATGAAGCTACGCTGATAAGTGTTAATGAGATATAGTTTAGGGGGAAAACAGTGAGAAGCAACGTGTGTCACGTTAAAAGTGGCTTTGATGAGCCTGAATTCAACCAACCGCATTTTAAAGAGTTGCTGTGTCTCATGGTTGTGGTGTTATGCCATGTTTTTAAGAGAATTCTGTTAGGGAACTACAAGGAAGCCTTTAAGATGATGTCACAGTAGCGCCGGGTGTTGCCGCGTAACAAGACACGGAAAAGCATCTGAGAAGCATTTTCAGCTGTTAAAATCTAACAAATAAACATTTGGACCCTTTTTTAATCGTTGCTTTGTATTTGTCCGCTGCTCATCTGTTGCTTCATTCCTACTCTGTTTACATCGACTACGGTGGCCGTTTTTGGTCCAGTTGGTCCGATCTGAGGAGGGTCAGATCGGACAGAAGCTCGGTCTGATTGGAACGAACCGAGACCACCTTGAAAAATGGGTCCAAGAGCGTTTTGGTCCCCAACCAGGGTCCGCTTGGGTGTATTCAGACTGAAAAATTGTTCCGGATTGTTGGGGGAAACAAACTCTGGTTCACTTTAAGTGAACCAAATCGGTTCAGTCTAAATACACCCTCAGTTTGAGAACACCTTTTTTCTGTTGTCAATTTGATATTTTTTGTTTGTGCAATTGAAAAATTAAACAAAACATAAAAAAAGTTAAAGAATAAAGAAAATATGTATCAGTAACTAGAATTCTTGGTGTTTTTCCTGACTAAAGAAAATCTGCAGGTGGAGTCAGACATTTTGTCTTATTTCCAACGAGCCTGTTTTTGCTGTTTGAAGCAAAGCAGACAAACATATAAAGAGTTTTGTTACATGATGAACATGAACAAAATCAAGAGAGGCTAGACATCAAACTGAATGTGTTATAGGTGTGAACATATCCCATTTTGACTTCAGGAACACTTTGGTCCCATATTTGCTTAAACCTCCTGCTGATTATTCTTTTGTGTAATTTTTTGCTGATTATTTGTGATTCAGATGGAAATGTGGTGCAAAACTGGATTTTGCTCCTCAGTATTACTTGTAGTTGCATCACCGTCAGAGCCATGTGAGACACAAGTCCTTAGATTCAACATGACAAATTATAAAAAACACAAACTGTTGATCGAGACTTGTGTTCCAGCAACTGACTTCACCAAGACTTTAGCCTTTTGGCTAAGAAAGAAAGATTTGACACTTTTCTCCAAACCAGCAATGGAAAGTTAAAAGCCCAGGGTTTTTAACTGTGTATTGGTAGAGAAGTATCCGTCCGTCCGTCCGTCCGTCCGTCCGTTCGTCCGTGCGTCCGTGCGTCCGTGCGTGCGTGCGTGTGTCCGTCCGTCCGTCCGTGCGTGCGTGCGTGCGTGCGTGTGTCCGTCCGTCCGTCCGTGCGTGCGTGCGTGTGTCCGTCCGTCCGTCCGTGCGTGCGTGCGTTTATGCATCCTTTTCCAGCTGGGTTTGGTTCGGGCTTTGGGGGAAACCACAGTAAGGGAGCAGTGACCTCTTCCAGCTGAGTCTGAAACAGCAAAACAGGTTCACTTTTTTAATAAATGGCTGCATGACTTTAAAAAAACTAATAAAAAACATATTTTCAAATAAATAAAAGCCCAACAATAACAAAACGATGCCAGCAGCATCAAGGAAACAGCAAGGAGAAAGTGTAGGAAAGCTTAAATGTCAATGAGTCGCACAAATGCAAAAACATTAATGACAGCAACATTTAGATTCAAGAACAGTTAAAAATTCTAAGACATGCTAAAAGTTTTTTCTATTCTATAGTCAATTTGTTTATTTGTAAATAAATTGACTTCAACTAGTCTATTCAAGATGTTTAACAAAGCTAATCATCACCCTTCCTCCACCATGCTTGACAGTAAGCATTCAAACTGAAGTGTTTGTGTATTTAAAATGAACCATCCATCCATCTTCTAAACCCGTCTAGTCTAGGGGTGCTGGAGCCTCCATCACCTAATGGGCCAGGGGTGGGTACACCTTAGATGGTTTTGCAGTCCATCACAGGATAAAATAACCAAATATGAATATTCCGTATAATTTATGTTTGTTTACACATCTCATACAGAATTGGGATTTTGCTGAATCCCTTCCTGAATTCCCTCCTGTCCCCTTCAGGACTGTCTCAGTGGGTTTGTACAGTGTATTACTAAGCAGTGGAGCATTTAGAGCTACTTTGAGTATTGCACAGCCTGACCTGAGGGTCAACATGCTGGGGCGTAAAACCCTGGGAGGAGTGGAACATTCTCCAGGATTTCTGCTTGTTTTTTTGTCTTTTTCTCTGTACTCAAACATAAATGCTGCTGTTTGACCATGTGCTCCCTCCTGCTGAAGATCATTTGAAAAATCCCCCCCCCCTGATTTAACCCTCCTTACAAGGGGGTTTTGTTTAAGGAAACTGTAATCAGCTGCATTTAGACAGTAATTGCTTCAGTGTCCCCAGAAGTCACTTCACACAAGCACATCTCCACAGCATCCGTGCCTTCTACACCTCCACACAAGGATGTGCGTGCTTCCTGCTGTCAGCCAGACAGAATAATCAGACGAAGCTTTTGCTTTTATGAAGCTTTATTGATTATTTTTGACCTGCATATTTTTGAGCTACAGTTAAAGCCTCTGAAAGCCTTTGAAGTTAGCTGCGTCATTAACTATTTTATATATAATTTATGTAGGTTTTCTAATAAATATTTATATTTTGATCTTGTTAAGCCACACATTGCATCTTTTAATATTGTTTAGGTGAGAATTTGCATAAATGTAAACATTCTATCTAATGAACTATCAAACCTAATCTTTATTGTTTTTGGCTTTTATTTTAAATACATTAGAATATATTTTTTTGCATTTTGCAGGGCTTTGTTTCAGCTGTG
This sequence comes from Oryzias latipes, assembly GCF_053564925.1. Lineage (NCBI taxonomy): Eukaryota > Metazoa > Chordata > Actinopteri > Beloniformes > Adrianichthyidae > Oryzias > Oryzias latipes. The sequence goes on along the minus strand of NC_136255.1, from coordinate 1,751,514 downwards.
ATTGTGTTTTGGTGCGTCAACAAATCAAAATAATTCCAGATGCCTGTCATTTTTCTGCTTTTACTAAGCGTACGCTTACGTGATTTACATGTTCTGTACCTTGACTGTTTAACAGTATGACTTGTTTTTTTAATCACAAATATCAGGTTCTGTAAAAATACTAGAAACAAAACTTTTGCTGAAGTTTATAATATTGTCTCAATTGTGCAATAATTGTACACGTTTACTTGAGTTTTATTTGAGATGAGTGGTTCGCGTCTTTAATATTTGGTCAAAGCAAAACTCTATATTTCTATGAAATGATTTGTCAGTTATCTTTGACTTTCTGCCTCAGAGTTTTAACTTAACTTCTATAGAGAAATAAACAGCTGTGAGTTACTCTACTAATCAGAATAAACATTCTAGCTCTGATACCTTTTTTTTAACATGTTCTTGATTGTCCTATTACTTAGTTCAAGCTATTCAAATCATGAACTGACCAATCAGACGGCTCAGGAAAAGTAGGTGGTCTCACATTGAAATGTTTCATTGACAGATTTAGTGTAGTTGGTAGGGGTGTGGCCTTCCAACAAGCTCACTCCTGATTGGCAAGAGTGGTTTCCATAGTAACGGTGACTCATTCCAACTCAGCTCCAACACGGCGGCGTCCATATCGCATAGTGGCGACTGAATTAACTTCATTTGGTTGGAGTGGTAGAAGAAAACTATTTTCTATGGGTGGCATCACACTCTCCCTTCCTTTTTCAGATACAGTCAGTGTTTTGTTCCCATAATTATTGCTGCTGCTTTTAATTATGACTTTATGAGGAACATTCTGAATTCCACAGATGTAAGGCTGTTATAAAAAATCCTAAAACAATTATTTTGACAAATGAAAGAGTTTAAATATAATCTAAACTAGTTCTGTTAGAGAAGACTTTTTCAAACTACATCAACTAAATTCTTGGTAATATTTATACTTGTCAGCTTACAAATACGCTCACGCAAAAAACTGGAGATACACGACAATTAAATGTATTATTTGCAAGAAGGAAGGTTGCTTCAGGTTGAATTTCAAATGTGAACAGTTTCTGAAATCTCAAATGTGTTTTGGAGAAGAAAAAATGTATTTGATAAAAAAAAAAATCATCCTACTGTTGTGCAACGGTTCTCACTGCACGTCACCGAGCAGCTCACAAAAGAAAATCATTGACAGTTAGAATGGGATCTTCTTTGATCAGTGTCTCACTCAATTTCTCCTCTGTGTCGGCCTGAGCAAAGAAGCTCTGCTCAGGCCGACCCCCCCCCACACGTCTCAATGAAAACCAGGCAAACACATTGATTTAGTGGAGACGGAGTGATGGCTGGGAGCAAACCAAGCACGGGTGCTGGATGCCGACTGCTGTCGGTTTCTAACTGAACATTTTCTGTGCAACCGGCCCAGACTTCAGCAGCTCTTTAATGATCATCGTAACGTTTTAAAGAAACGTTACCAGAAGGTCTTCAGCAGGAGGAATACATGAAAGTCCGATTCTTCTGGGATACACTTTAGTTTTTACAGTCGAGTTTGGTCTTCTTATCCTTTTGACTTTATGATTCTTCAGGATACTAAGGGCAGATTTGGTGGTGATCCTGGAAACTTTACAAAATTGTGTTTATTGCAAAAAAATGGAATAAAATGGAATAAAAAATGGAATAAAATAAAAGATCTTTCATTAAGGATCTCATTTTTTGTTAATATTCAGTTGTGAAAGCAAGACAGCATCTTCTTTGGCAATCACAATCCTCTTAGCTTTATCTGATCTTAAAAAAACCCAAAAAATGCATCAAGACTTGAAAGAAGGTTTTTAAAACAGCTGAATCAATAAACAGGAGCAGTCAAAGGAAGGATGGAACAAGCTCTCATGAAGCAAAGGCATATGGGCCTTGATGGGAGTTAAAATCCTGCTGGGGTTGTATCAGACTCTTAATTACAGTGTCACAGTATGGCAGTGTAAACAAAACAGACAAGTTTGAAAGAGGCAAACAGAACATTCATGAGGGAGTAAACAAACTGGTTTCATGCATATGAAGGCTGGCCATGTGCTTGTATTAATTTACTGCAGCTACCACTGACCCAATTACCATCAAGAACAAAACCAAAAACACTTATTTAAATGCAAATCTCTGCACACAGAGAAAAAGAACAGAGCCAGCAACTTATTTTCCATTGTATTCAAATTCACACAGAGAATCTGAGTGTAATCTGTTTGAAATTCTACCTGCTGTGATCAAGTTGCTGCAGGTCGTTCCTACCTTAACAGACAGGTCAGAGATGTCCAGAATTCAAGTTGGAGCTCCTGACAGCAGTTTCTTCAACTTTCACAGGGCAGTCAGGCTCACCGATGAGAACTGACACTGAGGCTCAATGCAAAAATATTCCCTTTAAATGTTGCGTCACGTCTTTTAGTTTTTCTCTTTAAAAAAATGTCATTTAATTTGATATATTCACAATAATAAAAAAAATAAAAAACCTCATGTATTTAAACCAAGGACAATCAGAAAAAAGGCTGTGATGGGGTCTGACAGAAACTCCCTTCCCCCGAAAAAGGAAGATTTACATGAGAGTTGGAACCTAACAGAAAGAATGCTAAAAAAAGAAAAAAGTCAGCATTCAAAACATCAAAATCAAATAATTATCATGAGGGCAAACTTGATAGACACGTTTTTTTTCCCTCTTTTTTAACAATTCATTTCGACAAGGATTCCATTCATAGTCGATATTGAAAAATATGTATTCAAACAAGTAAACTAGAATGAATGTCAAATCCATTCACATGTTAGTTTCCTAAAGTTCACCACTGTTGTTTTTCCATGTCCAAAGAATCCAAAGGGAACATTCTTAGAACATTCTAGACACTGGATGGTCACATGACTTTATTCAAAGTCTGTCCACACATTGGACTGGAATGATGGACTGATCACTTTTTGTCCGCTGTGATTTTATGTTATAGTGAAATAAACCTACCATGTCTCAACCCAAATGGTATTTTTCCATATCTATATAACCAATGTATTTTATTTTGGAAAAAAAATAAAAAAAATAATGTTATAAGCCAATTTGATTTGATTGACTAGCCTCAGACAGATTGATCTGGTTGGATCGTAGGAATAATGGATTAATCGTTATAATCCTTCACACACTGATAATACCCCTCATACTTGAAGATTATAAGTTGCGATAATCAAATAATCAAATTCACTTAACAACTCGTAGCCACAAAACCTAATATTAGCCTTTCCAAATGTTTGAGTCCAGTGTAACAAACCAGAGCTTCCATTGTACCTACTCCAGATTTACACTTCAATGCAGACAAGCAGTTCGCCTGCTGTCGTCTGCCACTTGTGTCATGTATGTTTCTACGTGAGACTGTCTACACTAGGATGGCCCTGCAGCCTCAGTTTGAATGGGTGAATGATGGTCATAAAAGTCACACTTTGGTTTGGATTCACACATGACATTCTCTGAAGCAAACCAAACACTGGAGCAGAATAATCTGCCCTCCAACTGCCAGCATTTCATGTGACAATAGCTGCTTTCCCAGCTTTTGCTTTAAAAACACTTTAAAATGTACTGACAAGTCCTCAAACCAAAGCAACAGAGTGCATGAAATCATGCAACTAAACAGTAGTTTTTTTTAAAAGAACTACATCAAAGTTCCCCTATTCTAAACATATCAAAACACTGTGGGTTCTCATCTTTTAGCCAAAAATAATGTTATGACAGTGTAGCTCTCTGATAATTCGTTCACTGAAATCTAAAAAAAAAAATGAACTGAAATCTATAAACATGAAGCCATTTGGAAGCACCTGGATGCTCAAGTGCTGTGTCCTCCAGTCCACTCTCTCTTCGTCTTCTTTGCAGCTTCTTTCAACAATCCTCTTTCAAGTCTTGTGGCTTTTCATTTGCTTGAATCTCACGCTGCTTTCAGCCCACTGGTGTGATTGTGAAGGCCAGCTAAAAGGCACGGCTGAGTCTACAGCAGACAGATTCAGTTCTGTTTCTCTTTAACACTGTTGACACACCAAAAAACAAACACAGGAGGCCTGTGGCTAATTTACCGAGTCCTCTGTTTGTACGGGTTTTTTATTTTTTTAGGTTCTGGGCAGAAGGGCAGTGAAGAATGATGGACAAAACCTAAAAAATAATCCTCAAAAAAGAAAAGGAAACACAACATTTTTTGCTCTATGACATGTTGAAGATTTTTATTTCTGGGGCAAATAAACTGCTGTCAGAAATCAAATCAGTCCAGACAGGTGTGAGTGTTTGTGTAACACCAACACAGAAAACTCACAATGTTTGACAATTGAAATATGAAAGTATGGCCCGCTGACATACATGGAGAGGCTTCAATAAAGTCTGGTTTGTGAAATGACAAACTCCCTCATGATGTGCCTTTTGGTGGGTTTGTAACGGCAAGCTCCCAAGTTTAAGTCCATAAGCCCATTTGCAGTCCCAGTCCAGCTGGATCAGACAGTTTCTGGTGTGAAACTGTTAAATCCTATTGTGATTTAAACACAACTGAACAGAAAAGACCAGGAAAATGGCACTAAATAGTCCAAGGGATTGAAGACATACAAGAAGGAATCTGGATCAGGTAGCAGTTGGAAATGGTGGACACTTTCTACCTTCCTTGAAGGCCACTTCTAAACCTGCTTTTGTCATTGTTATGATTATTATTAGGTGCTTGTTCGCTCATAATCTTTTTAATCTGTGCGGCCAGTGTTTTATTCTTGGTCGCACGGACAGAGAAGAAGGTTTAGGATTAAGGCCCGTACACACCGGGACGAATATTCGCCAGGCGTTATTCGCCACGTTTTTTGTGTTCACACCCAGGCGATTTTCGCTGACGATGAGCCGAGCGAACATGCAATTTCATTCCCTGACATTAGATGGCGCTTAATGTAAACAGAAATACTCCTGTACACAAGGTGGCGCTGCGCAAGTTTACGCTTCTTAAAGTCGCTTTTCCCTCAGAAGAAAATAGCAAGTATTTACACGCTTGTCAGAATAATACAAAGAAAACATGAATATTTCAAGCACCAGTAGCTCCAACTGGTGCTTGGTTCGGGGATATTTTAGAATGTCCGTCATTATTTCGTCGTGGCTGTGTAGACGCTACTTGGCGTCTATCTTCTTCACTGGTATGTGTGCTCAGCAAGGCAGTTTTGTGTTTGAGCGCCCCCAAGTGGTGTTTTACTGTAACTTCAGAAACTCCAGACACGTGTGCAAAAGCGCCGTTCTCATTGGTCGTATAGTTTTCGGCGCGTCGAACCCAAAAAACGAACCCGAGGCGTTTTTTAAAAAGTGACGCTTTGACGCGTGGTGTTTGTTCGCGTCGGTGTGCACACTCACATTGGTGCCCTTTGTTTAGTCACGAGGCGTTAAACGTCGGCGAAAATCGCCGGCGAAATTCGTCCTGGTGTGAACGGGCCTTTAGGCTAATTTGTGCCAACCACATTTAGCCTTGGATGTACTTCAACTCTGTGTGGTCTATGCTGCAATCTGCATCTTGGCTGTACAGAAATATGTGGGAATAACATCAGCCTTTATTTGTCTGGACATGATTCAGAACACAAAGCTTCTAGCAAAATGGCTATGGTTGATCTTTGATCTTTAAAATGTAAAAAATTTAGTCAAGTGAATGGGACAAAAAAAACAGAACTTGGCAGGAAAAATAATGTACTTTAACTGTGATTTGTCAACACAAAGAGGGTCATTGGTGTACTGGATACTCAGTACGGTAATGGCCATCAATTTTTATTTTGAGAACAAAAACAGCAACACTCTTCATAGACCAATATATCAATCTGTTCCCATCAGCACAACCAAAGATCTTTTGCAGTTGCGTCCCACCATCAAAGTTCTGAAATGTCCTGGTGAGCCTTGATCCATCAAAAATCAATATCACCCAAAACTAAAACTCCCAAACTGTGCCTGCAGCTAAGGCTGCAAGTACTATATTACTATATTTTGTTTTGTAAATGTTCTCAGATGGCCCCTCACTGCAGCCTGAATCGCTGCAGTATATTTACTCGGTGCATGCAACTTTGATACATCTTCATCCCATGATACCATAAAGCTTCCACATAATAAGATTGTGAATTTTGCCCCGAAGCGCAGAGACTCATTCCCAAGAATGATGCCAAATTCAAGAACACGGTCTATGAAGAGGATAGACGATTAGTGCTAGCTTCCTGTTTTTCTTTATTTCTTATCCTCCTCCTTTCTGTCTTCCCTTCTTTTTGAAGCATTCAGTCTCCAACACAAAGAAAATGTTTAGAGATAAGTAGAGGAAGGTCTTTTTTCCTTGATCCCGTCAAGTATGGCTTGAGATGAATTCCACTGTACACCAGTAACCTTCCATTCAGTGATTCCTCCTATAATTCCAGATTTCATGGGTGGGGGGGGGGAGGGGTATATTTCTGCAATGCTCTAATGTCTACTGACTGCACAACACTATATATATTTATTTAAAAAAAAAACGCTTCACGTAAAAAAACAGCAGAGAGAAAACTACAAACAAGTTTGTGGTGCAGAAGGCAAACCACTGAAGGAAATTTCATTGTTAGCCCTACTCTTCTTTTTTCCATGACCCTAGGTAGGTACATGAACTGTTGGAAGAAAAAAAAAACAAGTTCACATCACTACCTGCTGAATGGGAGATGTGCCCCCATTTTTTTAGAACTGTATGCTCTGACCAAAGCAGAGTTGAACTAAAAAATCCAGGGCAGTGTTTGGTACAGATTGCCTTGATTAGTAGGCCCTAAAAAAAGTTTTCATGCAGTAAAGGTTTTGTGTACATTTATGTTTGATACCGTACAGACCAAAAGTTTGGACACACCTTCTCATTCAAATGAATGGTAAAGGTGTGTCCAGACTTTTGGTCAGTACTGTATATTCGTAAAACTAAAAATTCAGTTCTACATATTTCTTCATTCAAATTGTAGTGAATCAGGATCAGATGAAAATATGAAGCTGACAAAAGCCTGTAGTAGTGATGTAAAAAATATGCTGGGTGTTCCACAAGCTCCCCGCTCTGCTCCATTCTGACCATCCACTTGCAGACAAACAGATCCATGAACGTCTTTGTTTTCCTCGTCTGAACTGGAATCTGGATCAGAACTGGACGGCTGGATAGCTCTGATATTGCTTGCCTTTTTTTTGCACCACTAATGTTGGGTTAGGGTTGTGAGGGGCTGGAAGCTAGTGGGAGAGAGTAAACAAAGGGATGATGGGAAATGAGCAGAGACCCACTCAGACCCACTCCATCCCAATGATCCCGCCCACAACTCAAAACGTCCAAATCATAATTAAAAGACCACTGGGAACGCTTTAAAAAGAAATCCAAAGATGTTTGGAGTGGGAGTTTTTGGACCTTTTTACGAAAACTTTTGCAAAAACTGGCTGATGACACAAATACGACTTTTTACAGAGTTGTCTAAAAATGATGGAGAATCGGTTTGAAAGAAGATTTTTTTGACCTCTTCTCAGCAATTAGCCACAGTAAGTCTGTAGCGTTTGACTCAGCCCCTCCCACACAAAGCAACATCCGACCTTACAAAGGTTTTTGCCTTTATTTTTTCTAACTTCAGAGAGAAAAGAGAAGTTCCCTGAACTGATAATGTAAATAACACTAATGAACTCACTTTTTACTGGTCAGACTGAAATGCTCTAGTCTCTTTGAAACCACATTCTGAGGTGGGGTCAATGCAGACGTAGGATTGAGTTGGCATGTGTCCATTTGAAACATTGTGCAGTTCAAGACTTTGTGTTTGTCCCTATCTACGCACAAACAAAAGCTTTTTTCAAAATGCATCCAAAGCCACTGAACTTGTAATGGAAATATTTTATTTACCCTCCTGAATCCGAGTGTCAATGAGTTGTCCAGCTGTTGTTAGCACCTGAAAGCTACCTCTGCCTTGTGCTACATAAAGACCAGCTATGATCAGAAAATACTTTGAGTGTATTATTGCACAGAACTGGACCCTGAAGGCCCAAAGCGGGCCCAAAAACGCAAACTGGCCACAGAACAATGAATCCAGCTTAAGCTCAGTTACTGGCAAAATTTGGGACCTGCTGGCAAAAGCTGTACTATTTTCATACATGTTATGACTTAATAATACTCCTGCATAGTTCTTGTAAATGAAATCACAGAAAACCATTGGTGTGTGAGTCAAACTGTCAGTCTGTGTCCATTTTCCTTTCGGTGGCCTGTAGTTTGATCACTTTTACCTTTAGAATGTCAGATACCTGATCCAGAATATAAATGCCAAACAGTCAGACGATAAAATTTGTGTAATTCTATATAAACATTCCAAAAACACCGTGTGGCGCTAATTGTTCCACTCATTATGGATTAAATTAATGTTGAGGTATAAATCCTACTCTGCACGTCCCCATGTTTGTGTTAAAGAGACAAACTAATCCTGCAGCTGTACCAACTTTCCTCTGCATCATCCGTTTAATAATGCATTAGTATAGCAGAAATGATTTATACAACAGGAATTCACATCACAGGTTAAAAAAAAGCTGACTGTTTGATGTGTATTTTTGTACAGGTAATATGAGCAAACCACATTTTCATATTTGTCTTTGTTGCAAATAAGTCAAACGGTATTCTTGTTAAGAGAACGTCAACATGTATTTTTAAAGTGTCAAAGCCAACAGCTGTTAGTTTTTCTTTTAGCAGATTGACAGTCCTCTTTCCAGAAGAATTCCCTGGAATCCAGAGCGGTGCTTTGCGTTCAAGTCTCTTAAAACTGAATGACAGTGCCTCCACTCAGCACTTACAGGCTCTAACTGGCAGTGATTTAAAAAACCCACTTCTGGGCTTTTTTCCTTTATTCTTGTCATCTTGTTTCTCACTCGTACACAATTCTATTCATCTCCCACTCATTACAGAAGTGGTGGCTGCTCCCGGCAGGGTGTCCATTTTGTAAATGTTGCTGGAGGTGGTGGGATGGCAGATCTGCTGGTGGACCTGCGGAGCGAGATGCAATGCGATAAAAGGGGGATCCGGTGTTAGAAATCAAAGGTGGTAAATGGTAAATGGTGTGTACCTATATAGTGCTTTTCTACCTACAAGGCCCAAAGTGCTTTACAGTCACAGACCCATTCACCCAGTCACACACACATTCACACACTGGTGGCGGCTCCGCTGCCAAACACTGGTGCCAACCTCCCACCAGAGGCAAGATGGGGTTCAGTGTCTTGCCCAAGGACGCTTCGAGGTGGGAATCAAACCTGCAATCTTACGATCATGGGTCGACTGCCCAACCGCTGCACCACAGCCGCCCATGTAGGGGCAAGACTGCAGTTTAAGAGAGTAAAAATACAGCAAATCAGAAAACCAACTGGAGACAGCAATGGATGTGGCTGTAGGAACAGTTATTGGTCATTAAGGCTCCAAAGTTTGATTCACGCACAGAAGGTTGAAGCAAACTCATTTAGACATTTGCACCATTAAAGCCTCATTTTGGGAAACGACTGTTTGCTGAAGCCAGTTGATAAGTACAGTATCAAACCAAAGAACTTTTAAAATTCCACCAAATGTGTTCAGGTTTGAGGGATAGCACTAAAGAGAGAAACACATTCATGAAACTTGCATGTCTTATTTTTTATTCTGGCATAAGCTGCAGCTCCTCTTGCCTCATTCATATCATACTTCAAATGATTTGGCAATCAGGCCTCAGGGGTGTAGTGCAGAGCAGGGGGGGGGGGGGGGGGGGGCAGAGACTGAAGAAATATTGCTCTGCATTTCAGCTGTTCAGTAATTATTTCTCAGGCAGGAGCGAGGGCGGCCAAAGGCTGATGAAAGGCCAGTAGATCTTAGGGGGCTTCGGAGAGCCTCAATGCTCCTTGAGAGGAGCTCCATTAACTGGAGCATCATGGGAAATGTTTCACTCAGAGCCGGACAGATGTGAATCCTTTTTGCCAACACATCTAACCAGGCTTTTAAGTTATATCTGTTGGTACATGGCAGATTTTTTCAAACACGGTTCTTAAGCATAGCCTTGCCGACCCTGACTCTTGTTTTTTTTTTTTTTTCCTGTTCTGCAAATCCTTTTTTCATATCACAACTAAACTCCTTCATCTGCAGAACTGATCATGAGAATCAGTTACTAGCAACTCAAAGGAAAAGCTGTTTGTTTGCTTTCCCTTTTATCTTTTATGGTCACATTTTGGTTTCACCAATTAACTCTGTTGACTGCGGGGTCATTACAGGACAGGGCCATCATGCTCTCAAAGTCTTCCACGCTGAATCCAATTCCAAATATCTTGCATTATATTAACCAAGGCAGAATAAAAAAACACTATGTAAGAGTTAAAAACATAAATAACCAGAAATACAATGACACAACCATGTTATTACAATCAGTGATGAACTGCAGCATCAAAACAACTATTTCCAACAACTATACTAGTTGTGACTTCTGAGGGTAATACACAAAAATTGTGTATGTCTCACAAGAACAGGCAGACGGCTGGTTCCAAATGCAGCAGGTTTATTAGCTCAGCTAAAAGTCCACAAAGCTAAATCAGGCAGGAGTCCATAACAGGCATGAGATCATCAGAGGTGAGACAGGGTGGTCAAAAGCCAGGCGAGAGTCGGGGCAGGCGACAGGCAAACAAAGTCAGAAACGGTCAGGAAACAGAAGATCAGGTCAAAATACAACGCTTGGTAATGAAGGCAGAGTGGCACAAACACTGAGTGATTGAACGAATGAGAGTCAGGAGGCATTCAGGAGGTGCATGCCGGGGTTGCTGGAGATGGTTCCCTGGTGAACAGAGGGGGAGACAGAGTTCTGACCGAATGTGCTAATGCGCTAAATAAGTTGACTGTTCCAATAACAGCTGCTGTTTCTAATGGCCCTGACTTAAAACAAGAGGCTCATTACATTTTCATCACCATAATACACTGTTTTGTTCAGAGTCAAACATGAAAAGTTAAGTCAACACGTTTGACAACAATATTAAGTGTTTGAATTATTGATTCAGACATGGAGAGCACACACAAGTGTGTGTGTAGCTTTCACAAGGGGACTCTTCCTCTACAAACGTTTGGTGCCTCGTGTGCATCAAACTTTTGCAAATGAAAAAAACATTTTTTTTCTTTATTTTGAGGAGATCAGTGTTGTGTTCTTACAGCTAACTTTTTTTATTATTCTGTTATGTAAGTCTGCATGTCAAAGAGAGATAATTCATTTTAGAGCAGTTTTCACATTTTGTTGTTTTTTCTGGGTAACAATCTGGTGTTCAGAGAAGCCTGTTTGTCAGAATGTTGAAGGGTCTCTTTACAGTAAGTATTCTTCATCTGGTGGAGTCAAGACCACAACGTTCTGGCTTTGGATTCATTTTTTTAGAAGGTTCATGTTCCATGTTGTGTCTGTGCAGCAAAAAAAAACTACCACGTTTAGTTCATAGAAACTCTTCATTGTACTCTGCTTCAGTGAATCCTTCTTCATTTGATTCTTTTAATTTATTCATTTATGTTTTATTGTGAATTTACTAAACTAAAGTGTTCAGGGTTTCTTTCTTTCTTTCTTTCTTTCTTTGTGCAAAAAAATCGAGTTTTGCCTCAATTGAGAGGACACTTTAATCCAAGTTTTGCTCTGCTAACCCCACCAGCAGCCGGCACTTTTGCAGAACTAAACTTCCCATTTCTGAGCATGCGGGGATTCTGCCAGAGCTTCTGGTCTTTTGTCTGATCAGTCCATTAGTCTTCAGAATGTGGGTCAAACTGTCGTTGACCAGTCCCAAAACAGAGCAGGTGCCGCTAAGCGCTCAATGCATCAGCAGCGAAATAATGACTGAATTTAAAAAAGTTGTATTTTGTGTAGGTTTCACACACAATCAAAAATATTCTATGGAGCCTTTTCTGCAAAGAGAAACTAAAGTGATTTATGTAATTAGAGATGTATCTGAAGTGCGAGAGTACATGAGTGCTGTACAGTATGAGGGATTAGTCGGGATTAAAGCCGTGGTAAAGGGCTCTGCTCTCTGTCACATTCTCTTATTTTCCACAATGGACTCAATACACCATGCTCTGACGCACAAAATAACACTGTTTGGGGCCTTTTGTAAGTCAGAGAAAGGCTTCTTTTATCTTCTTCACTGACAGCAAATGTCTGGTTTGAGTGAAAAGGCTTTTTCCCAGCACCAACACACATCACCTTGGCCATCAAACAGGCCGCTGAGGTGCCATGTTATTGCTGGTTTGATGTATTTGTGGTGCAGGCGTGAACAGATGATGAAAACCGCGACTTTTATGGGTTGGCTTTGAGTGGCTTCAGTTCTGCTTTTGCATTTTGGCTGCGATGAGACACAATATTCTCGTTTCAAATTGAAAGTTCAGCTCAATTCATCGGCAGAGTCTTTCAGGGTAGCTGAGGGAGGAAGGGACATAAAGTGTTTAGTAAGAAATGATTCATTAGGCACTAGAAAACTATAAAGAGCCAGATCACACCCACATCAGGTTGATCTAATGCTAGATCTGCCTGGCTTGATCCTGTGTACATTCATGAGGAGGAGTTTAAAACCAGGTAGTGACTAGACTTTCTGCCTGAGATCCTCATTAGTTCAACCTAAGTTCCTGAAGGTTTGCTGCTGACAGACATTAGTTCCTTACCTGATTGTTGACCTTGAGCAGGTCCTTAGACATTTAACCCTTTAACACCACACCTTCCACTGGCCACACCTAAATAACAAACACTCTTTGACATACTGTGACTTTTCCACTGTTCATCCGATCAACGTAAAACCAGCTGATTCTGAAACACACAAAAGTGGCTTTTCATATCGGCTTTGCATCGATACATAACACTTAAAGTTAGTAAAGCATTAAAGCGTCCAAAAACATGCTTCATAGGTTCATTGGTCAATCCAAATTGTCCCTAGGTGTGAGTGTGAGTATGAATGGGTGTGTGATATGTGTGACCCTGCGACCTGTCCAGGGTGTCCCTTGCCTTTGCCCGCAAGTGGCCGGGATAGGCTCCAGCAGCCCCGTGACCCCGAAAGGGACAAAACCCATAAGAAGATAAATGAAGGAAAAATTTAATTACATTTTGTAAACATCTCACTGTATTTAAGTGTTACATATCGGTGCAAAGCTGCTTTTCTCTGCGTCAGAATCCACTGGAGTTACTTTAATTGATCAAACAGCTGAAGAGTTACGGTTTTCGAAACAATGTAAACACTGGAGCTAAAGCCTTCAATCAAGTGGATCTAAAAGGGGGAAACTGACAAAATCATGAAAATTCTTTGCTTGCATTATAAAACGTTTCATCCCAGTTGTAGATTCTCTGCAGTTAGCTGAACACTAAGATTGTTGGCTATGGCTCAGTCTGTCAATTCGTATGTTGGACAGTCATCGTGTCCTTGGGCAAGACTCTTATCCTTGACATCAGTTGTAAAATTGAGACTGACATTGGATTAAAAAGTGCTGAAATGTAAATGTGAGCTATGAAACCCTTTTCAAGGCTCAGATTCATCAAGGTTTCATTTCAGGACAGAGACACGGCACTGTTTCATTTCTGCTGCTTGTGTGACTCTGCAGTTCTTGGTGTTACTGAAAATGTCCTGCTGTGTCTTAACTGCACATAAGTCCAGACAGTTAAAAAAACGAGAGGGAAGGATTTTAAAGGGGTGTAGATACTGCATTTGTTATGGATAAAAAAAAGAATTTACTTACTTTTTTTTGAAACTGGTGAACATGCTGCCATCTTTTTTTGTTCTAAAATCGTAGAGGCTTCTGGGAAAAGCATTGGGAATCTCAGTATTCCTGTAAACATGCACTGAGCTCATATTGGGTGCATCAGTGTGTGATTGGAGAAACAGCTGTGTTTGTGAGTCTGAATAAACCAGAGTTTGTTTTCACTCCAGCAAGGAAACGTGTCACCAAATGTGACAGCGCTGCTCAGAGGTCTGTTTTTATGTCGGTACAAAAATAGAGCTCTGTGGCTTTGCTTCTGTGAGGAATTCGAGTCTTACTAGTTTCATTTTTTACCCTCTGCATACACAGCCAAGCGTCAATATCCAACCAAGCCTTCTTAATATTGTATGAGCTACACCTCATGTAGAGGGCATACGCACTTCTTCTGCTTTGCTGTTTTTGGCCCACATCATGCTGAAACCAACCAAACCCTCCGTCAAAGGAAGGATGGAATGAATCGGTCAGCTTTCACTGGAACTAAGGGGGCAAGCCTAAGCCCTAAAAAACAGGCCCACACCATAATTCCTCCTCCACCAAATTTCACACTCGGAACAATGTGGTCCGGAACGCACCGTTCTCCTGGCGACCTCCAAACCCAGACTGTCGGATGGAAAGTGTGATTCATCACTCCAGAAAGGTGCGTCTCCACTGCTCTAGAGTCCAGTGGCGGCGTGCTTTCCACCACTGAATGTGACGACTTGCATTGCACTTTGTGATGTGTGGCTTGGATGCAGCTGCTCGGCCATGGAAACCATTCCATGAAACTTTCTGCATGCTGGACTTTGGCTGATCTGAAGGTCACATGACATTTGGAGCTCTGTAGCCATTGACTGTACAGAAAGTCGGTGACCTCTCCGAGCTTCAGCATCCGCTGACCCCTCTCCGTCAGTTGACATGGTCTACAGCTTCATGGCTGAGTTGCTGTTGTTCCCAAGCTCTTCCTTTTAGTTCTGATAGAGCTGACAGTTGACTGTGGAATATTTAGTAGCAAGGACATTTCACTACTGGATTAGTTGACAGTTCCACACTAGATTTCACTGAGCTCCTGAGAGCGGCCTATTGTTTCACAAGTGTTTGTAAAAACAGTCTGCATGCGTGATGACATGATTTGATACACCTGTGGCCAGAACAACTGATTAGGACAGCTGATTCTGGTCATCTGGATGAGCTAGTAATATAGTGTTTGTGTTTTCATTAGCTCAGATAAATAGCAAAGGGATTTTTGAAAATACTGGAGTGTGTCTTTGTAATTGCAAAGCAATGTGGGCTTGGCTGACTTTCTAAGACTCAATTGATGGGTGTGGCATTGGTTCCAAATGTTTAGATTTAACATTTAGACATAGAATAAACTTCTATATTTAGGTGTAACATCTATCTATCTATCTATCTATCTATCTATCTATCTATCTATCTATCTATCTATCTATCTATCTATCTATCTATCTATCTATCTATCTATCTATCTATCTATCTATCTATCTATCTATCTATCTATCTATCTATCTATCTATCTATCTATCTATCTATCTATCTATCTATCTATCTATCTATCTATCTATCTATCTATCTATCTATCTATCTATCTATCTATCTATCTATCTATCTATCTATCTATCTATCTATCTATCTATCTATCTATCTATCTATCTATCTATCTATCTATCTATCTATCTGTCTGTCTGTCTGTCTGTCTGTCTGTCTGTCTGTCTGTCTGTCTGTCTGTCTGTCTGTCTAGAGTTAGGCTTACTTTGATCTTGCATTTATATCAGCATGCTTTTATATGATGCATACAGCACAATTGTTTGCATAAATTCTATAATGGTACATATGTGAAGAAAGTATACGAAAAGTTGGCTACATCTGAAAAAAGCACTTTTTTATTTGTTAAACTTCTACATGGCACATTTATGACAACAAATTCCAAATGAAATCATCCTTCAAACAGCAGAAATGACATGGAGGGGGATCAGCTGGGTCTGTCGTTGGTGTTTCAAAGCGTTGCATTCTCCTGCATTTGTTCACAAATCCAACAACTCCAAATTGCAGACGCGCATAAATCATTCTGAAGCAAACGTGAACTGAGCTTTCTTCGCTTCAGATGACGTGCTCATGGTGTCTGAGCAGACTTCACAGTGAAGGCTGAGAACTAAAGGAGTGCCATGTTTTTGCTCGGTTTTCCCCACATTAGATTCACTGGCAGGATCAGCCTTGAGGCTTGCCCCCCAGCTCCAGACACCCGGCACAGTACTGCCGTTTTAAGTTCTGCTCGGGACACAGAAAGAAGAGGAGACACACGGGCTGTCCCAGAAGCAGCAGAAGCGTTCCCTATGACACATCTGTTCCTCTCTAACAGCACAATCAGGTGATTACAGATCCATCAGCTTCAGGATGGCTGAATAGGAGATGGAGCCGTGTTAGCTGGGTGGAGAGATGAGATTAGGCTTTCACTGATGCGTCTGCTTCAACACCCTGGGGAAAAATGACAATGTAGCTCATCCAGTGGAAAAGCTCACAATAGTTAAAGCATTCAGCAGATTTCTGCTGCGCCTTCCTCATTTTTACGTGTAGACTCACATACAAGACTAAGGATGTATTCAGACTGGACACACTTGCTCCACTTTAGGTGAACCACAGTTTGTTCTCCCCGATAATCCGCACCAAATTTTCAGTCTGAATACACGTTTGCGACACTAACGATAGCTTAGGCTTGTGAGGCTCGTGTAGCAGGAGATGGTGTATACAAAGGCATGCTGGGAAATTAGCTATAGGCTAACTTCCACACCACCAGTCCTGCCCACAACCAACAAGCACAATTCTAATGATCTTCTGCAGCTCCACTGAAAATATGTTTTAAAAATGACACAGGTTTTTTGATTTTGGCTAAAAATGGCAATTTTCATTTTTGAAAAGACCACTAGGAATGATTTTTATAATAAACAAAGTATAGCTGGAGTGAGACTTCAAGCAGCTTCTGCGTTTGTGTGTTCAGACTAATGGCTTTGTGCGTTTAAACTGTCAAAGTTTATTATATTGTTACTTTAAACATCAACTTTGCTAGAAAATCAGATTTAGTACACCTGCATGTTAAAACAATTCTGGAATCACTTTTATCCTGAACTGTTTTAATGTTGTCAACAAGTCTCTTTATGTTTTTGTGTGGTTCAACACTTTATATTTTGTGTTTGCACAAAAGGCATCACAAATCTCATCTATTTGCTTTTATAAGAGTTACACAAGAAGCAGTTCCAATCTGCCGTATAATCCTGAGTAAAACAGAACCTAGAACTGTTGGAAATACTAAAACACTGAGTCTGAAAATAATGGAACCAGAAAAATTATAATTTGATGAGCAATTTCTGGTAGATTTACAAATTTTAAAGAATGACCTTTTCCACGCAGTTAACACAAACTGAGTGCACTTATTTGCCTTCATCCAGCTTTCATCATTTGCTGTTAGAATGTTTCTGAACTTTCTCATGAAACTAGAATTTTTGACCTTCTTTAAAAAGACAATAAATAAATAAACACATGACTCATTTTCTACAACCTTGTTCCTACAATAAAACATTACTATAAGACATTGTTTGTGCTGAAACTGATTTTTTACCGCTATGCACTCCAGACTGCAGGTTGTTCCAGATCCACCAAAGAAGAGATCAAATTCTGCTCCACCTGCTAAGGAGGGCTGTGCTCTCTGATACAAACAGATATGGATATATAGAAGAAAGTCATGCAAGCATTTACTCTGAAAATTCTAAACCACAGGGAGAAATTCTACTAAAAGGATTTATACTAACTAAAAATAATGCAGTCACATAAAAAAGTACATCATTGTATCATTTTAAATACTATACACTTTTGGGACATAAAATATTATTGCTTCTTTTTCTTCCTCTTTCAAAGCAATAGAAGTCACAAAGTCTGTCATTGATTTTCAATAATTTGTCCGCTGTAATTATGTGAAGTCAACTTTAATGTTTGTCTCTCAGACTTTGTTTTAAAGTATGTCTCATTACTGACGTCACTTTACTTTCTTGTTTGACCCAATTCCTTAGTCTAACTGTAAAGGTTTAGTCAGCACATAAAAGGTTTTCTTAGGGAAAAAAAAAAGGTCACTGATGTCTGTACCTGTTAACCTACGTTCATACAGAGCAGAGCTGAACATGTGGTGTTCACGCTGGACAGTCACTACCCGAAACCAGCATGTCCACCATGGAAGAGGCTTGATGAGAAATGTCAAATCTGGTGAATCTTCCTCCAGACTTTTTCTTTCACAGCTCTATTCCGATATATTGCAAGCCAGTTACTTCTGTGCCGGTCCCAAGCCCGGATAAATAGAGAGGGTTGCGTCAGGAAGGGCATCCGGCGTAAAAATTGCCAAAATAACCATGCGAATCATTCACAACACTTTAGACATACCGGATCGGTCGAGGCCCGGGTTAACAACGACCGCCACCGATGCTGTTAACCTACAGGGTGTCGGTGGAAATTTGACTGCTGTTGGTCGAAGAAAGAGGGGAGGCAGAAGGGTCCGTGGCCAGAGAGAGAAGGGAAAAGGCAGGAACATAGGTTTGAGAATAGGGACTCTTAACGTTGGTACAATGACAGGGAAAGGCAGAGAGCTGGCAGACATGATGGAGAGAAGGAAGGTAGATGTACTGTGTGTGCAGGAGACAAGGTGGAAGGGCAGCAAGGCACGTAGTATTGGAGGAGGATACAAACTGTTCTATCATGGTGTTGATAGGAAGAGAAATGGGGTAGGAGTGATTCTGAAGGGGGAGTTTGTAAACAGGGTTCTAGAGGTGAAAAGAGTCTCAGACAGGATGATGAGCCTAAAGTTAGAAATTGAAGGGGTGATGGTGAATGTAGTCAGTGGGTATGCGCCACAGGTTGGCTGTGAGTTAGAAGTGAAGGAGAGATTCTGGAGTGAGTTGGATGAGGTCATAGAGAGTTTTCCCAGAGGAGAGAGAGTTGTTATTGGAGCAGACTTTAATGGGCATGTTGGTGAGGGCAATAGAGGTGATGAGGAGGTGATGGGCAGGTTTGGTGTGAAGGAAAGGAATCTGGAGGGACAGATGGTGGTGGACTTTGCGAAGAGGATGGAAATGGCTGTAGTCAACACTTACTTCCAGAAGAGAGAGGAACATAGAGTGACATACAGAAGTGGAGGTAGGAGTACTCAGGTGGACTACATCCTATGTAGACGAGGTCATTTGAGAGAGGTTAATGACTGCAAAGTGATGGTGGGAGAGAGTGTAGCCAGACAGCACCGCATGGTGGTGTGTAAGATGACTCTGGAGGTCAGGAAGAAGACGAGAGGGAAAACAGAAAAGAAGACCAAGTGGTGGAAGCTACAGAATGAAGAAACCTGTGAGGAATTTAGGCAGAAATTGAGACAGGTCCTGGGTGGTCAGGATGAGCTTCCAGATGACAGGGAAACTACAGCAGAGATTATCAGGGAAACAGGTAGGAAGGTGCTAGGTGTGTCATCTGGAAAGAGGAAAGACGGTAAAGAGACTTGGTGGTGGAATGAGGAAGTACAGGAATGCGTCCAGAGGAAGAGGTTGGCTAAAAGGAAGTGGGATGTAGAAAGGACTGAGGAAGGTAGACAGGAGTACAAGGAAGCGCAGCGTAGAGTGAAGAGAGAGGTGGCAAAGGCCAAACAGAAGGCTTACGCTGAGCTATATGACAGGTTAGACACAAAGGAAGGAGAGAAGGACTTGTACAGGCTAGCCAGACAGAGAGACAGAGATGGGAAGGACGTGCAACAGATAAGGGTGATTAAGGACAGAGATGGAAAGGTGCTAACAACCCAGGAGAGTGTACAAAAAAGATGGAAGGAGTATTTTGAGGAGCTGATGAACGAAGAAAATGACAGGGAAAGAAGGGAGGAAGATGTGGTTGCTGTGGAGCAGGAAGTAGCAGAGATTGGAAAGGATGAGGTTAGGAAGGCTCTGAAAAGGATGAAGAGCGGAAAGGCCGTTGGTCCTGATGACGTACCTGTGGAGGTATGGAAGTGCTTAGGAGAGACAGGAGTGGAATTTCTAACAAGGTTGTTCAATAGGATTCTAGAGAGTGAGAAGATGCCTGAGGGATGGAGGAGAAGCGTTCTGGTCCCGATCTTTAAGAACAAGGGTGACACGCAGAACTGCAGCAACTATAGAGGAATAAAGTTGATGAGCCACACAATGAAGCTGTGGGAAAGAGTAATGGAAGCCAGGCTTAGGAAGAAGGTGGAGATTTGTGAGCAGCAGTATGGTTTCATGCCCCGTAAGAGCACCACTGATGCCATTTTTGCTTTGAGAATGTTGATGGAAAAGTACAGAGATGGTCAGAAGGAGCTGCATTGTGTGTTCGTAGATTTAGAGAAGGCGTATGACAGGGTGCCGAGGGAGGAGCTGTGGTACTGTATGAGGTCGTCTGGAGTGGCAGAGAAGTATGTCAGAGTAGTTCAGGACATGTATGAGAGAAGTATGACGGTGGTGAGATGTGCTGTAGGTCAGACAGAGGAGTTCAAGGTGGAGGTGGGACTACACCAAGGATCAGCTTTGAGTCCTTTTTTGTTTGCTATGCTGATGGACAGGCTGACAGATGAGGTAAGACAGGAATCTCCCTGGACAATGATGTTTGCGGATGACATTGTAATTTGCAGTGAGAGTAGAGAGCAGGTGGAGGAACAGCTAGAGAGGTGGAGGTTTGCTCTGGAAAGAAGAGGCATGAAGGTCAGTCGTAGTAAGACAGAATACATGTGTCTGAACGAGAGGGACCAAGGTAGAAGCGTTAGGTTACAGGGGGCTGAGGTGAAGAAGGTGCAGGAGTTTAAGTACTTGGGGTCAACAGTTCAGTGTGATGGGGAGTGTGGAAAAGAGGTGAAGAGGCGAGTGCAGGCAGGTTGGAGCGGGTGGAGGAAAGTGTCAGGAGTGTTGTGTGACAGAAGAGTGTCAGCAAGACTCAAAGGAAAGGTGTACAAGACAGTGGTGAGACCAGCTCTGCTCTATGGGTTAGAGACGGTAGCAGTGAGACAGAGACAAGAGGCTGAGATGGAGGTAGCGGAGATGAAGATGTTGAGGTTCTCCTTAGGAGTGACCAGGTTAGACAGGATAAGGAACGAGTACATCAGAGGGACGGCTCATGTTGCCTGTGTTAGCGACAAAGTCAGAGAAGCCAGACTGAGATGGTTTGGACATGTTCAGAGGAGGGATAGTGGATATATTGGTAGAAGGATGTTGGAGATGGAGCTGCCTGGCAGGAGGGCAAGAGGACGGCCAAAGAGGAGATATATGGATGTCTTAACAGAGGACATGAAGTTGGCTAATGTTAGGGTAGAAGATGTCCATGACAGAGTGAGGTGGAAAAGGATGATTCGCTGTGGCGACCCCTGAGTGGAAAAGCCCAAAGAGAAAGAAGATTCCGATATATGAAGGACTTGGTGTCGTAGATTTACGGCCGGGCACAAACCGCAAATATTAATTTCTCCTCCATGATCAATTTTCAAACGGTCGGGACTTGAGTGACTTGAAAGGGACGCTAACCATATGTCACTAATCAATCAGTGTCCCTGACTGGTCAAAGTTCAACCTGGTTCAACTTTCAACACACGTTCAATGGACGCACGCAGTACCTGAGAACGGTTAGAAACGTTCGTAGCAACACATGAACACGACAGTTTTGAATGTAAAAGCCCTCCTGGCCTTCCTGGGATTCAGTTTGGGATGTTTTCAAAGAGGAAAAAAGACAAAAAGTGTTTTTTCTGTTTCCCTCATTGTTTTGACCAGACAAACCAGTTCCTATTTCACCATCTCCACAGCTGACTTTTGACACTCATGACACTGAGTGTGGTGTGAAAGGAAGTGACGTGCTCTCCTCACCGTAATTCCTGTGTCTTTGATTCAATTACAAGAGTGTACCAAAGAGTTCTCTCTGCTGCAAAACCTGTCTGGAGACATTAGAGATGACATCCAGGGCTGGTGAAGCCTCAGTGAGCTCTGAAATGAGAGGCATTGATTCCACCGACGCCTTTAGTGGAACAGAGGAACATTCAGCACAATTACACAGGCCTGTCAAAGATGCAAATCTCTAGTAGTTATTGTGTTTCATGCATTGGAAAGTAAATCATTTTCATTTAAAAATTCATCGTTCAGTTTAAGAAGGCTGACTACAGGAATTCAATACCAACGGCATGCTCATAAAATCCTTTCATTCTCATATTTGCTTTGATTTCATCAAACGTGACGCCGTTTTAGCAGCTGCTCCTTTGGAGGCGGAACAGCCTGACCAGTAAAAAAGCAAGTACACAAAAACCCATCTGGTTCTCCAAAGTCTTTGATCAGCACACATTAATAAGCACATGCCCCCCCCTCACGACACCATAGATCCAGATGAGACATTTTCCAATTCTTTTGATTTACAGCTCTCTAGGTCAGCATTGTAATAATAATTTGGTTTGTTTGTCACATCAGAGTTGGGGTGGGAAAGTGAGAAAACATGTCATCAGAAAGAACATCTGATTTTTTTTTTATTTTTATTTTTTTTTGTATCTTGTACTATACATGTTTTAACAAAGAGTTTTGATTTTCTGTCTAAAAACACAAGAAGAGAGCAAACTTTCAGAAGAAGAGTTTGCTAAAAACATCTGAAGGCCGTGTAATGCGGCTACTACATACGAATTTTAAAGGTATGGTATTTCCTTAGTTTGTGATACAGGAGTGATATACATAATTCATAAGTGTTTCTTGTGTTGGTCGATGTGCGCAGATGTCCGTTGAGGGTTTCATACGACGTGTCTTCACGTACATTTGGTTTTGAGCTGTTCCTAATTTTCATTTGAGAATTAATTAGTTCATAGATAATGATTACATAAATCGTACACCATTTTTATGATTTGCAAGACAAATTTGTGGCTGTCCATGGCCGTTGCACATATGTTTAATGGATTTTCTATGCATGTAGCACCGATGTGTACCTTTTCCATCGCGTTTATGGAGCAGCACACATCATCTTCAAATTAAAGAACTGAATCACGAATCATTGATAAATTGATGAGAACATTCCTACCACACTCCATTGGGCTTTATAACTCATCATCCTTTTGCCAGATAAACTCATTTGATGTCTGTTTTTTTAAAAGCTGTTATCTGAACTGATTGCTTCCCTGATTGTCACTCAGTGTCGGTTTGTTTGTTTGTTATTGAGTCTGTACAACGTGGCTGCAACAACCAAAATATCCCAAGCTGGGATCAATAAAGTATCTTAATGTTATTTTATCTACATAAATAGCAACAATATTCATGCACGATTCATGTTCAGCGTTGATCTACATGTTCTTTTTGTGGTTTATTTGTACTTCTTCCATGGTTTTAATGTTCCTGACACATCTGTTAAAATTTTACGTTTAGACCAAAATATATTCTCACTTTTTCAACGTTTTGTCACTTAAGACCAGTTTTCATCCGTGGAATATGCACAAAAGGTACGTTGTGGCTGTGACACGGCCCTAACAAAGATAAATCTGAACTAACTGACATCAGGTCATTTACCTCAAACTCACATAGAATTAAAAAAAAGATCTTTTCTCTCACTGAGAGCAGCTCTTTTTTAAACAGACTTCCAGTCAATTAGAACCCCTTTTGATAATAGCATCGATTATTTGATCTGGGCGCACAGATTAAAATTCTAAATGCTACCTGTCCGTTCACAAGGTTTTGGTTCCTTTAAAGGTCTTAACGCTGTAGCTGACCCAAGACTTCCTATTTGGAGAGGAATCTTGCAGGGATGGCATTATTATTAGCTGCAGGCCAGGCTCGGCTGCAGCCCTGTAGGTGGGCGGGTGACACTTTCATGCCACTAGTGGGGGAGCAGCCCAGGCCTTCAGCTCCAGTCGTCTCCGTGGCTTCATTAGCAGGGACAGCGTGCATGTGTATGTGTTAGTGGACGTGGGAAGACAGCGAGGCGAAGAGCAACATTGATGCTGTCACTCGGCTGCCATTAGGCTTTAGCCAACCCACACAGAGGCAGAGTCCAAGAAGATCCATTATTAAAACATCCTTTCTGAAAAGAGCCGAAGAAGAGGAGGCTCTCCTCATGGTCTGCTGGCACTGATGCTGCCATTGGGGGACATGAAAGCACATTCAGCAGTTCATATTACTGTCCTCAACAGGTGCTAAGATCACAGTTCAGAACTTGTAATCCCCTTTTCTGTGTTATAAAGGATCTTATTTTATAAAAAAAAGTACAAATGTCCGAATGTAAAGCTGGGAGGATGAAAAGAAAACTTTTATGAGCTACATTTGAAAAAGTCTGAGGCCAGAGCCTGACTTGATTCAAGGAAACCATTAGAGACGATCTGACCTGCTACTGTATGCCATCTCTAAAGATTTGAGTGTGATCATCAAACTCCTGAGTTTGGTTTGGCCTGGATGTTATTAAGACTAACATTCAGAGAGGCCATTATTCTGAAGGAAAAGGCTTTTTGCTGGCTAGAGCTGCAGTGGCTCCTGGAATTTGCTTTCTTGGAAATGCTGCTTGGTGTTGACCCCGTCGCACTGAAGACAGCAGCCACTTTTTAATCATGTTCCTCCTTTATCGGTTTAGACCCGGGACTTTGTAGGCGTTGCTAAGACTGAGAGTGAACCTGAGAGCATGGAAAGGATTAGCTCTGATCATCCCCTCAAGGGATTTGAACTTCTCACTAAAACCTAATGACAGAGAGAGAGGAGGACCGCGCTAACTGAAAACAAAACATGTATGTGTGGGAAACCAGATGACAGACTGCAATTCTTTTAAGTTACAACTGTGCACTTTTTTCTGCTGGAATTCAAGTAATCCGTCTCAGTGTTGACATCTGCAGATACCATTAGCTTCAGTCTTGGGTCTCTTTCCCAAAAAACAAGTCTGCACCATTATATGATATGTGAGAACTATGAGCAATAAACCATTTTAGCCATTCTTACTCTGCTACCCTTTTTTAAAATGTTCTTTATGATCATGATTTTTTATTTCATAATATTTTTTTTGTATTGATAGTTATTCGTCATAAACTGTCCAATCCGATGCCTCAATAAAAGTAGTTAGTCTCACATCAAATTTCCAAATTGTCTGATTGACAGATTCCTTTCTGGCTTTCATGTAGTAGGGTAGGGTGTGCACAACAAGCTCCCTCCTGATAAATGAGTGGTTATCACTGAATCGTCGACTCTGACAGACTCTGGCCAATCACTGGTTACTGATGTCATCTGGTTCTAACATGGTGGCGTCTGTATTATGAAAAAAAGGTGACTGAATTGATGTCATTTGGTTGGAACCATGACATTTAATGGGTGATGTCACACTTGTTCTCTCCAGTTCTCAGATAAAAGTAATGGTCTGAACATGAAGCCTGCAGTTTAGTTTGGTCCATTCTTTCCCTTTTGTTTTAGAAGCATGGTTGTCTCATATACATGCCACAGTTTGGGCCATGCAAACATTTTCCATGACCCTGTTGAAAAACATGATGTGATTCTTGCTCAAAATTTAAGCTACATGTGTCAGAGTCAAAGTCAAGTCATGTTAATGACCTTTGCCTTGCGCCTGGCCTATTCAACGCGTCCCAAATGTGTTCGCCCGCAGAGAAGTAATTACTGCAGTTGCTTTTCCGCTTGTACCTGTTAGTTTGCTCTCCAAGGGAGCTGAGTTGATGACTTTACAACTCCTGAAGAGAAAAGTACCGATCATTGAGGGGTCGGCTCTCCCAAAGGAGTCAGTAAACCTTCTGCCATTAATTAACAGAGTATGACTGACATCTCTGATGGCGCCCGCTGTTTGGGAGTGATAAGAATATTGGAAGCTGCATCAATGCGTGTCCAAATGTGGTAGGAGACAGCTGTGCTCAGATTTTCTCTCTGCACTCTATCATTCTGTAGAAGCATCATCGAAGACACTGTAAAATTCTGTAGCGCTGGAGACTCAGGCCACGCCTCTTTTGAAAGCAGCATTCAGAGCAAACGGGGAAACTTTCAGGGAGTTTCAAGCTCAAAGAGAATTCTCAAAATACTGAAGATGAAATGAAAAAAAAACACAGGAAAACCTGTGTTTGATGAAAAGAAAATCGAGTGGTTTGAATTTTTTACAAGAAAAGAAACCATTCTCCAGTGCCAGTAAAGAGCTTGTGCTTTTACTTATGAGATTAGGTTGGCTGGAACTACAGTGGTCTTTCCAGATGAGGGTCTTTATCCCACTGCACTTACACTGTATCTATGGGTGCCGTCGCTTCAGAGGGATCAGAGGTCTTTGAAGGGCGGATGGTGATCGATTCCAGGTGAAGGTCTCAACACTTCTGACATGACTAAAACAAACATTATGCTAGAGTGATTTCCTCAATGATTAATGTGTGTTGGACTAAGAGTCCAGCACATATGTTCAAATTGGTGCAACACAAGAAAACAGAAACAGAAGCTTCTACCACTGAGATTTTTGGTGGAGTATCATTTATTTGTAGGGTGGGAGAGAGCCCTCTTTAAGACACAAAACCAAACCAATTATCCCGTTGCCTTCACCTGCTTTATGCAAATATGTCAGTTCTGATTTTTAGTCTCAAACTATTCTTTTTTTTTAACCTATAACACCGGCGCTTTACTTCCAGTTTTTACATTATGTCCACTACTAGAACTTTTCAACCATTAATGCAAATAACCCAACTCCAGTGGATTCTGAAACGGAGAAAAGCAGCTTTGTACAGTTATGAAACACTTCATGTAATGTGCTGCCTATTGACACTAAGCAGATATGAAAAGCCTCTTTTCTACGTGTTAGAATCTCCAGATTCACGTTGATCGCGTGAATTGTTGAGGAGTTATGGCATGTCAAAGAGCTTGTGTTATTTAGGTGTCACCAGAGACATCAGAATTAGAATTTGAATCAGCCCTACTGGTCAGGTATGTGTGCGTATACAAGACGTTTCGCTTCAGTGTTAATGCTCTCATGTAAAGGACGAGGCAAAGTATACATATGTGTAAATGAAATGTGAAAAATTGGAGAAAAATACAAGTACAACATTTAAGCCAGCTTTTGTTGGAACTAATTAGTTCATCAACTTAGTTCACAGGGAGTTCTGTATCAAAAATCCCAAACATACAAACAAGGTTTGACACCAAAGTCAGTGTTGATACTTCATCTAAAAGGACATAACAGTTAAAGTTCCAACAAAGGAATAATGAGGATTTATCAGCTGAGACTTGAGGTACCAAGTACTCAAGTTAAGAACATTTTCTCTGTTTTGTTTAAGGGTTTCAGCTCTGGAATCACACATGACTCAGAAACAATTTAACATAGAGTAGCATAAGACTTAAACATTTGACGTCCTGAGCAAAATTTGAAGCAGAGCTGTTGTGTTTTGTGAAGAACTCAAAAACCTCTGCCGTACTTTCAGATGATGAACAGATACTGGAGTGAGAACTTGGCTCCTCTTGGTTATGTCTCATTCCTGATCCTCTGAGAGTAACTCTGACCAAACGGTATAGATGTGATGATTGGGACTGGAGCTCTGTGGTTCCAAATTCTATAAACGTCAAAAACTGAAACGGCATCATCCAAGTCCCATTTTTGGTTTTATCTGTGTTCAATAGTTGTATTCTAAATAACATATGTCCAAAGGTAGGTTGTTTGTCTCTGAATGCGTCATTAAGTTTGTAAAGACCAAACAGAGAAGTTCAGGCATTAACCGGGTCATCAAGTCAACTTGAATCCATAAACTTAACCTTGAGGTAAATCCTTTTTTCAGTCCCCAAAAAATCTAATGAGTCTTATTTTCAGAGTTTTCGAGCTCCTTTTCCCATTTGGTAGCAATGCCACATATTGGTCAAAATACAGCTCAGTCAGATGAAAATCACTGTTTTTCCATTATTCTCTAGGAGAGCGATTCACTTCCCCCCTCCATTATCACTCCTCCAGCTCCTGCTCTGCACACCTCAAGGGACTTTGAATTTGTGATTCCGCCCCCAAGAGTGAAAACCTCTGCTCCCGGCCACCTTGTATATCCCACACCATTAACAATTTGACAAGAGGAGTTACTTTGACTGGCATGTTTATTGTTGTGTGGACTGGGCACCAGTAATGAGGCCTTGGCTCTGAGCTGGACTAGCAGGATTAGCCCAGCAGCAGGGGACAAGCACAAACAAGACCCGCTGTCACTGACCATTTCCCTAGGAGCGTGCACACACATGCCCACGCACATTCCCTAATGCACACTCGCAAGACTCAGCTGGCTTCAGGTAAACCAAACGCAGTGAGACTCTTTTTCCTCTAGGATTACTTGTGGTGTGGTGGCTCCAAAACTCTGTTTATTGGACAGTGAAAATACCTGCTGAAATAGTTAGAATACTATTTATGAATTTAATTCCTGGGTCTAAAGGTTAAGGAGTACATCTATTTGTATTCAGACTGAATTTTTCACTGGTTTTATCATAACTCCTGGCTTACATTTTTTCACATTTTAAAAACTAACAGGTTTTGTATTTTAAAGATATTCCTGATTTTCTACATGCTGACATTTTGAGTGACATTCAAGGACATTTCTGTTCTATGTTTTTCTTAAAATGATTCAGTCTAAATGGGATTCTAACGCCCCAGAATATATTGAACTGTTTTCTATTTATTATTGTTATGGGGTTTAGGTTCTTAAATGTCTCTGACCGTGTAGACTTTTAGAAATGGGTCATTCCAAATGTTACAGCAGTATGTGTTCAGTAAAATTGATTTCTACACGCAACTCTAAGCAAGAGAAGTTAAAACCAAAAAACTAAGACTAGCTCCTAACAAGTCTGTGCGTTTCTATGCTTGTTTCTTTACTAAAAGTAATAGGATACTGGATCCACTGCAACAACACTTCAAGGAGACAAGTTTAATTTTTTGGACCTCCATGGTTTATGCACACATCATCACTTAATGATGAGTAACAAATGTCTTTGTAAAGCATTGTTCACATGCACATGTTTGGGGGGGTGACCTGTACTGGTGCTGGGGGGTTATTGGGCAGCCCGGTCCATGGAGGGTCGTAGAGAGGCGTCTTGCAGTTCCATTGTGCCTCACACCTTAAGGGACGTCATGAAAATGGAAGGTACAATTGTTGTGCGTGTGATGAGTAATTTGTCAAGTATTGGTAGTTGCATACCACGTATGTTATATGGGTATGGCTTCCATACGGAACCCTCACGTCACACTCCAATCATTAGACAGGTGCCAGCAATGGCCCCTTCACGGCCCAGATGAATGCTGCACGCACGCTCAAGGTGTGCACGTGAAATGCCGTTGCCTGTAGGACGTCCACACAAACTATGCCGTGATTGTCTAATTTTCTCATTTTGAACAGTCAGGCTGCACGCATGGAGCCCACAGTCATCACAAGAACAGCAAGAAACAGGCTCCTTGTGCAGTGTGCAAGGTTTGGAAAATTCAGAAATCCTGTTGAGATGGACCTCCATCTCACCTATTCACCCTTTCGTGTTCAAGTGTTCACTACGACCTGTCGCCAGCAGCATGCCGCTAGAAAAAAATGATCATTTTCACCCCACTGAGCGATTTATAGGTTCGTACTGGTTTTTGCCCACAGACAGCCCGTATCCACCTGTAAGGGCAGTTCAGATAAACGCCTTAGGTTTCTGCTCCTATAATGAAGTCCTCCAGATTTGATGCGTGCCATGGGTCATTTTCTTGAAAAGACTGCTTCACTGAACAAGTGTGAAAGCTCACTGAACTCTGTTGTGGACCAAGCTAGTGGACCCCGGCCCGCTTGAGACTGAGGGTTCACTTGGTGGTGAACAAAAGGGAGGAAGTCATCTAAAGAGAGTAAAAGATTTAAGAACTGCTTTTCAGAAGCAGCAAATTTTCACTGTGTGAACCAAAAGAAGTGGGAAAGGTTGGCGAATGTCTGACAGGGTAAGTGTGGAGTGGAAAAGAGATTACTACATGATACTCGGAGGATTAGCAGGGCTAGCTGATTTTCTCCTTCATGCTTTTTTCCCTGACTTAATCAGGCAATACGTCTCCCAAGGGGGCAGCATGGGGAACATTGTAATTTTTGCAGGCGGTCTGGTCCGCTCTAGTCTTTCGTTTCCCAATGTGTGAAAACAGAGCAAACCTGAGAAGTTGTGAAAATGAAAGACGTCTGGGGCCGAGCACCAACCTAATGTGTCAGCATTGATAGCTTTAGCCCGATTAGGATTGATGCTTCATTTGATGAAAGGAGCTGTGGATAAACTGTGGTGACCATATCACGGAGCAGCTGCCTGGTTAAGTCTCCAGCTGCTGCAGCTCATAATGCGGACATTCATCTTAGCCTTTTTCTCCTTTCAGACTCTCTGCAAAGGTTAGTGTCTCTTTCTAAGACACTCAAGTAATTAGAAAAGAAAGGGGGGTCTAGTGATGAATAGACTGTGGTGCTCAGTGTGTATTTATGCTTTGACACCGGTCATTTATAAAGGTTTATCGAGGAGTGTGTGTTTTGCTAGTTTAATATAACTCCTCGTGAGAGGCTTCTTTAACCCTTTCCTTGTCTTTGAGAAGCGATTTGCATTTTTTAAAGGTCCAAATCCAAGACTCCAAGACAAATTAGGTCAGTTAATCCCTTTCTAAGATTGTGCTCTACTCCAGAATTCTTGGGTTGTAAATATTTCCTCTATATTTTGTATATTGTGGTCCCTCCTTTAACTGCGGATCACCTCACAGATGTTTTTCAGTGAAATTTTTGACATGTTTTGTTCTTTTTCAAATTGCACCATGTTCTGCATCCTGATTGGCTGTAGACATTTGTAATCAATCTCCTCTGTGCTGTGTCTCCTGTACAGAATGTGTTCAGTTTGCCAATTCTTTGCCAATCTTCAACTGCAAGCAGATCTTAGCTTTTACTCCATAAAACTAGGTTTATTTTTTATTTGAGGGTTTAAACAAGAGAGAATCCTGGGAAAATGTCTGAGAAAAGTGTGTAAAATGTGTAGAATAGTCCCTCTGGTATTTCTCCAGCTTTCACTCTTTTAGTCAATCTCCTTCTCCTCTGTTACCCACTGGGGAAATGTTTTATTTAAAATGCTATTGCATGAACTTGTAATACGGACAGTTTTAACCTTGCAATGGACACACTCTACATACATGCAGTTTTTGCTTGAACTTTTCAGTACTGCCGGTCTCAAAGAGTTTCAGCTGAAAAAACTTCTCTGCTGAGATTTGCATGTAAGTTACACATGCAAGTTTCTCGTTCAGCAAACGTATTCACAACACAAAAGGGGCGAAGATGACAAAAAAGGGAGCGTGATATTTTTCTCTCTGGATTCTCCTCCAAAAATCTTCTATAAAATGTTGTAATATCCATCGGGAACCTTTTCTGCATTTTTTATTTCTTCCTCGTTAGCGTTTGTCTGGTTCCGGTGGTCATTCTACTCACATCATCTCTGAAATAGAATCCCTTGATTTTTTTCTTTTAAGGCTTTAGCAAAATTGATTTCTTTCTTCCAAACAGAAGAGTGTCATGATTTTTAATTTTCTTGTTTAAGAATCCAAGTGAGTCACTTCCAAATTTTTGCAACCTGGATTTGTTTTATTGTTTTCCCTGTTGTGACTTGGGTAATCAGCTGCTTTTCTTTGTCTTTGGTGACTTTTTTGTATTTATTTCTAATTTCTTGAATGAGTGATTCATGGGATTTTTTTGTTTGGGGATTGATGACATGTTATAAAGCAGACTGAACAGTTCCCAATGGTCTGCTTGCATTTTTCTGGGTTGCCTCTGCTTGGGCCTTCTGTTCACAAAGCTGCTGTTAAAAGACAAGAACAACATGCAGACTGTAGCAAAGCTGCGTTTTGAACAAACATATCGCGTGCCAACATTTGGATTAGTCGTATAGGAAACGTCCCCAAAGCTTCAAAGAAACATTAGCATATTTTAATAAATGTGCCGCACCTGGTCCTTCTCTGTTTGCAGACGCACCAAAGTGTCTGGGAAAATGCCCCCCTAGTGGGTGAACAAGATGGAGCCCGCAGAGCCGCAGCGGTGTTTCACATTGACAGTTTAGGAGGATGTGACACCTCCTTTTAATGCTGCTCTCAGGCATTTGGTATCGTTAAGATGGAGCTTCTTCTACCTGCTTAATCCTTGTTCTATCCTAGCCACTTTAACGTTGGGAGTGGGGTCATCTAGACCCACTAGACAGTGCTCTGAACCTTTTTTCTTCAATGATTTGTGATTTTCACTGGTGTCCATGGATTACATGAAATCTTTCCACCTTTATCCACCTTTGTCATGGTAGGGAGAACACCTCAATGGAAGGGGGGGGGGGGGTCATAGGATAGCACAAGGGTTACGTAAGCATTCATCCCTGAGCTCCTCCCACTGCCACAGTGCCGCTGAGCCTGCTCCACATTCTTACCGCAACACCCAAAGCAAGGCGGACCCCCGAGTTACTGATGGACGCCATTGTCCTGGGTCTCAGGAAAGGAGGGTGTGTGCAGCCTTTGCATTTTTCCAATTTCCCTCGACTTCCCAAAGACTATTACTCTAACTTTTCATCCATGTCCAGCTGACAGAATCAAGACATTTCATTAAGGCCGACTCCATGCCTCAGCCCATTTAATGAAATGCACGCCTCTGCAGCTTTTTGAAACTTGTTCATGCTTGTACATGTTGCTGTTCTCATTTAAAATTCATTTAGGAAACTGGATGTAGCTTTAATTTTTGTGATTACAGTTTTATCTGAGGCTTGAAGGCAGCTTTAGTTCCATGGAGGGGGGGGTCTACCCATGTTAGCAATGATAGATGTAGGAGCCAGAGTTGGCCCGTAATTAGAAACTGTGGCTTTGACGGCATGGTTCTCAATTGAGCGGCACGTGTTTCCCCGGATTCGGGCTTCCATCTCAGCTGCCGCATGAGCCCACAGGGTGACCCCATGGGGGGCTGTAACCCAGAACAGGCAGTCAATGGAGATCCAGATTTGACTGAAGCTGCAGTCAGCAAAGCTTTTCATAAAGGACATCAAATCACCGTTTACAGGTCAAGCACTTCATGTTTGTTTGCCATCTACAACCAGCCCCACTCTTCCCTACAGGCTCACATGACAATGACATATTTTGTGTTTTTACAAAAACAAAAAGTCCGAATGTCACAGTGCTTTACACTAATTAAAAAGGACTTAAAGAAAACTGAAGTCATTTAAAGACCCAGTCTGGAGAAAATGGTCTTATTGGTGTTTTTAACATGTTCTTGTGTCATTTTTCTAAAGGTGTATATATATAAAGAAAACCACGATTAAAATTACATTTTGAGGATTTCTTTATTCAAACTGAATCAGGAGCAGATAAATGCCGTTTAAAAAAAAGAGCTTATTCTTGAAGTCAAAAATACGCCGGACAGGCCACAAGCTCCCTGCTTTGAGCTCTCAGCAACGGAGAAGTAAATTGGGGGCGGGGTTGCTCTGCACCAACAGTCCCGCCCACAACTCAGAGGTGAATTCCAAAGGAATTCCTGCCGCTTTGCAGAAACTATGTTCTTGGGGTTTTTACTTTTGGCTTAAAAAGGGCATAAACATAATTAAAATGACTGAAGTGGGACTTTAAAGGTTTTTTTTTTTTTTTTTTTTTTTAACTTGTCCTGTCCAACAGCTAGGCAAACAGATGAGAGCTGAGGGCCTCTTGTGTTGGACATATTTTATTTTAACAAGAGGGGTTATTCATCTTCAGACAAACCAAAGGTATGTCTGAATAAACCCCTTTTGTAATTGAGGCCAAAATTTATTAATTTCAATCATGTTTGAAAATCTTTGGTGTTGGACCGGACGGAAAAGGAAAGAGGGGAAGAAGAGAGAGGGACGTTAGAGAGAGGGGGGGTAGGAGGGTGATAATAGGAGGGGAAGGGGGGTAAGACCACGAAGCAGCATAGAGCAGACAGGTTTACTGGTTGTTTATCGTTACGGTACGGTTCAAATGTAGTACAAAAAGGGCGGGGCCTGTTCACACACACTCAAATATTATCAACACACCTGCTAGCCGCAAAAATGTCCACATGTCAACATGCACACAAAACAGATAGTGTTCACGAACGCATACCTATGCCTTTAAACCAACTAGTGTGAAATCTTTCATTCATTCAATCATGCAAACTATTAGTGCAAATGTGAGCTAACACCTGTGCTCAGGTGAGTGTTTATGTTCTTCTAAAATGGATGGTGGAATGTGAAAAGGAGGAGGAGCGCCCAGCCACCCCCACACCCATACCCCCGCCGCAGCAGCAGCGGCAGCCGGAGCCCCCCCAACGCCACACGGGAACAGGCAGGGAACAACCGCCCCCCGGGCGACCAAGACCGCCACCCAGGCCAGGGCCAGCAGGACCGCCGCGAGGCCCCCAGAGCCAGAGAGCAGGGAGGCGCAGAGGGAAAGAGAGCGCCGCCCCAGCCCAACCAGGAAAGCAGCCCCCCGCCGCGCCGGAAGAGCCCAACGCAGGGCCCCACCGGAGAGGGACGCCCACAGCCCCAGACGAGCACCCCACCACCACCCAGGAGTTCCGGGCATCCCCCCGCCCCGACCCCAGGTACGAGCCAGGACCCCCCAAGGGAGACCCGCTCCGCACTCCAGGCAGCCACCCACCCGGCCCACGGTTGGTCCAGGTAGGAGCAAGGCAGGGGCCCGCCGCCCCCGCCCAGGAGGGGGGAACACCGGGGAAAAAAGGGCGGCCCACAAGGGATGTTATAAATATGGCCCGACCAGGCTCGGCCATGTTGGAAGTTTGGCGGGGCCCAGCGCCCAGGGGCAAGGACCAGGACCCACCCCCCAGGGATACGAACACCCCCGGCTCAGGTGTAATATGAACCCCCCCACCGTGCGGAGAGAGCACCGCCGGGCCCAGGGAGCCGGCACCCAAGGGACACGGCCGCCATCGCCAAGGGGCCCGCACCCCCCACCAGGGAAGGGGTAGGGGACAGATGGACCCAGGTCCCACCTTCCTTGTAAAATGTGTGTGCGTGTATGGGTGTTTGAGAGGGTGTTTGTGTGCATGTGTGTGTGTTTATGTTTGAATGTATATATTGAAGGGGGAGGGGGGTGTGTACTAAGGGGGGTGCAGTTAAAATTGGCGAGTAGGGCACTAAGGGGACATCTCCTGATTACTCACAGTGATGTCCCCTCACCCTCCACACCAAGGGGCCCTAAATGTCTAAGGTGCGGTTAGGGTAGGGTGCCAGGAGGACATCTGCTGCTTGCTTGCAGTGATGTCCAAGCACCCCCCCTACCAAGGACCCTACATGTCTAAGGTGCAAATAAAACCGAAAGAGGGGGGGCCCACTCCATACGGCAACCATAGGAGGGGGGCCACTCCCAAGTAGCCCCACCCCCAAGGCGCATCGCAGGCTAGACCCCCCACCCCCTCACCCTAATATGAGGTTATATAAGGAAGGGGGTAAGTTGGGGACAGCTGGTAGACTGTCCCCCGGTGGTCAAACAGCCGTCCCCCAGCCCACCCCCAGCAAAGGGGCCAGGGCCACCCAGCCCAGGGGCCCACCCCCGGAGGCGCCGACACCCCAGGCCCGGCACCACCCACCCCACACAGAGAGAGAGGAGCCAGAAAGCGTCGCCCCCCCCCGGAGCAAGCCCAGGCCCCCACCCCCAGACGCCGGCCCTAGAAGAGCTCTGGTCAGGCCTCGACGGGACCGAGGAGGCCAACCGGCCGAGGCAACCACTGATTGCCTCAGCGGAGACCCCGACCCGCTAGCCCCCCCGACCCGTACTAATAATGGGCCCCCCCTCCCCCCCAGAACGCCCCCCCACAGGACAGGGCCGACAAGCCCCCCACCCCACCCCACCCCAGACCCCGCAGCTGAAGCGGGTGACACCCAGAGCGACCGGGGGCCCCGAGAGGGTTGTCCCGTCCCGTCCCAGAGCCAGGGAAGGGCCGATCCCAGCCCCAGGTGCAGATGGGCAGCCCATCCGGCGCCGCTGGGCCCCCCCCACCCGAGCAGGGCCCCCCGCCAACCCCCCCCAGCACAGGCAAAGGGACCACCCCCCCAAGCCAAGCCAGACCACCACCCCACCCCCCCAGCACGCACCCCCACACCCAAGCCCAGAGGACCACGCAGCGCCCCAGCCCGCCCCACCCAGGCACCGGACCCGACCCCCCGACCAACGGAGCCCCCCACCGCCCCCGCCAGGCACCGGAAGCCCCGACCCCCACCCCAAACCACGGCAGAAGGGCAAGGAGCAGCGACGACCAAGCCCCCCACCCCCTAAGTCACGGAGTTAGCCACGGGAGACCAGAGAGACTGAATTCTTTCAAAGTTACTTGAACTTTGGGCTGACATTTTTTCCAAGCTGATATGATCAAACAGCAGATTTCTGTGTTGAATTATGTTTATATTTTTCTTGTTTATCCAATTTATTAAAATAGTTTTTTTGGCAATACAAAGAGTTATGAAAATGATAGATGCTAATCCTTCTTCTATATCGATGGCACTCATGTCACCAAGCACACAAAGTGACGGTGAGGCAGTGATTGAAACCTTAAGCCAGACTGATAAATCGGCACATACCTGCTGCCAGAGAGCCTGGACAGGAGTGCAGAACCACAGTGCGTGCATGTAGCTGTCGGGTAGATTATTATCACAGTGCTCGCAAATGTCTGAGTTACTGAGACCCATCTTGAACATCCTCTTTCCAGTGTAGTAAATTCTGTGAAGAGTTTTGAGATGGATTAGCTGCAGATTTGGACTTTTTGTCAGTTTAAAGGTGTTTAGACAAAGTTCTGACCAGAAGCTTTCATCTGTGCTGATGCTCAAATCTGCATCCCATTTTTTGTTGGAAGGGCAATATTGTTATCTAAATTACATAAAAGTTTGTAAATTTTGGAGAGAGTTCTATTCATTGAAAAATTAATCAGAGTGGTAACTACATTTGGTAGCTTTAAATCGTCGTCTTTAATTTTATACTTTTTAGTAATACTTGATTTAAGTTGCTGATATTCCAAGAAGTTATTTATTCCATGTTTGTCTTGAAGTTCCTGGGGGGAATCTTCTATCAATAATTACGTGCTCTAGTTGTTTTATGCCCCCTGCTTGCCAAGCTGGGAAGTGAATCATTTTTTTGTTAATAAGGATGTCCGGGTTGTTCCAGATGGGTGTCATTTTGCACGGTTGAATTGATGATTTTGATATTTTGAGAAATTCCCACCAGGCTGTTAAGGTGGCATTTATATTAATGCTTTTGAAACAATCCTGTTTTTTAACTGTTTGGCTAATAAATGGTAGCTGTGACAGGTTGATCTTTCCACATAACACCTGTTCCAAGTCTAACCATGAGTTGGTTTCTGGATTATTTTTTAACCATTTTAAGATATATTGTAATCTATTTGCAAGAAAGTATTTGTGGAAATTAGGTAGTTCTAATCCTCCACAGCTTTTTGCAGATTTTAAAGTTTTTAGACTAATTCTTGCAGGTTTGTTGTTCCATAAAAAGCTTGATATGGATGAGTCTAATGTTTTGAACCATTTTAATGGCGGTTGTGTGGGAATCATTGAGAAGAGATAATTAACTTTGGGTAAGATTTTCATTTTAACCGTGGCTACCTTGCCCATAAGTGACAAAGGCAGGTTGGTCCAGCGTGTTAGATCGTCCTGTATGCTTTTCAGTAATGGGGTGTGGTTTAGCTGCACCAGTTCTGATAGTTTGGGGGAAAAGTAGATACCCAGATATTTGATATTTCCTGTTTTAACTGGAATTGTGAGTCTTTGTTCCATATTCCTGTTGAGTGGTAATAAAACAGACTTATTCCAATTAATGGAATAGTCTGATATGGAGGAGAATTCATTTATGATCATTGCTGTTTCATTTACAGAATGTAAATTCCTTAAAAACAGTAATATGTCATCCGCATAAAGACTAATTTTATGATGGCTGTGTTTGGTTTTTATTCCTATAATGCTCTCATTCTGTCTTATTGCTGCAGCTAAAGGCTCAATGAATATAGCAAAAAGAGAAGGAGAGAGTGGGCAGCCCTGTCTGGTTCCTCTTCCAAGAAAAAAACTGTTTGAAGTCTGTTTATTAGTTCTAACTGATGCATTGGGGTTGTGATATAATATTTTGATCCAATTGATGAATGCTTCTCCAAAACCAAACTTATGGAGGGCAGCAATAAGGAACTTCCAATTAACTCTGTTAAAGGCTTTTTCAGCATCCAGCGATAGTACCGTCATTTCCTGGTTTTTAATGGTGGCAAAGTCTATTATATTAACTAGTCTACGGACATTATCATCCGAGTGTCTGCCTTTGATGAATCCAGTCTGGTCGAAGTGAATTATGTGAGGAGTGATTTTTTCTATTCTCTGTGCTAGTGCTTTGCAGATAATTTTTACATCTGCATTGATTAGAGAAATAGGGCGATAGCTTGAAGGACTAGTGGGATCTTTGTCTGGTTTTAGAAGAAGAATTATGTTGGCTGAGTTCATGTTAGGTGGCATTGATTGGCTCTCATTAATAGATGTGACAGTTTTATAAAATGTTGGTGCCAGTTGTTCCCAGAATTCTTTATAAAACTCAGCAGGAAAGCCGTCAGGCCCTGGTGCTTTACCATTGGGCATAAGTAACAGAGCTTCATGAAGTTCAGACGGCGAGAGCGGAGAATCTAAGTTTGTGATTTGATCCTCATTTAGCCTGGGTAGGTTTACATTATTAAGAAATGAGTCAATACTTTGCTCTGACGGATTGATCTGCGGTGTGTACAGGTTTTTATAAAAGTTTTCAAATGCGTTATTAATTTTGACCGGGTCATGGGTGACATTTCCTGTTTGGTCCATAATAGAGGTGATTGATGATTTTTCTCTGTTAATTTTAAGCTGATTAGCCAGAAATTTGCCAGATTTATTAGAGTTTTCAAATCTTTCAAGTCGTAGCCTTTGTATTTGAAATTGTGTTTGTTTATTAATGATGTCATTTAACCGCAGCTTTAAATTTTTCAGATCTCCCAGAATGTGTTCCTGTGCAGAAGCAGCATAAGCAGTCTCCAGGGTTTTGATTTTATTTTCTAATTCTAATAAATCTGCTTTCTCTTTGCGTTTTTTGTGCGTTGAATAAGAAATGATTTTCCCTCTCATGACTGCCTTTGCTGCTTCCCAAAGAACGCACGGTGGGACGTCTGGAGTATTGTTGAAGTCTAAGAAGGTTGCCCACTCTTTTTTAAAGAATTCAAGAAATTCCTGGTCCTTTAACAGAGACGTATTAAACCTCCAGGTTGTACCAGAGGGTGTGGATTTTTCCCTAGAAATGTTTACAGAGACTGGTGCATGATCACTGATAATGATTGGATGGATATTGGAGCTTTGAATATTTTTTAAAAGAGAGTTACTGATTAATAAATAGTCTAAACGGGAGTGTGAATAGTGAACTGGAGAAAAAAAGGTGAACCCTTTAGTGCTTGGGTGACATGAGCGCCACGCGTCGCAGAGACCCAGATCATTCATGTACTGCTTTAGAATACTTGCAGATCGCCATGTACGCTGGTTTGCTGCTGTGCTGAGTCTGTCAAGTTCAGGGTCCAAAACAAGGTTGAAGTCTCCTCCTATAATGATTGTGGAGTCAGAGTGGACTGAGAGTGAGGTGAAGAATCTGTGAAAGAAGGAAGAGTCGTCAACATTAGGACCATAAATACTCACTATACAAAAGTCCTTATTCTGAATGGATATATTAATGATTACAAATCTGCCTTCTGGGTCAGTAACTGTATCCTTATGAGTAAAATTAAGATTTTTATTAATTAAAACAGCAACTCCTCGTTGTTTGGAGTTGTAACTGGCAGAGTATATAACTGGAAATTGTAAGCAGCACATAAGGTGATTCAAAGAATTTGATAAATGGGTCTCCTGCAGTAGAGCTATATCTGCTTTTAGACCATCCAGGTGATTTAACACTTTCAGTCTCTTTGGCTCAGAGCCAAGTCCACGCACATTCCAGCTAACGATGTTAAGACTGTTCATAGCTGCTCTGACTGAAAAGGTGTAAAGCTAAGTGGTGCTTGTGTACCAGTCCGTGCGCGCGTGCCCGCATTGAGAAGCGCTGTGCGCGTGAACGTTTTCTGGCTATGTAAGCTGCGTGTCGCGTGCGTCCTATGAGAGCCTGTGTGAGGTGATTGCAGTATGTCGGCGTGTGTGTGCGGGATCGCATGTGCACGCCCCTGTGTGCGCTTGTGTGTGCGCGCGCCCGTTCCGTGCATAAATAAATACTTACCGAGGATGAGTTGCTTCCAAGTGATTTACATATAATGAGGGGGGAGAGGGGGGGGGGGGGGAGAGTAAAGGAAAGAAAAAAAGAGAGAGAAGGGAAAACGAAAACAACAACAAAACAACAATAGAAACATCAGTGGGACTGAGGTGACGAAGAAGAAAAAAAAGACTGTTTTCCTGCGATCGAGGTGTGGATTATTGATGATCCGGTTTTCCATTCATTGAAGTAAGTTTAGCGGGTTTCTTCTGGGCAGCGCAGATGTTCTCAGCGCGGGTCTGAAAGCCTTCAGCACAGCCAGGGGGTGATCTCCGGGTCCCGGAACAGCCGGCCGTCCACGTAAAGTTTGTCAACGGCCACAATCGCTCTCGAACCAGCAGCAAGATGCTTCCTCCTCAGCGGGAACAGGATCTTCCTTCTGCGGAGGATTTCTGCCGGGAACTGGTCATTAACGCTGTAATGCGTGCCTCTCAGTTCCCGTCCGCGGCCCTTCACCAACTCCTTCTGTTTGAAATGTTCGAATTTAGCCACAATAGGACGCGGGCGCTGGTGGTCGGACCTTCTTCCTCCGAGGCGGTGAACCCTGTGGAAGGAGATCTTCTGCACCTCCTCCTTGGGGAGCTTCAGGTGGACCTGTAAAAAGGATCTAACGGTGGCCTCGGGGTCTTCTCCTGCCTCCTCTGGAACCCCCGCGACCACTAGATTGTCTCTCATGCTCCTCGACTGAAGATCCAGGAGGGTTTCCTTGATGGATCGGTTCTCCTCGGAGAGACGGGCGGTGTCATTGCCCAGGGTCTTCACGGTCTCTCTGAGGGCCTGGTTCTCCGCTGCGAGCTCCCGCACCTGCTGCTGGCTGAATTCCAGAGACTCCCGCAGACCTTGAAATTCTCTATGGAGGATCTCCAGCAGATTGAGGCGGCCATCAAAGCTGGA
Source organism: Oryzias latipes (assembly GCF_053564925.1). Classification (NCBI taxonomy): domain Eukaryota; kingdom Metazoa; phylum Chordata; class Actinopteri; order Beloniformes; family Adrianichthyidae; genus Oryzias; species Oryzias latipes. The sequence continues at coordinate 1,710,640 of NC_136255.1, read as the reverse complement.
GAGCTTTTTATCAATCGAATCCAGGATATCGCTCATTCCGCTGCCTGGAGAGGACACAGCCCCGGGAGAGTCCTCAGGCCGTTCACGCTTGGCGGAGGGGGTGGTGGTGGCGGTTCTGGGCTTCACCATGTTGCAGGTATTAAAACACTCGTCAATGAAATTCTCCAGGTCCTCCAGGCTGACAGAAGCTTAATACTCTTAACAGGTTATGTTAGTTAGCAGGAAATATTTTAATATGGCGGAAAAATGAAACAAGATCGAAAATGTTTGTTCAAATGCTTACGCGCCGCCAAGTCGACTCACCACACTCGTCTCGCTGGGTCTCGCGATACTACAGCATCTCGCGCTCCCAGCATCTCGCGCTCCTAATTAAAGGTTTTTAATTATATTTTACTCAGTGATTTAAACAATAGTTTTTTTTAAATGGAAAAACGCCACTTTGCACATTTTAACGTCCCCATGTGTGACACGTGGACCTGATGGTGGGGATTAACATCCGGCCAATTTATTCTTTCATTTCTTAAGCACTTTCTAAGCAGACAATGGAGAAAGATCCAGACAGGTTTTCTGCAGACCAGACGTGACCTGGTTTTAATAAGGTAAGCATTAAGCTAGATCAAAAGAAAAAAAGTTATTTGTTTAGAAGTATGTTGCTTTTTGCAGAAAGTTTTTGTAAATTATTACATGCATTAATATGGTTGTAATCTTGGTGTCTAATCTAAATGGATTCATTTTTTCAAAGTGAGTCAAACAGATCGAGATGATCTGCTTTTTGATTGTTTGTAAAAAAGATTTTCAACATCTGCAATAGTAAAACATTTCAGTGTAAAGATATAACTAAACAACAACATTAGATTTGTGTTCACCCACGGTCGCTAGGATGCGCTGCAGCAGCCCCATGACCCCAAAAGAGATTCAGGAGGTCACGAAGAAGGATGGATGGAAGGATGGATGGATGGATGGCATTATTATAGCTGTCTCACTGATTCATTTCTGTCCTCAGTCAGAGCTCTAAACATGGATGACAGTTCAGGAACACTGTACCTTATGCTTCAAATAGGTTATTTATTTATAAATGTTTCATAATCCAGGCATGACTGTAAGGCAATCCATCCGCTGACAAACCGCTGCGCTCACACCATCTACTTTTGCTGTCACGCTCCAGCCCAACCTGCATGTTTTCATTCATCCAAACTGACTTCCGATGAAAAAAAAGAGAGATGAAGATGTTCATGGGACAAAAACCTGCCTCTCTCAAACGCCCTTATTCCATGCCATCATGCATCCATAAGGTGTGACATCCGCAAAGGCCACTCCATATATCCCCGTCCACTTTCACAGCTCGCCAATAAGGAATTGAAGCTGGTGTCTCAACAGTGAGTCCTCTAAGTGAAATAAACGACTATCCGTGCATCCGAGGTCTGTGCAGGTTATTGACAGAGCTGCTTGTGCCTCTCACAGCACTGAGTGATGTCCCTTGCCGCCATAGCTGCATTTAGGACTCTATCAACAGCTAATAATTATGTTTACATTTACGACCGGACGCCGCAGTTTGATAGATCGATTCCCTCCCGGTTGAGTTCTGATTCTGCAGGTGGATTTCCTGTCATTGTGACGAGAGAGTCTGCATCAGAGGAGGCCTCTCATGCCTTTCACACAGCCCTCTTGATGAATGGTGCTGCTCCCTATTTCATTGCTGCGTTTAACAAATGATGACTCTGACCGTATTCATTGTTTTTTCATTCTATTCTGCTGTATTTGCTTGAAATAAATAGTGGTGGCAGGAATTCAGAAGTCAGTTGTGCGTGGGTCACTGCTTGATGTAATAACGTGATAACTCTTTAGCAAAGCAGCCTGTTCATAGTGTATTCGAGGTATATTTATGGCCTCTGATGCTAATTTCTCTAGACTCTATAAAGTAGCTGGAAAGAGGTTGCTTGTCCCATTATACACACGGCTCCCTCATACATTTCAAACTGCGTGGCTAAAACCTTAAATCGCCTCTTTTAATGCTCCCTGCTTCATCTTATCTGCCACAAAACTTGTAGTTACTCTCAAAAACGCTTCTCACCCATCTAGTGAGATGCCTACATCCACTCAACTATGTCCTTAATTCATTCAATTTTAGTAACCTCTGTCTTTCTTGATCATTTATGGTAGCAGTGCTCCCTAACCTTGTCCAGGCCACAGACCGGTTTATGTCAATGTTTTCACAGAACAGGCAGTAGGAGACTGAAGAAGGCGTCCACTTTTGCTCCACTTTTCCTTAAAGTCCCACTCAGATCATCTGTTGTAAAATTGTTCCCAGTGCTCTTTGAATTATTATTATGCTGTTTTTAGCCAAAACAAAAAATAAAAACATTGTTTTCTAGGTTATAGTTTTATTAGAAATTCCCCTCTGAGTTGAGGGTAGGACTTTTAGCATGGAGTAAGCCTGCTTTCATTTCCCATCATCCCTTTGTTTACACTCTTCCGCTAACTTACAACCCCAAGCTAACATTACAGCTGCAGCAAAAATAGCAAGCAATATCTGAGCTTTCCAGCTGAACAGTTTAGATCCAGATTCCAGTTTAGATGAGGAAACAAAGACGTTCATGGATCTATTGGTCTGTGATTGGATGATCAGAAAGGAGCAGAGCAGGGAGCTCGTAGCCTGACGATTGTAGCGCCTTCGTCACAGCTACAGGGATTGTCCGCTCCTGATTCACTGCAATTTGAATAAAGAAATACTCTGAAACACAAATTTGATATTAACTTTCTTTTCACATGTACCTCCATCATTAAAAAATGCTGCAAAAACATGTTCAAAACACCCAAAACACCATTATCATTGGAGGGGGTCGTGTTTTTTCCTCTGCTGCCTAACACCAACTGTCCTACGAACCGACACTGGTCCATGGTTCTGGGTTTGGGGACCACTGATCTGTGGCACCTCATTAATAAGATCACTCATTTTTATTTTAGAAACAATGGACAATGCAGCAAGGAGGGGAATAATTTTGTCTGATTCAAAAAATGAGCAGAGATGTGTTTTGGGGCGTTAAATAGATTTAGAGTCGACACAGACACAAGAACCCATCAGTCAGATTGTTATTAATGATGAATATTCCAGTCTAACTCCATTATGGTCTTCATCTGATGAAGCGTCCTTCAAAGAACAATCCACTGGATGTTCTGGATCAGAACCCAGAACTGAGCCAGCCTTCTTTATGTTACGCTTCTTAGAGTCACTCGTTCTGCTGTCCTTGCAGGCGACTCCAGTCAGAATCCCAACAATATCTAAAGTACTGCATATAATGTAATGGATGGACAATGTGCAGTAGGTTATGTGGTGCAGTAAGGTGGGGAAGAGTCTTACCAATAAAAAAACAATTGGAGGACTTGTGAAAAAGCATTTTGGTCAACTTCAGGTCGTTTTTGTGTTTGAATGCAGTAACAGTTTAAACAGAAACTGTAGATCATTTTGGTTAACTGAGGTTATTTATCAAACATGCTTTATTAAGAAGATAAAACTGAATTGAAGCTTATAGTACCATGATAGGCAGACTGAGTCTACTACTACTGCAAATGCACTCAAGGAAGTGACATCAAGCACAAATACGAGAGACTTTACTTAAAAAAATGGCTCGATAAAGTCCCACCCCGATCATCTTTTAAAGTATTGTCAAAGCATTCCCAGTGTCTTTTAATTATAGTTATGCTGGTTTAGCCAAAATAAAAATAATAAACGTGTGTTGTTATCTAGGACATAGTTTCTGCAGAGCAACAGGAGTTCATTAGAAATTCACCTCAGACTGTTGGTGCAGACTAGGGCCGCCTCCTTCCCATCATCCCTCTGTTTACATGCTCTCCTGCTAGCTCGGCAGCCCCTAACATCCCCAATATAACATTAAAAAGACAAGTCTTATTGGAGTGGGCTGCTGTGGTGCAGCTGTAGGGGCGGTCAACGTCTGATCGGAAGATTGTAGGTTCGAGTCCCATCTTGCCTGGCTGTGTGTCGAAGTGTTCACGCTGAGCTATTTTGAATTTCGTCTTCTTCAGATAAGGATGTAGATGTTTGTCTTTTAAAGTTATTGATATTGTCAAGTTGTTGTCTCAGCACAACAGTCATAAGATGAAACCCTGTATTTTAATAATTTTTGCTTTTTTCAATGACTTTCCATAAGGTTCGCAGTTTGCGAATCAAAAACAGTCCTCCAACAAAAGCCAGCAGCCCCTTTGCTCCTGGGGAGCGACGTTTTCCTGGAGGTCCGACATGTCTGTCTAAAATTGGTAGTGTGTCTCTGAATACCACTCCCACTCTGCTGAGTGTAAGTACATCTATTTGTAAAAAGCAGTGAATGTATTGACAGCTGTCAAGTCTTCACACACACAGCAGTGTTGGCAAGCAAAGCTTCTGATTTGCACTGTGACTCACGTTAAAAGAACCGGCGTGCCGGCCGCACGGTCTGCATCTAACATCAGGGAAGGACTCAACGTGGAGCAGCGTGCAGCTGTCCTCCAACTCTTTATTATCATTATTTAAAAAAAAATGATTGCAAAACCCTGCTTAGTGCCTGTCCATCAAATGAGACGCACTTAAAAGCCTTTTTTTCTTTGTTAATGACAGTGCACCTGATAATCTGGAGCGTTTCATATATGGACTTATCCTGAATGTGCTTACTAGTGTTGAAGTGATTTTGAAAGATACACAGCGCTTTGGTGTTGGGTGTTAGTGTGAATACACTACTGTGGAGCAGCATCAGTCTGTTTTTTTTACCAGTTGCAATCAGGGTTGGGAGTTGGAGGGTACTGCAAATCTGCTAGCGTGGCTAACGTGTAGCGTATTACAAGCATGTTCTAGAATTAGGGAAGGGATTTCTTATTTGTCGTTTGTGTTAAGGCTCATCCCGGACACACTACATGGTGCAGTAGTACAATTCATATTAACATGATCAATATTGTTAATATGAATTGAGCATGTAGACCTTTTCAGGCTGTCGGCAAGTTTTTATTTTTTATGCAACTGACATTATGGAAGTGATGATAAGGAAGCACTAAATATTTTTTTGCTTTATTTACCGAAATGCCAAAAATAATTCAAGTAGCTGATCTTCCCCTCCAATCCCATAATTTAACCATAAGGGGCATTGATGACAACTATCATAGGGGTGGTAAAAAAGTCAATTTTACACATCATCTTTTAAAATCCCAGTTTATCTCTGAAATCTTATCGACCTTCTATAGGGACAGCCAACCCCCCAACACGGGGTTTGTGGTCACAGGGTTTCAGGATGGCCTTGATGGTTTATTACTTCTTCTTAGGATCAACTTTAAGAGTAAAACGAGTCACACATTCAAAGCCAAGACCTCAGGCTTGCATTTGATGGAAACATTTCTGCTGAAAGATTTTTTTGAAGACGAGCGCGGAAAAGTAAGGACTGGGACAAACTACCCCGCTCCTCCTTACTGTAAACGCCGTTAAGAACGTCTGACTGACGGACTCATCTCTGACTCTTTTGTCTCGTCTAATGCGCCTTATAGTTTGATGCGCCTCACAAATAACAGGTTTAAAAATCGACCGTTTATTGACGGTGTGTCTTATAATCTGGTGCAGAAAGTCTGCTAAGTGACAAACAGTCATTATCCTTTAGGAAACAGAGTCAGCAGATTGTTCTATGAAATAAATCATATTGATTTTTATTTTATTTTTTTGTCAGCAGCTCATGTACTTGTTTTGATATGATCTCAGTGTTTGTTCTTTACATAAATGTAACAGAGACATTAGCATCATGACCCCAAATTAGTGCTTTTTGAGGGCCCTTGAGCAAATGTTATGGTTTCCCTTGACTCTGTGCTTTTGTTCCAGCAGCGTTGAAGCGTTTTGGCTCTGCGGAGTGCGTCTGAAAGCAAACAGTGGCGCCGCAGGTCTCAAAGAACTCGCTTAACCTTAAGCTTTGAACCCCCCGCTGAGTCTGCCTCCTCGCCGCATATTTGTCACGAATTTGCATTTTCTTTTTTCAAATGATCTTTCCATTTGTTGGTATTCTCAGTGCAGTTGCGTAGCATTGCTCTGCTGACTAATCTTTGTGTTACATTGTGTTGCTAAATGAGGAATGCAGCTTGAGGCTGCTGCAGCTGAAAGCCGCGTCTTGCTACGTCTGACGTTCTCCGGGCTGCAGCTCTCTCCTCCAGAAGCCGTTGAATTCTGTCTCGGTGGCCAAGTCTTACATAAGACAGTGACTGGCTGAGATGCCTATCACTCCCACAGCACTGACTCTCTGTCACTGATCCACCCGTCATCTCATTCTTTCACCGACCACATGTCAGCTGATTACAGACGGATTCTGCTCCTCTCTTCTGCACTTCCTCGGCCCTGAGGAGCTGGTTTTCACCAAAGTGCTAAAAATGGTTATGGATCCCTCTGTGTCACTGAGTTTTCCAACCCCCCCTCTTCTCGGTCCCGGACGATCACTTTGTTGACACAGGAAAACAGTTAGGTACTACTGTATTCACAAGACTATAAGTCGCCCTTTTTTTCATAGTTTAGCAAGGGGTGCGACTTATACTCTGCAGCGACTTATATTAGAAATAAATTGAAATAAATACATTGTTAACCCTCCTGTTATGTTCATTTGTGAGTAACAGAGATGATGTTCCTGGGTCAATTTGATGTATGAGGTATGTTAAGTGTTAAGAGTATGTTAAGTGACTCAGAGAATCAGAAAACCTTTTTTTACAGTAAGATCTTGAAGGCTAAGAACATAATATTCTATTTTCCAATGATTTCATAGATTCAGAAATGCAATAAAAATGACAACTGTTTCTACAAATAAAGGATGAAAACAGAGTATTAGTTGGCCAATGATGCTACATGAAAGGAATAAATAAAAAAGTTTGAGAAAGAATTACTGTGAAATTAAGAACAGTCTGCTATGATTGTGTCATGTGAGGTTGTGCAAGTTATTAGTTCTTGGTCTCAGATTTTGTCAAATAAATTTCCCGTCAAAATGCGACTTATAGTCCAGTGCGACTTATCTGTGTTTTTTTCTACTTTATAATGTATTTTTGGGCTGGTGCGACTTATACTTATACTCCGGAGCGACTTATAGTCCAGTGCGACTTATCTGTGTTTTTTTCTACTTTATAATGCATTTTTGGGCTGGTGCGACTTATACTCCGGAGCGACTTATAGTCCAGAAAATACGGTAGTTTCTCATATGCGGTGAGGTTCTCACTACAGAAACATCCTCTGTCCGGAGTCCAGCACATTTTCTGACGTGCTGACTCAGCAAAAGTCATTGAACACATAACAGTAATCTTTTCATGAGAGAAAGCAGAAAATTCAGCAGTTCAGGAGGAGATTCTAGCCAGCATTGCATCTCATTGTGTTAAATCATTTGCATTTAACCTCCAGAATTGTTAATAAAAAACATTGTTTTGTTATTGCATTGTGTTTCCTGTATGCATTTGGTGAAGATGCTACATGTTTCACAATAGAAGTGTTTGAAGGATTTAAATAACAGACTGATGGTGCCAAAGCAAACATTGCTACGACAATGCTAGCTCCCAACCTTGTTAGCAACCAAACTGTCCAACATACAGTTAGTTAGTACAGTATATTCATAACAGCACCCAGGTGTACTAATCCATATATTAGGTCCACTGGATTACGAGGTCCTTTTTGAATTAGGACTTTATAGTGCGCCTTATTTTGTGGAAAATTCAGTCCTTGTACTTTTTGCTTTATTTTCAAAAGACTTTTACAAATTCTATTGTATTTTTTAAAAGGTATTTCAAAGGGATTTTTTTCTACTTTTTTGTCATCCAGAAAATACAGTACAGAGGCGCATTTTATTTCAAGTAATATTTTTCATTTTGCTCTTTTCCACCTAGTTTTACTCTCCTGTGGTTTTTTGTAACTTGAGGTGCAATAAATAAAAAATAAAAAAATTCTGTCCATTATCTAATTAGGAAAAAACATCATAAATGTTTTTTTTCTTAAATATTTTAACGTTTTTTTCTTCTGCTATTTAGAAGCTGTCTGGATCATTTTCAGACATCTGAACATAGAGAAGCAATAGTTTTTTAATCTGTGTGGTGTGTTTGCTCTGTGAATGTGATGACCACTCAGGCATTTCCTCAGTTTATAGGAACATAATTAAATGTTTGTTACAAAAATGAAAAAAAAGTTATTGTTTTGTTGCAGCCTTTGCCTTTTCATTAAAAGCTCAATAGCTCCACTCTGAAGAGAAAATGAATAAAGCTTTGACATTTTTAATCAAATCCCTGGGAATTAGGAGCAGTGGTATGTCCTCCTGTCAGCGACACCGGCATAATTACCTTTCTCCTGTTAAGGATGATAAATCAGGAAAAAAGAGCTGCAGCTCCGACTCTGGTCACTGCTGTGGCGTCCGTGTGAAGCCGGCGCCTATCTCTTCACCGCACATGTTTCCCCCCTGACTGTGTCTTTGTGTTGCAGTGCCGTCGTTCTGGGGGCTGGTCAACTCGGCCTGGAACCTCTGCTCAGTCGGGAAGAGGCAGTCGCCAGTTGACATCGAGACCAGCCATATGATCTTTGACCCTTTCCTCACGCCCATAAAGCTGAACACTGGGGGACGCAAGGTAAAGACACAAACGCTGCTGTTATCTCTGATGTGCGCCTGCTGCTGTTTGCTCTTTGTGGGCTTGGAGGCTGTGCTGCTGCCTTCCATTCGGGCGCAGCTGTACTTTGATAAGATGTGTTTTCCTGATAGATGCTCCTGGCCGCTGTTTGTGCTGGCTGACATTGCAAGCTAATTGCCTAACAAACACTCTTGTGATGATAAAATCCAACAGGCTTCACCCTCTTAAGGACCTTTAGTGCTCCTGTTCTGGTTCAACAAAGGCTTCAGCCTCATTTTAGGGGCTTTGCGGTGAAATCCTACAGCCTAAAAGTGGATTAGTGAAGCAAATTCTGCATTATTTCCACTGCACATTGGTGCATTAGGGGCAGAAATGTGCTCCGTCATGTGCCATATGACAGCTGTTAATTGGGAAACCTTCACAGATGGACTCTCTTTAGAGTGCACGCATGCATGGTAAGATTAACGTTATTAATGATAGCTGATGTTTGTATTCCAGCAGTGAGCACAGGGTTAGCCTCGGGCAATGGTCTAGGACGCTCTGCGGCGTGCTGTTGCCGAAGCATTCCTCAGAATAAATCCATGAAGTCCTAGACCCGTGTTTGATCAGCCTTTGGTCTCAGGACTCTTTTTGACTTTTGAGTATTTGGTGAATCCATCTGCACTCAAACTACGACTATAGGTTTGCACCGTTTCATACACGCTAAACGTGGGTTCTCAAACACGCGTTTAGCCATGGTGTTCACATTGGACAAGCAGGGAGGGGCTTCTTTTTCTTTGGTTCCTGTTTAAAACCTGAAATGCGTGTTGACATCGACTTTTCATTGGCTGCTTGAGCGTGCGTTGCTTAGGGCGGTGTGAGCAAAGCTTGAGTGTTAGCATGCAGACTGCTGTTCTTCATGAAGCCTTGATTTAAAAAAAAGGTCATGCTGTCGGCTCTAGTGTTTCTGCTGATCACACTGTGTTCCTAACACTACTGTAAAACGTGAAAAAAAGCAAAAGATCAACAGAAGTAATCAAAGGGCACAAGAAATGTTGATCTCTGAGGTCAGGAGAGAGCGTCCTGTAGTCATATAAAAATGTGAAAAAAATTCCAAAGAAGAAAGAATGACCCAAAAAATAAATTTGTTTTGAAGCTTCTTTTCTGAAGTCACTTGTTAAACTTGTCTATTCCTGCTTGTGTTACATGTAACTTCTATTCACATGGACTGTTTAGGTCTCAGAAACGCCTAATAGAAAATCTTTTAGAGAAAAGTGACAGTGCTGTAGACGTTAAGATCCTCTATGAGCATCTTCTGACCAAAGACTAGAAGAACATCTTTCTGGATTTTGCAGAATGCGTAGGTCGCTCACAGTGAACCATCTGAAAGCTGATGTCCTCCACACAGCTGGTTCCTAAAGGAAACATTCAGACCGGCATCGTCACCTTCACTGAAGGTTTATTTGTCAAAAAAGAAGACATTGAGAAGAGAAAAGTATAAAGTATTCATCAGTCTAAGCCTGTTTGTCGGTGTTGACGCTTCTCAAACAGAAGATTCATTAAAAAAAATAGCTTCTGAGGTTCTATTGAGAAGCTCAAAGGCTATAAAATTGAGCTTTGTGGGTTTCGCTTATTTGCATTCATATGAACTGCATGGTATTGCATCAACAAAGAAGAGGTGTTGCTGTGAGTCGGCTTTCTAAGGATAAATTAAGCTAAAAATCCAAATTAGCTTGAAAACAATGGCTAAGCACAAACACAACCCAGACTAAGATTGTCTTTTTACCTTTTCTGCCTTTACCTGAAATGCACAACACATTAACCCCTCCCTCTCCGTCTGTCCGTCTGTGTCCGCTTTGAAGCGAAGTTCCCTTGTTGGCGCCCGTACCCTAGTTTTTGGCAGCTCAGAGCCCCCCATCCTGTGGTCCATTCTGGGATTACGGTGAGACGTTACACCTGCACAAACCCAGCCACCAATCTAAATTAAGGGAAAGTTAAAGGGGTCAGAGGGTTCGCTCTCTTGCCTGGGGCTGTTCTCGCAATGATGGCCCCCTTTTAGCAGTGAGATTAGTAAAGACACACACAAAAACGGTCTATATTTTTAATTCTGGCTCTCTTTCAAAATCCAGAAAACCTTGTTGTCATCACAACCATCAGCAGGTGATGTCTCATTCAGGGGTGGGCCCACATTTGGACAGAGGTGGGTGATTGCCTGGGGCCCCCCAGCACTTCATAAAACCCTCTAAAAGATTTTCCACAGCCATTATTTTTGAACTCTGTCATAAAAAAAAAAAAAAACAAATCATGAAACTGCTGGTGTGAAAGTGTTTCATGGTTCCCCGTCCCTCTGCAGAGACCAAAGATAAAGATAATAAACCCATATTTGTTCCTGCTAGACGTCTCGTTCTTTTCTCAGATGCTACTGTACCTGCTTACTGGATTGCTTTTGATTAGATTAACTGGATAACAAATTACAGCATTTGTTACCCAGTGTGTTTTTTTCCATAAAAAATAATACACATTTTATAAATATTAAAATTCAATTTCACTTAAAAGCATATCACAACATTTGGACTCTTGACATTGATACTGTTTGAAAGTGGACCAGTGAAGAAGGTATTATGGTTATTTTTATTAATTAGGGCCCCCGTGATGTTCTTTGCTAAGTCTACCACTGGTCACGTTGAAGCATGACCATTGCAAGAGACTCAGACGAACGATCTTTTTAAGCTCAAATTGGAGGAGAAGCAGGAAATGGTGAATGCTTTCATGGTGAGGAAAACTCAAAAATGATGGTCTGTGACCGTCCCACAGCACACACGTCCCACAACTCTATTTAGAAAAAAAACCAACACAATTCTCTCTTGCATTTGCTGACAGTCGAGCTGGCTCATCTATGCGTATGCAGAATTTTAAAGCAATTTTGACCCCCCCCCCCCCCCCCCCCCCCTTCCCCTCAGTGGTCTAAGTGTAATTTGTTGTCTCCGTCTCTCCGAGCACCTGAGCTGTCAGCCGGCGAACACAAAGCTGGCTTCACCTTGTCAGTGCTGATTCATCAGCGCTCTATCTCTGGCTGTTTGGCAGCCACTCAGCCTTGGCCAAACGCGCCGTGGAAGCTGGTAAAAGGCCTTCAGCCTCGCCACCGTCACACAGTCAAAGCTCGAGCCCACTTTCTGCCCCGAAGGGAAGAGGAGGGAAAGGATGAACCCTTCCAAGCCCCTTCCACTCATCGCACAACGCTCAACATTCCAATAAGCGCCGCTCAGGGAAGATGAACGATTCTCCTAATAGATTTTTGTGCTGATCTGTATTAGGGATAATGAATAGCTAGGGGAAATTTAATTGACCTCCAAAGAGAAATTTTAATTAACGACAGAATGCCTAGCATGTCTATGTACAATTGATTGAAGAAATCGGTTACTAAAAAGGCAGCATCATTCAAATATTTACTCAGCTATTGCTTGAGCTGCAATTATGTGAAGAGATTTGAATCAACTGTGAGGTTGGGAAGTTTGAACACTTTGTCTCATGTTCAGAAAGACCGCCAATATACCAGCTTTACTACTGAGATTGTGTTTTTGTGCTCTCTGCTGTACTTGTATAACTGCGGCTTTAGCCCAAACAAGAGCTGTTGCTTTCTTCAAGCAGGTCTAGGGAACTCCACAACGACATGCTGCAGGATGCTACATGCACTTCTTTGAAATCCCCCCTTTTGTTGGTCATCAAGCTCCTTCTGCTTTGGGAGCAGGTTTCCTGCTACTTTTCCCATCATGCTTCATTTTTTCTTTTCTGTCTTGATCATGAGGACGCCTGACAGGCGAGGCGGCGTGGATGTTTCCGTGCGCTGCTTTCTGCCTAATTACAGGCCGATTGTGGAACAACAATCTGCTTGCTTGTCATTGCAACTGTGCTCCGGCTCTGGAAGAAGTAATCACATTCTTGTTTTCCTGGGCCAGCAAGTTGCTGAATGTCCTCCTGTAGATGGTTTTAATATCCTGCGTTAGGCATCAGGCAATACCCGGCTTGTTGTGATGCGGGAACAGCCTTTGCACCAGTTTGATCCACCTGCATGCTCCACACCAGCCTCTAAATAAAAAGCCTTTTGTCTACTGTAAGCGTGAACTATCGGTTGCACGCTGTGCACGTGCTCTCAGAGGCCATCTGTTTGTTAAACCAACTGGATTTTAAGATGTTCTTGGGGTTGCATATCAGATCCTCATCGCTTTAAATAGACAGCCTGACAACTGACAGGAATCATGAAATGTTTTTGTCATAGCTGTAGGTATGTGCAAGTTATTTAAAAAAAGTCAAATTGTCATGAGGATTGTATGAAACAGGAAGTAGCAGACCATCTTACAAAATAAACACAATATTAAGTCACTGAGGTGCATTCATGCTCCTTAGCTGGAACCGTTGTTAGAGGCTTTTTGTGTTTTGGTTGAATAAAAGAAAAATCAAAGTTGAATTACAGAACATAACTCAGATCTTTCATGTCTGACATAGAATTTATCATAATAGAATTGTTTATTACATTTCCCCATAAGCTTTTCTTTGCTCTCTGTTACAGTGTGATGTGCAAAAACTGGTTCCATGTTTTTCTCTAATGTGGGATAAAAGTCTGTCCCACTTTTCCAACTGTTGAAGCCTAATCCATTTCAAAAAGTAAAATTGAATTCTTCTTAAATTATACATTGCATTTGAAAAGAACACGACTCTTTTACAGCTTAACCTTTTCCCGCTGCGTCATCTCAGCATTAAAATCCTCGTCGACTTCTTTCAGCTCCTTTTTCAGTCATCATTAATTTATTCTCCTCTTTGGCAGCTAAACCCATTACAGGAACCTTAAGAGGCTTTGTAAGCTGAACTGGGCTGGCCGCCCACCGTTAGTGTTGACTGATTGTAAAAAGCTCACCATCAACAGACAACACTCACTAACCCCTGAACATGAATGCAGCAAATGAGGCGTGACACTGCAAACAACTGTGCTTCTGCCGCAGTCAGGCGGGGGTCTGTGGACGACGGCGGGGAGCAGCTCCATCCTGGGATCGGTCACACTTTGGTGAAATGTCATAGAAAGGCCATTGCATGTTAACATTAAATAATATTTGAATAATTGATCAAGTGAAGAAAGCTGATTTCATTTCACTGCCCCCTCCTCCACGGACGCCTTTTTAAGTGAATCCTGAAGTAGAGAATAGTTTTTTCTCATCAAGGTCTTTTTAAAACCCCGCCTCTCAGGTCAGCCTCATTCCTGTACAGCGACGACTGTCTCTGTAAGTTCAGACTCTGACGTATGGATGACCGTTTTTATTACTCACCGCACATGCGCTCTAAAAAAACTTTTAGTGTCACCTTACGCAGGTGAAGTGGCACTAAAGGTGCAATTAGTGATGTTTTAAGCTAAAGACCCACTCTGATGAAAACTGTGTTCTTAACATGTTCTTGTGGCATTTTTCTGATGATGCAGGACATATATAGAGAGAATTAAGGGTTGATTTTGGCTAAAAACAGCCAAATTATAATTAAAAGACCACTGGGGATGATTTGAAAATGGATCAAAGGATGATCAGAGTGGGAATTTGATTAATTCATGTTTAATCGTAGAAACTTAAATGCAAAAAAGATGAGAGGAAGACTAGAAGTTTGACAGAAATCCTAAATACATTTGATGAAGATGGTAGCAGCACCTTTATTTCAATTTCCATATTTGTAGAAATTCATTTCAGACATACACTGAAGAAGAAATGAAATAAAGCAATAAACATTATGCAAAAACGATGCTAGAGGCTGAAAATGGCTCATAAATGTTAGTCAATTCTGTCATTAAATAGATAAGAAATAAAAGCCATTATGTAATGAAATTCACATTTGAAGTTTTGTGGCACTGAAAGTGGTTAATTCCAGTAATAATTGTTATAAAGTCATTATTTTGGTCTCTGAGCTTTTTATTTCAGTGATATTTGCATCAGGAAGTGTTCTTGGCTCTGTGTGAGAGTCACTGTCTCAGTGAAGTCATTAGTCTGATCCGCCTCAGACCCATGCAAAGCTGCAGAACACAACAACCTAAATATGAAACTGCAGATTCTGATGGTGCTTTGGCTGCACGACTGCATCAGAGCTTCATCAGCTCAAGGATTCTCCAGGTCTCCACCTTCACACATAGATGGATGTGGGCCGGTGCTGCCGGAGCCAACGTAGCCCCCTGAATATCAACTACAGGTTGTTCTCATCTTTTTTTTTGGTACCCTTCTGTAAAATGTAAAACTACCAAACCATGTATTTACATTTGAAATAGAGCCACTTAAACATGTATTTGTATGCATTTATTAATACAGAAGCTTGTCTCAGATCTGCTCCGTATTTAGATAATGATTTGTCGGACTTCCCCTTAAATCCGACGTAAGTCCATCAGCCCACTGTGGAGGGGATTTCTCAGCTCCTCACAGAGAGATCAGCCTCTGTTACATAAAATAAATTACATTTCTCCAACATCACCCACTAAACATCAGAACAAAATGTGAACAGCATGAAAGATGTAGAATAATTGCAAATGCACACAAATGTATGAGCAAAGTTCAGAAAAGAAACTCAGAAGATGAGTTTTCAGCTCCTCCCTACCAGCTTTACAGCAGGCTGAGAGTCTAAAACACGATACATTATCACAGCCCATCTCTCTGTTTATTCTTTTATCGATAACTTACATAATTAAACTTAAATGTGACACCATGTTTAAGCTTTGAGCTTTCTTGAGAGCTTAGCTCACGTCCAGCTGGATGAAAACTGGAACATCTTCATCGTTTGTTGTCATTTTGAAAACCTCTGCATCTCCTGGGGTTGTAGTAAACCTTCTCTGTAAATTCTGCACAGATGTATTTGTCCATGACTCATCCATCCACCCATCCATCTATGTATCCGTCCAAGGGCAGGTCACACAGACTTTCCTCCCCATGGTCACTTCCCCCAACTCCTGTGGGGAAAGTCCCGAGGTGTTCTCAGGCCGTGGTCTCCTCAGCTTTTCCTCCATCTTTCCTGTGTTGTCCATCCAGTCTGTGACCAACAGTCAGTCATTTGGATTTTAGGAACTTTTTTTTTTCTTCAAAAATCTAACCTTATAAATTTCTACATTGACTGCTTTCTACTGAATGAAAAAAAAAAATACGTGTTCAAAGAGTTCCTATCCAGTCAGCCATCTTCCAAACCCGTTAATGCGAGGATGCTGGAGCCTATCCCGACTACTGTTAGGCCAGGGGTGTCAAACACACATTCACCGAGGGCCACATCCACATAGTGGTTGTTCTTGAAGGGCCAGATATAATTTATACATGTAACTAAATGTATTGAAGAATAAATGTAATTACTCTTTAATGTTAAATAACTCATTATTTATTTATTATAACTTTTTAAAGTGACGATTCCAGTTGCATAGAAAACATATGTTTGCTTGTTACTTTAGCATAAATCCTTTTACATTTGATTCTGTCAGGTTAGGTTATATGGACAGTGTTTAAGTCCTAATGTATAGTTGCCCAATCCAATATTTCAAGTCAGATTCCCCCTAGATATGAATGATATAAACCAATTTTTATTTTTTATTTTAAGAAATTAAAAACTTTTATGCTCTCGGGGGCCACATAAAATGACATGGAGGGCCACATTTGGCCAACAGGCCTTGAGTTTGACACATGTGTGTTAGGCAAAGGCAGGGAACACCCTGAACAGGTGGGCCGTCCTCTGCGGGGCTGTTAAAAATAGAATAACTGTTCGTATTTCATCCTTAAAACATCATACTCTACCACTCCTAATGCCGCTGTGGCTTTTAAAAAAGTGATTTTTTTTTTGCAGTTGATCAGTAATCAATTGGTTGATGATCTTCTGGTCTTGGGGGTTCGTCTTTGTGGGATACATGGATCACATTTACGTACACCAGGTAAAAATCAAAGCTGAGGCGCTTTTTTAGAGAAAAGTCCTGATTAAAACTGGGCTGTTTTGGGCTGTGATGGTTTTCATGAAGGTCTGTGACCGTCTATGGAGCATGTTCCAAATGTTGGATCCCTGCTTAGATGTTGATCATTCTAAACCCCCAGGGCCTTCAGGAACTTTACTTCATTTCAGAAATGCAGCATCTATTTCCTGCTTCGTCCTGTTCACATGGCATCAACGATTCCTGTCAGGCTATAGTTAGAGGAGCAATATAACAAGATTCTTAACTCAGGCTGGTCTGACATGATGGACACTCAGACCAGTTAAAGAAAAATGGACGGTTAACCTTTTAGCCACAATTCAGCAGTTTACATCTAATGTGCTTTAGTCCTGGTAAATACAAATACCCCTGTAGATTTAAATGCAGCTGTGTTCCATACCATTTTTCCTAAAGCCACACACACACTTGAATGCGAATGGTGTTCACACTGGACTGTCACTATGTGATGCTAGCACGTGTACTCCCAGTTAGAAGAGGCTTGGCGTGAAAGCCGTGCAAATCTGGGGAGTCTTGCTCCAGGCTTTTTCTTTCACAGATCTATTCTCACATATGAATTACTTGGTGTCACATAATTCCATCCGGGTTCAAACTGCACTCATTCATTTCTCCTTCATGATCCATTTTCAAACAGTCGGTGCTGCCGTGTTTTAAAAGGGACGTCATCCATACGTCACTTTCAAATCCGAGTCTCTGATTGGTCGACTGGTTTAACTTTCAACCTGCATTCAATGTATGTCGAACCTGAAAACGGGCATGAAAATCTGCGTAGCTATACGTGTGAACGCAATGTTTCTGAAAACAGACGCCTGACACCCGCATGTACGTCCTTTTACAGGACCTTTTCATTGGAAGTGGTCACTAGTTCACACGTTTCCGAGCCTGGTGTGAACGTAGCATCACAGAGTGCGAAACTGAAGATGCAGTCTTTTAAAAATAAAAGTTGATGATCACCATCACACGGAAACGCGCTCAGAAATGTGTACATTAACACAGAAGTACACAGGCAGCAGACACTCTGCCTCTCGGTCGGCTCGAACAAAGTATTTCTGACGTTTTTCTCCTGCTGGAAAGAATCACAAACACAGACGGCGACTTTAGACTTCTGTGTTTGTTAAACAAGTAGCTGGTGCAACCGCCAACGCAGACTTCAGACAGCTGCATGCTCCTGCTCAGCACTGCTGCGTGCACCACTACCCCCCCCCCCCCCGCTCCCTCCCTCCCCCTCCTCCTCCCTACTCTGAGCCTTAATGCACCCGCTCCACTCCTTCCTGTCTTCTTGGCCTGGTTAGGGGTATCAGATTAGACGAGTGTGCACTCTGTGATTGAATTGTCAGGCTGTTTTGATGGCAGAGAGGGAGATGATAAGTGAGTGCACGGAAAGTGTTAAATGCGCACAGCAGGATGCAGCTGGATGGGTCGCAGGGAAGTGGGTCAGGGCCTGCAGTCCCACCGTGAAGGTGCCACACCTCTGTCCACGAAGAACTCAATCCAAACATGATTCCCCAAACATTTTCAAAATATACAATTAATAATCTAAATGTAGACCATTGAAGCATTTTTTCCCACTTTTTCCTTGACTTTCCTTATCGTCCCTCGCGGCTGACATCAGATCAGATCTGGCTGAACTCCTTTGTTTTGCTCGTCGGTTCTGCAGTTTCATTGCATTTTATGGGAGTTTTTGTTTGTTAATATTTACATTTTCATCACTGTGCATCCTCCAAACGTCAGAATGGATTTCTGTTTACATAGACGACGTGTATATTTAGAAATGCTAAACAGCCTGGGAATCCGTCAGCAGACGACAGACAGGAAAACATGAAACGCTGCAGCAAAATAAAACAGAGGAGGAGGAGGAGGACGAGGAAGAGGACGAGGAGGAGGAGGAGGAGGAGGAGGAGGAGGAGGAGGAGGAGGAGGAGGAGGAGGAGAAGGAGGCTCAAACCAGAGACGAGGATTCAAGTACAACACCATATAAAGATTTCTAATTTGAGTCAAATATTTACCATCAGGAGGCTTTTTCATATCAGAACAGAAAAGATTTTCTAAAAACTGCGCTCTCCTTTCTGTTTGCAGCACTTTTTCACAGCCATGCTGCATTGATCATATGGAATGTGCACATCCACTTTTCTCGGTCGGCAGAATCAGATTTCTCCGCTAGAACTCGGTGTCATTTCGACGCAGCAACAACAAATGAGCTTTTTGCTTGTGCTCCCAGAGTCTGGAGGAACGTGAGAGAGAGAGCTGCCAATTAGAAGCCCCCAGCTTGGGGCCCACATCACTGCTCCCTGTGGTGCTAATTTGCTGATTATTAGTGCTCCTGCTGTGTCGAGAAACCAGTTTTCTGGGTCACTTCTTGAACCACAGAGCAGCGAGTTTCATTCATAAACACAGCTGTTTAATAGCTCTTTACACAATCAGCCAACTTAATTGTTTTGTGCTTTAATTATAAGAAATCAATTTTTACATGTTTTTTGGGGCATATATACTTAAAAACGCTTCCGTAAATAAGTACTCTGTGTGTTTTTGTTTATTTATTCATCACTTCAACAGTTTTGGATTTTAAATAGATAGATCCCATTGATTTTTCCTCATGTTAATGATAATTTAGTTGTCAAGGTAACACAGACCCCTCCCCTAAAAAAACAACCACTTTAAAAGATAGTTTTTAAGGTCACCAATGATCATCATTTCCCACGAGCAGTTCTGAGTCTTTTAGCGGCAGTGATGGCTCTCCTGAAGCTCTCTGACAGCGCAGTGGGCGGAGCCTGTCACTGCAGCCGCAGCCCCACACAGAGGATGCCTGCTGTTGTTGAGAGTGGTTCTGAATCACACCCCTCGTCCTCCTCTCACCAACGGCCCCCACTGGTGCCTCAGTAAATAACTCCAAAGGAGAGAGCCCTGACACCGCTGACTGGTAAAAGACGTGTGGCGTCTCACTACAGACACTTTGGTTTCAACCTTTGGGGATAAAAGGGCCTGCTCTGTCTCTTGTGTGAGTTCTGACTAGTTCAGGTTGTTGAGGTATTTGTGTCCTGCACCAATCCCCCTCGTCTCCGATGTTCATGTTTCGTTTTGCTTAAGTCCACCATCACCTCCTTGGACTTTGAGGCATTTAAAAGAAGGCTGTTCCTCTCACTCCAGGCTGTGAGAGCACTGACCGTTTTCCACTCTGCCTGCCCAACACACGCACACTTTACACATTTCCTGACTCCTGTACATCAGAAGTTTTTGTGTAAGTGGAGAAGCATTTTGTAAAGTTTTAGTCACATACAGCCAAAGGGGGGGCAACCTGTTCGGGGTTTTCCGGGTCCATGGCGGGTCATGGCTCCATCTTAAGGGAAGCACAGATATGTTTTGTAGTTCTCTTGAGGCCCGTACAGTACAGCCACTTTAAAGGACGTCAAGAAAAGGAAATGTACGTGGTCATGTGCGTGGTAAGTGTATTCTGAAGTATTTGTAAGAAGAACATGAGTTGAACGCACTTATGACGTAGAGGTGATGTGGTACGGTGTGCCTATGCCACACTCTAGTCCTTCTGGCGTCTTAGTGACAGAAACTGCTGAACGTATGGGCCGTGCATGTGATACCTAGGCGCCCATAGGACAAACTAAGCTCTGTTCGTCTAAGGAGTGCACACATGCAGTGTTTGGGGGGACTGACGGTCAGATTGACTGTCCTTAACACTGCATTCACCCCGCTTGGCAACACATGTTTAAGCACCAACTTCAAATAAAAATTCTATGTATACACACATAAACACGCATTTTGGGTTCTGTCTTCAAAACATAGCTATGCATGTTTTTACAACAGCTTATGGGCTTTACGTAGAAAATTGAATGCACATAGCCAGCTAAACCAGGTCGAACTAAAAACAAATGCGCGTTTATTGCCTGGTGTGAACCTAGCTTCAGAATTTCTAAATGACTTAAATTAGGATTAAAAAAAATTCAAATGTGGAAACGTGAAAGCAGCTTTTGTGAGAAAAGGTTTTTTCATGGAAAAGAGAATGTGAGCTTGAAAACATAGAGTCCTTCTCCTGCAAGTGAAAAATCCGTCAACATGAGTCCATTTGCAGGAAACACAAGAACCGACGTCCAAAGTAGCGACTGTGGTTTCAACAGTGGTTTTTGTGAGCCACCAAACCGGAATCAGCCACATTTTATTCAGTCTCCCGACCACAGAGGAGACCAACCTCATGATGCACCTGAGCCTTTTTTCATCCATGGTACTTATTTCTCTTTTATATCTCTGACCTTTTATTCCCTCTGGGCTTTGTTAATCATCTAATATAATAAGGTACCCGGGCCCTGCAGGCCGACACACTGCCCTCATGTATTAACCCTGTAATCTATTAAACATGGCTTACGCAGAGAAACTGCTCTGTTTCCTTAAACTCGTGTGTATCAGTGCTCATCAGGTTCCTACAGTGAGACTCCTGCATGGAGGAGTAAATAAGCCGCATCAGACGGCCCCACACCACTGAAGTCTTTTTCTTCTCAGTTCCAGCACATCTTAAGCTTAGATTGGACTCACTGAATGTTCTGTTGCTTGGAGTTTGTTTTTAAAAAAGCTTGAATTTTAATCTTTTATTAAAAAAGCCTCATTAGTCTGAATGTGTGCTTATTTTGATTATGCATCCTGGTTAGAATCCAGTATCTGTTTTTGGTTTTGAAGGTTTTGCAGCTATTTGAATAAATATGAGTATGCATTAGAATGCAATAGAAGCTGGAAATATTGAAAATGTATGAATTAGAATGAATCATAGATGAATAAAGTATTGCAAGATTGGGTTTTAGAGTTAATAATATCCATCCTCTATTTATCACATCTGCTTATCATGTTCAACTGTTTTATTTTGTGTTTGAAAGTAAAAGGAAATCAATCAGTCAGTTTGTATGACACAAAGAGCAGCTCGTAGCTGCAGTAGAGTGGAGAGAAACAAACAGGAGGTGTAGGAAATTCCTCAGTCAACGTGGAGATCATGGAAATGCTAAAGAACTCTGCACTTCCATTCCTGCAGGACCTGCAGCAGTGTCCTCACTGCTGCAGCATGAATTCCTCCAGCAACTAAACAGAAATGACAGCACTTCACAGATCTTGATTCCTCCTGAGCCTGGAACTCCTTCCTGTCTGCACGGCCAGATCCAGATGATGCAGACCAAATTCATGATCCAAAGTTGTTTTGAGCCAAGCAAAAGTCTGCCAATCTACACAGTCATACACAAAGCTGAACGTTATGCTTCCTACATAATGTTTTGTCTTGTCTTTTGAGATTTTTTAAATAGGTTCTACAGTTCCCAAACTCTGGTCAGTGTAACTCAAAAAGTACTGAAGTTATGCATTAGATATTTATGGTTTTTGGTCAAATTATACCAGCTCAGTGGCCTTGTGGTAGAGTGTCCGCCCTTTGACTGGAGGGTCGTGGGTTCAAACCAAGTCATACCTAGTCATTGGGACCCTATTGGGGGGTTAATCCACCGAATGGTTCCCGAGTGTGGCTGTGTCTGCAGCTCACCGCTCCCCCAGGGGACGGGTCAAATGTGGAGAACAACCTAGGTGTGTGACAGATTTAGGGATTTAACTTCAATTTTTTATTAAGTCATTATCAACATTTAAGGCAGTTAAACAAATTTAAGTAATGAAAAACATCTTCATGACTCTCCTCTTTGGTATGGATAGAGCATTTTGAATGGATAGAGCAGGACCTGCCTGAACTTCTGCATCAGTCTGACATGAGGAGGCCGCAAATAAACCTCCAATAAGAGCGGCGTGGGATAACACAATTGTACTCTTCACCTTTTCTAGTTGTGGATCAGTTGTGGTGTAGGCTTTGGTTTGGGGAAACAAACTGTGCAGGGCAAACATGCATAATAGAGGAGCAGGGCGTCATGTTTTCCACCACTCCTCTGGAAACCTCCATTTCACTGCAGGCTGCATTCTCCAGCTGACTCATTCGACATCAGAGGGACTTGGAGGCGGAGTCCAGTCATGTTGTGACATCTTTGTTTGTTGGCAGAACCTAACTTTGAGGTTTTTCACCACTTGTCACTCAAGCTCTCAGTTGTAGATTTGTCAGGAGAGGCCGGACAAACGGGAGTCCACATGCTTGGTCCATTTAGCTTGTTTCCTTGCTCTAAAATGTGTATTAGCCATTCTATTTTGGCCTCTAAAACCTTCGTACGGGAGAGCAAAGTTAATCTTTCTTATTTTTTATTTTTTATTACAAATATCAAAATTCATACAGAATCATATATTCAAAAAAAAGATCTGAAATCACCTGTGATTTCTATGTCATTCGCCCCACATCATAAACCAAACAACAGTCTGAACATCGATCTTCAGTCCTTTAATCTGGATGGATCTGAATGAGAGAAAAAAACGAAGGTTTCGTTCACCCAGGTGACGTTTTGAAGTCAAGTAACGGCTCTGGATGTAGTGATGTCACCGGCGACGCCTAAATCACACACGCATTTTAACATAATACAAATCTCCAACCATTCATGCGATCAACGTGAATCAGCTGATCCTAACACGGAGAAAAGCGACTGTGCCCCGCTATGCAACCCTTGACGGTAAAGTGTTGCATTTAAACACAAAACTGCTGTTCTCGGCTGCAGAATCCGCTGGAATTACATTAATTGCATAAACAGCTGAAGAGTTCCGGTATGTCCAAAGAATCCAAACACCATCTAAAAATGTGGCGTTGAATGTTTAAAGTCTTCTTTCTATGAATTGTTTTATCACTCAGTGGCTTCATCATCAGAAAAATAAAATGTTATTTGATAAAGATGGATTTTAATTAATAAGGATTCAACTATTCTGTTTTGTGAAATTCTTTAAGCACAGAAATGGACGTTACCTTTCACCTCTGCAGATTTCATGGATCCATTTAAGCAGCAACATCTCCCTGCTGATCTTTTTCCGAATCATTTTACTTCATTCTAAAAGAAATGCAGTGTCCGAGATGTCAGGTTTTTGTTGCCATGGTGATCCCTAAACCTGAGCTTCCCCGTCGATGGCTTTCTTTTGTTCATGAGATAAACGCAGTCTTTGCCTCGTCAGATTAAGTTGAGTTTACTCTGATCAGCCTTTTGAAACCAGAACTCCTAGTTCAGTCTCAGCTTAGAGGGATCTTCTCCACACATCCTAGCCCAAGTTAAGCCTCCTTCCACAAAAGTGCTCCAGCTCATGCATTTTTAGGGGGCTTCTGGAGGGCACCAACTCACCAACAGGCTAAACATCTGCATTAGCCCTTGTGCTATCTTAGATGACCCCCCCCCCCCCCCTTCCATTGACGTGTTCTCCCTACCATGACAAAGGTGGATAAAGGTGGAAAGATTTCATGTAATCCATGGACACCAGTGAAGATCACAAATCAGTGAAGAAAAAAGGTTCAGAGCACTGTCTAGTGGGTCTAGATGACCCACCTCCCAATGTTAAATTGCCTAGGATAGCACAAGGGTTACATGACTTTTCATCGTCTGCTGAGATGGTAAACAAATTAAAAGTTCTAACATAGGAGCAAAAATATCCTTATTTTAAAATACAGAGAACTTGGTGATTGTTGCACCAACTCCCTGAAATGCTCACATCTTGCAGAATCTGTGCTGAAAGCAGCTCCTGTCCTCATTATAGAACAAAGCTGCCCTCATTGTGGATGTACATCCACACAAAGCAGCCTTTCTCTCCGTGTTCCATGATGGAAAATGACCCCAAACCGAGTCATCCACCTCCTCGTCTGTATCTGATCCATCCTGCACACTTACATTAGCTATACTGATGACATAATGATGCATTTGGCAGCAATATCCGAGCTGTTGGGATGCACTTAAGGGACTGACATGGTGTCAGAAGGGCATTAAAAGTGAATGCCACTGTAATGCTCACAATAATGACATTGCCATTTCTAATATAAAACATCAACACACAGCCGGGCCTGAGGAGGGATCAAGTTCATGCAGAACTTCAACGGTCTTGTGCATTATAGAACAAACATGTAATTTACTCCACATAGAGACTTTAATATATATATATATAGAGAGAGAGAGAAAGGCTGGGTGGAAGAAATGTATGTGTTTTGGCCCCTCATGAATGGTTTTCATTTTGTTTCCCTCCCGAACCTCTTCAACTCGCCTCTCTACTCCTGTTTTTCCTGCCTTTTCAGAATAATTACTGAGTCTCAAAAGGTTTCCTGTGTTTTTCTATCACCCGTGGCTTTTGTGCTCTCTTGTTAATTTTTTTTTTTTCATCTTCTCTATCAGTTCAATAGTTTCCCATTTTAAAAGGTTATCGCTGGCACAGATTGAAATACACTGAAGCACCAAATCCAATTGTGTGTGTCCATCTCTGTCAGCCTTCACGCGCAGCAGAGGGATTCATAATGCGCCATGCTTTTATCTCTGCCTGTGTTTTTGCTGAAATGCTACGTGTTGTGCTTGTCCAAATGCACCTCGGTTTTTGTGCTCTGCGTCCAACCCACCTGACTCGGACCCTCCCCGGAGGCTCTCTCTTCAGCTTTGTGGGGATCGAACTACAGGAAAATTGGAGATGTGCCTTAGCAGCTGAGCTTTTCACTGTCTCTGTGCCATCAGAAGGACCTTCTCCTGCTTTTACTCAGATGACTACAACTCTACCGGCCATTTAACAAGAGTCCCTTCTTCATTTGTTTTGCCTTCTTTCCGGGTAAAAAGAGAAGTACTTGACTTGATTAAGATGTGGATAACTACTCCACTAATCAGCACTCCTTCACAGCCGCCCTCCTCCTGCGCTCTCACTCCATCTTTGTTCGTTCTAATGATGCCCAACCTGAGTTTCTTTTCCCTCCCCCTTCATTTGAGCTGAAACCATTATGGCAGACAGTGAGTTAATGAACAGCAAATGGGAGAGGAGAATGGCATTAATCATCTCTGGCTGTGCCATGTGCTCTATTCTCAGTCAGCGGCTTTGATGTAGGTCTACTCGCTTCTCCACCACTTCATCTCACGCTTGCCGCCTGATGCCTGTGAGTGCTTTCTGGTTATATAACAACGTGGAGGCCTTTGAGAACATTTGCCATGCGTGAAGATCTCCAGCCCTGCTTGATGAGAAAACACAGATCCACGTTTGTCCAAAGGCCTCATGGAGGAAAAGCATCGTTTCACATTTAGGTACATTTACAGAGATGTGCATGCACATGGATTTAATGAAGTGTTTTCTAAACACATCTAATTTATCCTGAGATTGTTGAGAGTTTGCGTTCAAGGATTCAGTTTTTCAGAATCAAATTTTCTAACGCAGTCATTCACAGGTTCAGAAAAATATTTGAACGAAAACAGTCAGGATGGTCAGGTGTGCCGCGGGAAATGGCTCTTTTTACTGGTCTAGAAACATTTCCCATTGCCTGTGTTCATCCAAACATGACCAGGTTTGACTCTGAGTAGCCAGGAATGTGAAATCTTCCTAACTACTCAGCGTTTTAGCGGCTAACCCTCACAGCAGAGGTATGTCCCACGGCGTGCAGTGCTGCGGAGGACAAGCGCATTTCTTTATGGTGGGGTGCTCCGAGGCACAGAAGTTTACATTTAAATGTGAGTGATTACTTTTTTGTTTTAACATGACTTTTTTAAAGTTATAAACCAAAGTTGTTGGGAATTTCAGAGCGCTAGCAGCTCCATGCTAACGTAGCTGACGGCGACTATTGATGACATCATCGAGTGGGAGCTACATTTGAATCGAAGACCAGTTGTGTCAGAATTGCCGCCCTAACCCCTGACTACGAAAATACTACACAGCGTGGCACTATGTAGTGCCCTGAATTTTAAATTCAGACACCACGCTCACTACCTTTTTGTTGTTTTTTAAACGGAAAATATGAAGTCATCAATTTCACAAAGTTAAAATCTAATTAATATGAGCGTTTTGCGACCATTATTTATGAATCCAGCGTGTTATAAAGACAAAAATGTTGATACTGCTTAAAAATACGTTAAAACCATGTTCTTTGCAGAAATTGTTCAAACGCAATGTATAGTGGTCTAAATTTGCCAATCTAGTGAGCATGCACATTGCTTTTACACTAAGACTTCTGGGAAATTGCTAGGGTACTAGCTTTTGGAACTGTAGATTCAGACAGCACTAAAAAATGGCAAACATTCTATAAAGTGTCTATTTTTCCTTAACTCTGGTTGAAAGGCTAGTTGTTGGGGTAGAATTCAACCTTATTTTGAAATGCCAAAGTCTTTTAATTTCTAAGGTAAAGCTGATCTCTAGGATTGTGAGGTAAGTTTTATGTGTGCACATCATGTTCCATTCTAAATGCAGCAGAGCCTCTCCTCCTTCAAAGATTCCTCAGGTCCTCGCATTATTCTGCACAATGTGCAGTTCTCATGTAAAAATAGACTCATCATGTCAGGCAGTAGAACAAGTAGGCAGCAGAGAAAATGACTGCTATGTGCTCCTAAATCAAATGTTCCTCCTGAGTTGTTCACCTCCTCTTCAACGCAGAATGTGACAAATTGAAGTCCATGGCTGACTATTTTCACGTCCTGGACAATTTAATTAATGGGGTTCTCCAGATTTTTTGCAGAATTTAGAAAATCTGTTCCGTCTGTGTTTTGGTTTAACAGCTTTTTTCAGATCTGACTTGAATTGGTTGCATGTAGAAAAATTGTAGTGAACAAACATGATAATTCATCTTTATAGTTCCAGTAAGCTGTAAAAGTTAAGCAGTAAGCACACTCCTGTTCTCCTGCTGGATGTTTGCAGTTCTCCACCTAAAAGAGCCATCCAGCCTTTTTCACTCATCCCACTCATGTGATTCTTTTTCTTCCACTTTTAGATCTTTTCTGAATCTTACATGGACTCCACAGATCTGCACACTACAAAAACTAAATATGAATAGATTTTACTTTTACAGACTGGAGCGAGTGCCAAGAGAAGTTCAAATCACACAAACGCTGGTGAAAGTGATCCAATCAATGTGGGAGAGGAACAGGGCCAAATTTGGAGTGCATGTTGGAGCACACCAGCCATCTTATTTTAGTCCATCGTTGTTTATTTTATCATTGATGTTGTGAGTCAAGCGAGAAGTGAATATTTGTGATAGCCGAACATTCGGCTTGCATTCTTTGAACCGCCAATTAAGTATTAAATGGAAATGTCATTTCAATAGCACTCTTTTTATTTCTTTATGTAGAACAGAATGACATCTAACCCAAACTACAGTGAATTTTACATTTTAAGACGTTGTTAGCATGTCTGCCTTTTGATATTGAACTCCTCCAAAACAGTCAGTATCTTGGAATACTCGGCAGACACAGATGTGTCGTATTTCACTGAATAAAAACACTCTAATTTCCACTCGCTCTGCAAGCAACGGCCCTTGCTGTCGAATTATTTATGCATTTCTTATTTACACTAGACATTTTAGAAACGAGCTGGAAGGAGTCACAAAAGGGTTGCCCAATAGCGTCGCCACAGGTTGACTAATCTAGCCAATCACAATCAAGAGATTGTACACACAGTGTTAAGAAAGTGCTTGCAGCCGCATATCTTAGATTTGAGACAGGAACCTGTTATTTTAACATGGGCTTCATCTGGCCCACGGGCCGGACTTTGGACATGCCTGCTGTATGCAGATGGTTTGATTATTGCAGAGGATTCAGCCAGTTTGTTCGCCTACTGGCAAGTAGCCTTTGAAACCAAAGGGGTTACAGTGAACTTTAGTAAGACAGAGGCAATGGTCATTGTTTGGTCATTACCGATCCAGAAGGAAAGACACTGAAGCAGGTGGAGGTATCACATTTTTGGGATTGCTGGTTAAGTCAAGTGGATGTTAAAGCCATTGTAAAAGCAGCATAAAAAAAGTGGTCAGATCCAACTGGTGTGCGGTGTGATTGACACATGCCAGTGTAAGAGGAAAGGCGCATGAGACGGCGGTAAGGCCGGTCCTGATGTGTGGTTGCAGAAGCAGGAACACTCAGATTCAAAAGAATGGAAATGAGGTTGTAAAGATGGAGTCACATTGAAGGGAAGGAATCAAAATGAGGAAGAGTTGGAGTTGATGCAGACCAAAACTTGTGAAGCAAGAGTGATTTGGCACAGACATGCTCTTTGAAACAAAGATGGCGAGCACGCCAAACCAAATTATGACGTGGTGTGTGTGTGGACACAGAGGTAAAGATGGAAAGATATTTTGCAGCAGGATCTGAAAGCCATTTGACTCACTACATCAGATATGGACGGCCGTGCATCAGCTGACCCTTCTAGAGACGGATTACCAGCCTGAAGGAGAGACAGAGATGTTGGAGCGTTTTGTTTTCAGTCGTCACATCCGATGCTTGAGGATCTTCTCGGAAAGAATGGCCGCCCACATTGTGTTAAAGACCCCCCAGGCTGCGTTTAATGCTCACTTTTGCGTTTGTGTTCCCTCTGGTGAGGGAGGACGCCCCAACAGCTGCACAGGTCAACGTTGAGCCCTCAAGCGGCCTGTTTTCAGGCTGAAGGAGGGGGTCGAGGGCCTCCAGCTGGAGGCCATCCTCCTGCTAGTGGCAGGCGGATGGACAAGTGTGTCGTGTGTTCATCTTCTGTTCCTGCCGCCAACATTCACGGAGCACAACTCCATCTTTGTTGACACACCTTTGTGTTCACGCTTCTTCCTCTTTTCTTTTTCTAATACAACACTCTGTCTCTGGCTCTTCAAAATGAGACTTTCATTTACCAAGCAGATTTCTCCCAAATTAGAGTCATTAAAACAATTAAGTTTAGTTTCATTTAAAGTTCAAGAGTTTATTTGTATTTATTTACAAAAAGATTTGGAGACGTTTGTGAAGCAAAGCTCGACGAAATGTACTTTAATTTGACCCACAACTTTTGTTGAAACAACACAAAATGGTTTATTGAAAGATTGTTTTCTTTTCCTTTTGATTACACAAAATTTAAGTGGAAGAAGGAAACAAAGACGACGGTGAGAATTTCAATCCTCAATCTTGTGCACGTTTTTCTATAAAACAACAAGCAATAAAGTCAAAAAGCATATTTAATGTCCGGTTTAAATCTTCAACTTTTTCTGAACAGCGTTTTTTTAATTTGTTGTGTAATTAAAATATATCTAATTATGTATATTTTTAAAAAAAAAAGCAACCTACAAAAACACAAAAAAGACAAATATTCACTAAAAACACAAAACATTTTTGAAGAGAAAAACAAATGCAAAGAAAATAATGTCTAAAGACAAAAGAGAAAAATAAAAAAAGGGCCAGAAGTTTGGAAAAACAGTCAAACATTTAACATTTATTCAAGTAACATGTCTGTAATATTTTTGTATTTAAAAGGATATTATTTTTGTGTTCATAAAACAATTTTTCATCTATTTTTTTTATTTACGCCCACTTTCATGTGTAGTTGATTGTAGCACCTCTTGTGTTTTTTTCTTTTTTATAACCTTCTCTTTTTGCTTTTGCTGTTTTTAATCATTGAACATGAGACCATATTTAAGAGCAAAAACTGTCCAAAACTGGGTAATAGATTACAGAAAGTCCTCTTATGTTTCTTTTCCTCAGTTTTTCCAGTCATTTATCAAGTCTTTTTGGATGTGAAAGATTGCTCTCTTTTTCTACTAAAGTTCCAATTATTCCTCTAATCTGAGCTCGTTCTCTGTTAAAGGAAAGACTTTTTCAGTTGCAGCTTTTTTGTGAGTACTTTTAAATGTCAACGGCAGTAATCATTGACTTCATTGCGGACCGGTTTGCCCTCAGTCTAAACATTCATGGCTTGTTTCTTTTCAGGACGTGATTTTTGGTGAAAACACGGAAAAAAAATCTGATTTACACTTCGTCACATCAAAGCACCAACCTGCAGTTTTTTAATGTTATCCAGTCCCTGCAGCATAAACTACGGCCGAGTCACTTTTGGCTAAAACCAGACTATAAAAAACACAAACTAACCCTTTTAGAATTCATTTTTTTTTGGAATTCAGACTGCTGCTAATTAAACTGCTGAAAAATAAAACAGGATGTTTGTTTATCCTCTGAGCAAAACCTCTAGTACTTCATTGATTGAGTGACGTCTACCGTGTGAGGATTTGGATGCACGATGATGCTCGGCCTGTTGCCAAGGGAAACCAGATTGAAGTGGGAGAAAATATTTTGCTGAAATGTCTGAGACACGACGTACGGATACAGCCGGAGCGGTCACACGACAGAACAGGATTTGTTTGATTTTAGTTTCATGAAAAGATTATAAGAAGTAACAAAGGCTGACAAAGTCCCACCCCGATTATCCTCTGATCTACTTTGAAGCGTTTCCAGTGGTATTTTTACTATTATTATGCTGTTTTTACCAGAAATTGAAAAAATTATTTATTTATTTTTTTAATTCATTTTCTTGGGCACAGATCCTGCAAAAATCCCGCTCTGAGTCATGGATGGGACTGCTGGTGTGAAGCAACCCCACCCCCACTTCCTGTCACCCATGACTAAGTCCTCTCTGTTTACACTCCCCTGCTAGCTTACAGCGCCTCACACCTTCATCCTAACATTAGCAGTGCAGTAAAAAGGGCGAGCAGTATCAGATCCATCCGTCCGTCCAGATCTGATCCAGATTCCAGCTCAGACCAGGAAAACAGAGACGGTCCTGGATCTGTTGGTCTGCAGGAGGATGATCAGAATGGAGCAGAGCAGGAAGATTATGGCTCCGCTCAAATGTGTCCTTACATCCCAACTGAGAGCTTTTTCAAACTCTATTTTTATACCTGCTCCTGATTTACAACAATTTGAATAAATGAACATTCAGAAATAGAATTTTGATCTGAATTCTCTTTTCATTGTATTATTATCCATCATCAGAAAAATGCCACCTGAACCCGTTAAAAACATCACAAAGATGATTTTCATCATTTTCTCTGAAGCTGTGAAAAGCTGTGGGGAGTGAAAGACAGACGTGGAAAAACACTGAAGGTGGCCAAAAGGCAGAACAGCGAGGAAGTGGGCGACAGGTATGAACCCCCACCACAGAGACCTCCACCCCCCCACTGCCTTACCAGCTAAAGCATCACAGCTCCAGCTTTAAGTCAGAGCAGACACCCACACACAGTAACCCCCTCCCAGCACACTGTCCTGAAGGGGGGCCCAGACAAAGCAGGCTAGTCAAATAGCTCTTTTTCTTTATATGCTGTTTTTGTGTTCCTTTTAATCTTTTATTATCATTTTCATTTTAAAAAACAAATACTGTAAATAGTATTTTTAAAATAATTGGCATAAAATGTACATCCCTGGTCATTTTTCATTCAAAACATCAGGCTAACCTGAATTTTAAGGCAGTTATAACATATTTGTAAAAAGCTTGGGGACATTTATCTATTTGGAGAAAATGTTCCCTCTTCAACCTGTTTATTTGTTTCCAGCAGTTTTTAGCCGTAAATGATTCAGAAGATGTTCTGGATCATTTTCTCCATCCAGCTGATGTCGTCCAGTTCAACAGTCTTCTGACATAAACATCACCAAACTGCTCCAAAAACGATCTTTAATCATGCATCCGACTTCCTGTTTTCATTATTATTACCTTACAGAGGGAAGACAGGGGGGACAGAGGGAAGAGAATAAACGGGGAGGGGGGGGGGGTGAACAAAAAGAGAAAGGGGGAGGAGGTGTGAAGAGAAAAATGTTACATCCAGGAAGGAATTTCTCACACTTTTATTCCCAGCCGGGCCGACGAGCTCAGCTCATCCCCACATTTAACCAGGTTCTGAATTCACAGCCAAAGAACAAACACATATTTCCTGATCCTGAAGATCCTGGAAGTACAGACGGTGTGTTTTTTTTAATCATTCTACTGAACCTTTAGTGTTTGTCACATGAATCGTTGCTCGTTTGGGACAACTTTGCTGTTCTGGGCTCAGTATTTGGTTAAACTGACATTTTTGAGGCTATACAAAAGATTGACAGCTAACCACAATCAGGAATGGATCGTTCACTTCTCCGCCTGTCGACAAAGCTACTAGAGATCAGAAACTGAACCTTTTTATCTCATGCTTCGTTCTGTAAACCCCTCATTTTTAAGATAATCTTGTTGTTTAAAACTGGCATTTTTAAACAATTTCATTTAAATACATGTACAAATATCTTCCAGTTTCTATAATTAATTGACACTTTAAAAAATGTGTGTGTGTGTGTGGGGGGGGGGGGGGGGTGTCTTGCTGTTTATCCTCAAATTTATGTCCAAAGTCTTAAAATGAATTGCTTGCCCTTTTTCTGGAATGGGGCCAATGGGCAAAAAAATAAATAAATAAAGCTCAAAATCTTTCAACAAACCAAAACACACACGTGGGAAGTTCTGAATGTTTTGAAATTATTATGGGATGGCCACAGGATTGTGGCTGTTTTGTGTAAAAGAGAGAAATTTGTCTATTTTTGGCCAGAATAAGTTTACAACCCCAACCAAGATTCTGACCTCAGGAAGTGGCCGCCATCTTGAATTTTCCCCCAAAAAATTATATTTAACCCTTGTGCTATCTTAGATGACCCCACCCTTCCATGGACGTGTTCTCCCTACCGTGACAAAGGTGGATAAAGGTGGAAAGATTTCATGTAATCCATGGACACCAGTGAAGATCACAAATCATTGAAGGAAAAAGGTTCAGAGCACTGTCTAGTGGGTCTAGATGACCCCACTCCCAACGTTAAAGTGCCTAGGATAGAACAAGGGTTACAGCCTTCTACGAGGCAGAAAAAAACTTTTATCATGATCTGTTGTGGGAGAGAGAGGCGGCAGAAGCAGTTTGTGTGTTGCCTCCATAATTTTACTGTGATAAAACACACAAAGCACTTTGAAAGAAAGCTTAAACTTTAAGTTCATTTGTTGTTTCTCGTAAAAACAGTGTTGAGTGAACGCAGATGTGGATTGCTCCATCACCCCCCCCCCTTCAACAAGTGAAAATCATTTAATCCACAATCTTTTATTAATTATCTTTTTTAAAAAAAAGGGAACAAGAAAAAGTCATTAAGATCCAAATGTTACAGATCCTCTTATGTTTATTTTTGGTCACAGATTAGCCTAAAATGTGGAAAAGAGTGTAATAACAAAGCTTGAATGTGTGAAATGTTGACAACCGAATACAAATGCTCTCTTTCTGTGATTGCCTTCTGCTCTGGTAAATGCCAGAACAGAGTGTGCATGAAGCATCAGCACTTTGCAGAGAATACGAGTTTCTGATGATCGCAGGGATGTTCTGTACTTCCTGCTCTCTTTTCCGTTTATCTCAGCTGTTTTTCCCTTCTTTTCCCAGAAAATGTGACACAGTAGCACCTGGAAAAATGCAACATTTCCTCGGCAGAAAGGAGAAATGCTTTTGTTCCATCTGGAAGTCGAACAAAAGACGCAGCTGTAAAGACAGAGGTAGACGCAGGAAACGTTCCTGTCATTGGATTAGAAAAGATGCACCAAGGATCACACAAATAATCATTTATACGTAAAATAAAAATCTGTCACAAAGTGACATAACTTTTTTTTTTAAAGCTAGAAATCCTTGAATCTTATTGTCCCAATAAACAGCTTCACATCCAGGACCAACCACCCTTTACCATGTTCAATCATTATTAAACTGCAAAAGAAGAAACCCAAAGCAGGAATGGTGCCTGGGATTAAATGCACACACGAAGGAGCAGCAACAGGAACCACAAGAACGGCAACAGAAGTAGCGGAGAGCTAAAGCACCAAAACTCAACATAAAAGCAGGAAGCGATGCTAAAAACCTGCATCAGTGTAGCAGCAGACAAAACCAACCGGGATCCAAGTTTTTCAGGTCTGTCTTCAGGCAAAAAACACAGATGGCTCGCATGAAACAGGAAGATTTTAGACTAGCCGGTGAGCCTGTACGGCTTTTTTTCTACGACACACAGGTTGTATGTAGCAAGCAGTGAGTACGGCTGAAGAAGACGAGTCCCATGCGTGTTGTGTGGATTTAGGTTTTTAAAACTCCCCCAAATCTTTGCACACTACACAATGAACCTGTTGGTGCCGTTCAATAGGTGCCCCTTTCTGTGTGCAGCCTGACTGTTAGAATTTAGGTAATTAGACAATCAGAGCGTGGTTTGACTGAGCATCCATCCTTTACACGAGTGCACGCCATTTGCACCAAATATTCTGGTTGTAGACCGACATTTTTAAACGGAAAACATAATTTAAAAAATGAAGTAAAATAACATTGGAAAAACACCTGAGGATGAAAAATAAAGACGTGTTTAAGTTGTTGATATACAGTAAATGGCAACAGAGAAAATATGATTAAAAAATCCATTTTTTATGTGTGTTAAGCTTATTTATTGAGAAGACTCTGCAGTTTTAGATGTTCTTGTTTTTAACTTGTATTTAAAGTAGTAGCTTTTTATTTTATTGATTAGTTTTTTCGTAAGGGCAAATCAATTGATCTGTTTGTTTCGGATCAAAAACGTCCGCTTGGATGCCCAAAGAGAGGAAGGGAGTGACATCACAGCTTAGTGGACAGGCAGAAGAATTTATGTTTGCAATGAAAAATGCATGAGATGGTAAAAATTCCATCTGTGACCTGTCAAAATATCACTCACAAATCGCTCCTTTGTTTTCTGTTTTGCTTCTCTATTTGTTTTCTGAAAGTATTTGTAGATTGAGTGCTGTAGTACCCCCATTGCTGTCGTGTTTCTTCCTTCAGTACATCAGGAAAGCTGAAATTCTTTTGCTACAAGACGTCAATTATTCCTGATGCGCAGAAATCCAAACAGGAAGGATTTTCTCACTGAAATCAGGCCTGCCACCGACACGGACGGGACTGCAAACAGCGGACAAAAGCAGGGAGGGAGTGTGACGTGACCGGATCATCGGCGCTGAGGCAGACTGATCAGGAAGGCTGTCTGTTCGCACGCTGGAGCCTCGTGGCTTAATGTGGAGCGGGCGTCAGCTGTGAAACATACTGCTCCATCCATAATTAGATCAAACTGAGGGCATGAAGTGCATAAATGTGAGGGCGCGCGTCTTTGCTCTCATTTTTTGCCAGTTTGTGGAGTCTGAGAGCCGGAAGCCGTCAAGCAGGATCACAGGATGAAAGATCCAAGTCAGTTAGCTTAAAGAATGTCTGGTGAACAAATGGTTAGATGTCATTTAGGGATTTAGATACTTCTTTTTTAACTAGTTAACTAGTTCCACACAGAAGTGTTTATCTGCTGTGATATCTGTAGAAATTACATTTCACTTTCATGTTTTCCACAAAAAAGAACGTTTTTTTTCGTACATAACGTAATTTTACCCCATTTCAAGTCTTAAAGGCTGTCCTTTAAAAGTATTAGTTTCCTTTAATTGATCTTTGCTTGGTCTCCAAATCGCCTGGATTGTTTATGATCAGTCAAAAATGACCTGCACTTATGCACTTCATAAAGAAAGCAATGGTGTTGCTCTCTACATTATTTTGCTTCCTGAAGCTCTTCAGGGTGGATGAGAGGGTTGGAAGCAGAAAAGATCTCCTGAATCGGAGTGAGACCCTGAATCATGACACAGTCACAAAGTTACTGTATGATGAAAAGCATGATTAAGATGACTCTAATCAGAAAAAGCTCTACATGTTCCAGAGCAGAGCCAGAGCCAGCCTTTATCATCAGTTTCTTCTCATGGTCTCTCCGCAGCAAACTGAAAAACCTGGAACATCTGCATGCTAACAGTCAAGGAAGAGGGAATGAATTTAATGCTATCTCTTTCTTAAGAACTTGAATTTCTAGTCCCGTAGCGTATCCATTTAATATAAATATAACATGTTATTTCTGCATTTTGTCTGACTCTGAGCTCACTTTTATTCTTCATTTTGAATAAGTGCTGAAACTATTGTTGTGATCTAAAGATTATGGGTAGTTTCTCTCAAAGATGCTGATTCATGCTTTGATGTCTAGTAGAATTGAAGATTGCAATGTTCTGCTTTCTGGTGTTCACAACTTCAGCTGCAGC
Organism: Oryzias latipes; assembly: GCF_053564925.1. Classification (NCBI taxonomy): domain Eukaryota; kingdom Metazoa; phylum Chordata; class Actinopteri; order Beloniformes; family Adrianichthyidae; genus Oryzias; species Oryzias latipes. Next base: position 1,674,135 of record NC_136255.1, on the reverse strand, counting down.
AAAATTCAGTTCCATGAGTGCTAACAGGGGAAAAAAAGCAATCTCGAAATCTCGAAACAACAACAGTTCTTTGCAAAATTTTTGTCAAAATTCAAGGAGAATTTTTCAACCATTACAGCCAGACATGATGTTCTGACAATACACTTCTACAATTTTTTGCAACCCCAAAATAAAGTTAGGATCCACAGCATGTCTCCTGACACCATGTACTGTAGAGTTCTTGTAAATCTTGATACATTTTGTGTGAGTGAAGTATCCACAGGCTGATGCTTAAACGTGTCAGTTTATTAACACTGTGTTGTCATAAACACTATGTAATCACAGTCCACTGATTCCTACGGTGGCCTGTAGGAGACAAGTTACCGCAATTTCCGGATTATAAGCCGCTACTTTTTACACATGCTTCCAACCCTGCGGCTTATTCAATGATGCTGCAAATGTATGCATTTGTTTCTTTTCTTTTTTATGCATTTTTTCTAACGGCTGCTAGTGGGCGCTCCAGAAGAAAGGGTCAGAGTGAGAAAGGGGGAATACGGCATATGTGTCGAGGAAGACACAAGTTTAATGTAAGTTCCTGCTGTGTGAATGAATAGCAGGAACAGACCCTCATCATGGAAAATGTAAGAAGAAATGCATATGACGCAACTTTCAAGTTTAAAGCAATCGTTAAAAGCAGTGTGAAAAAATCCACCATCACCAACAGGTTTGGAAAAACCGGTCTGCTGCTGATGGAGAGGACAGCACAAGCTCAAGAGTGAAATTACCTCAGAGTGACAACGACAACGAAGGAGAGACTGAGAGAGAGTGGCGAAGAATGACTGACGCTATTCCAATCCCACTCTGAGGAGGAAGACTTCCATGGTTTCAGTGCACAGGAGTGTAACGGGCACGTATCTGTCTGGCTACAATTCAGTTCGTGATGTGCGTTCGTTGACCCAATAAATCTGCGTTGTGTTTTTATTCTGCTGGACAAATGAAGAGAGTCTGGACCTGTCTGAACATCTGCAGGTTGCTTCCCTTTTTATTGATGACTGCAGCAGGATCTGTACACATCAGAAAACAAAGCAAATTCAGTGACATGCAGTTCCCTGAACAAACACATGGGGTCGCAGTATCCGGTTGAGCAGAAAACGAGAAACTTTCCACACGTCGTCTACAAACCTCTAACATCTCTGCAGTTTTACACTTGACTAATACTAATGCATATTCACCATACACAGAAACAATTTCACTTTAACACCATTTCTGTTGCATTGTCAGCAGTAACCAACAAAATAAATGCAAAAGGAAAGCAGAGAACAAAAGTATTACCTCTTCTCAGTTGTCTCAGCACGAACTGAGAGGAAGGGGGTGGTGCACAAAAAAACTTCTCTTAAATGATAGTAGCACTCATGCCTCAAGAAGTATATACACATCCTGATTATGAACAAAATTAACATTTCTTAAAAGATTTATATAAATGATCAGGATTTGGTGAAATTCAAAAACAAATAAGAATACAAATAAAACCGTCAGTCTACCCTTGTTAAAGGAGGAAGATGAAGAAAGCTCTCAGTTACTTTTACGTTTATGTTTTTTTAAACCAGTCCTGTTCGCGCTGTGTTACGGTGTGTCACTGTTGTGGAAGAATACTACCAACACTCTTAAAGTTCCTGCAGCGCTCAGTGACTTTTACCGGGATGCTGTTTTTAACCAGCACGGTTACTACTATATTGCTGCCGTGTTGCTGCCGCTTCACTGGCACTGTTTGGAAAGAAAAGCTCAGGTATATCATTAAAACTTTGAAAAGTCTTTCTGTTTACCATCTTTCTTTGTAAATATATCATGTATATCATACGTTGAACCTTTTCTGTGATTACTTTTTTTCTTTCTGACTGAAAATGGCTGACTGTGAAAATTCCTTTGTTTTTCACTTCCACGTTGGGACCCTCAGAGCCTCCAGAGCGGGTTGATAAAGAATCATTGACCGTTCTTCTGGGGGAAACCTTCTTTTAGTACAGTTCCCCTTCACTCTGTATATCAAACATGAACAAGCACCCTCAACACACTTCCGCTTCGCGCTACCTCCTCTTTCTTACACACAGGGCTTGCAGTTTCAGCACATAAACATCCTCATTCTACAACACGTTTCAATGTGGGCACATAAGGCTTATAGACAGGTGCAGCTTATTTATGCACAAAATGGTTTATTCTTTAAAAATGTAATGGGTGCGGCTTATAATCAGGTGCGGTCTATAGTCTGGAAAATTACGGTACAAAGAAACATTCTATGATGTGTACACTTATATCTTGGTTGGTTTCCTAATCTATTTAGCTGTTTATCTTTGGTCTGCTGTGCATTCACTAAAGGGAATTGGGCTACACATCAGCTGTAGTTTGCTGCTCTTCTCCAAATATCCCGGGCTTTAGAGGTTTTTTTACAGGTCAGAGTCGAGGTCAAAAGATATTCTGGAGGCCAAACATCTTGTTAAACCATAAAGAATAAATTCTGTCTCATGCACACATGCCAAAACTCCCAAATAAGAATCTAGATTTTAATATCAGTGTTTTTCCTGAATAAAATAGAAGAAATAAAAGATTAGAGTGCTCTGGAGACATCATTTAACCATTCGCTCACACACACTTTTCCACAGATATTGCTACAGTCAACACCAGCAGCAACTCAGGGTAAACTAGTGAATCACTACCTTTAGCAATTTATTGTGCCTCTTCCTCAGCCTGCCCACTTCTCTTAGCAGTGTTAGATTGCCAGCTGTTGAAGAGAATTTGTGCAGATTGGAAAGAAGTCACTTTAATAGACCATCATTGGAGAGCTTTCTGTCGGGACAGATTGTACAAAGAAACACACAGAGGCATCTCAAACTGTAATGTGAGTCTGCATTGGTGAGAAATTACAACATGTTTTGATGTATTTGTGCTGTTGACAACGTTGAAAGGGTTTGGTTTGTGCTGGATTTAGCTTTATCAACTTCAGGGTCAATATCACGATATTTGCTGCAACTACTGTTTTTTAAAGACAGCTTGTTTTTTTTTTTTTTATCAACAAACTAACCATCACATGAATATTTGATTATAGCATTTTTAAGCCAAAACTGTCTCGTTTTCTTGGACATAGCTTCTGCAATGCGGCAGGAGTTGACACCGAACGCCATTCGCACAGCAGAGGCGACCAGTTTCCATGTTATGTTAAAGGTACAGACACGACCTCAGGTCCTGGGGTGCGATTTATGCGGCAGGCGTGGCGTGAAGGTCGGGCAATAGCACGATTTAAGCAGTGCTGCCAGAGTTCAAATATCTGAAATCTGGCTTGGTGGCTGCGTGGCATCTACCAATCAGGGACTCAGCTTTGGGCATGTGATGCTGTCAGTGAATCAATCAGCGGGTGAAACACATGAGAAGAGAAGATGGCACATTGCTGCATTCCCTGCACACATTTTCAGTGCGTCCAAGGCTGGATTTTGTAGTTGGGCGCACGGATTTAAAATTATTTAAAGTCTCAAATGTCTTCTCTGTATTTGTGTTCTCTCTCTGACTGAGTTGGAAGGCTTGCTGTCCAGCATTAACCAGAGAGGGTAAAAATAAGAACAAGAATAAAATCAGGGGACATTTTTTTTTGTTATTATTGCCTTGATGAAAGATAGAAAAATATAATAAAGTTCTGGAGGACCAAACAAGTTGGCTCCACATCCCACAGCAGGTCTCTGTCTGGCTGCCAGCCCGCCTCCCGGGAGCCGGTATAGTGATCGGGATCGGTCCAGATCCATCCGCCCTGGGACAGACAGTCCAGGGTGTGCCCACCTTCCCCCAAGCGGGGTATTTGGTTCAGACAGGTACAACATTGTTTCACTGAAATTGCGCTGCTGCCAGACCTTCGAGGTAGGCCTATCGCTCAAATTGCACCGCAGGACCTCAGATCGCATCGACTTAACATTCGTGTGGACACAACTTAACCGTAACCCGTAATCCTAACCTTCCTCTGGGTCGTTACGGCCAAGAAAGATGTTCAGCACCGGCTGTATGTTTTTGGAAAATGACGCGTGAATAGTTACTTTCTTTCCAGCATTTCATTTTATTTACTGTGCAAGATAATTCATCAATCTGCATGTGCTAGCATCACTTCAGTTCTGAGCCACGGCCAGTGCTGCTGCTGCAATGTAGCCTAAATTTTAATGTCATTCAAAGCATGTTTCATGGGCTTATCAAAGTTCTTTTTTGGTGTGTAATTTTATCCAACAGCAGGGTCTGGTTCACACATCCGTTTTGTCATTCAGCACATTGTTCAAAAAGCGTCGATTTGGAACCAAAATTTCACTTTTCACTGTTTTTTTATCACTAAAGAGAAACTTTTGAGAATAGAGACTGTCAGTTGGTGGCGTTTGTGACCCCTGTGTCTAGCTCTTCACTCATGCAAGACACATGCAGAAAAGGGGGATCAAGGGCAGGGTGTTACGCCCCTTTTAATGTCTAGAGGCCCTAGAGGAGCATAACATAGAAAATGTTTTTGCCCGTTTTAAATTAACAACAAAACACCAAATGAATGTCTCCATACATATATGTCAAATTTAGGTAAAAAAGAATGAATAAAAACCAAAAAAAAATAAAGTGAAGCAAAAAGGCTTCAGGGTGAACCAAGGCCAAAATAACTAACAAAACTCCAACCTATCTAATCCCAGAAAACAGTCTTACCTGAACCAAAAGAAGAGGGAAAACAAAGACCAACACGACCCTCCCTGGACTGACAAAAACAGGAACACAAAAACAGGAACAAAGGAGTACCTACAGCTTCACCTAAAGCATAACTACAAGCTAAAAAAAACTAACAGAGTGAACCTGAACACAAAACTACAACTAAGTGCAACACACAACAAAACAGGATAAACATGAGTGTAAGATTTTGGTTAAAAACTTCAGAATTAAAACGTCATTGGGAACTTTCTTATACATAAAGAAAAGATTGCCATAGGGGGACTTTAGTTAACCTGTTGGGTTCTCCAGGTTTAAAATTCATTTTCTTCATATATGTTCTTCATCATGATCAAAATCCCTCAAGAAAACAAAAACCTAACTTTCATTGTCTTTGAGGAAAAAGTAGGTCAGCCTGGATTGATTTGTTCATATCATCAATGATGTCAAAAATGTCAGCTTTACCAGAACATAAAAATAAAAATTATCTCTTGATTTCCTTAGAAACTATCAGGATTTTATTTGGAATTGTTCAGAAGCATTTCAACTTTTTAGAGTTTAAGGCTAACAAGGAACAACAAAGAACAGACAACTAAACTAACAGTTTTAATCCAATGCATCATAGTCTGCTGATGTTTGATTATTCACGCCACATAATATGACATAACATTCCCAAACAGAAAGATTTGCACAGTCGTTTGTCATGGAAACAACATATGCTCCTCTGTTGGGCTGACTCAGCCTATGGGGACTCTGTTGGGTTGGAGGCTCATTCTTTCAGATAAGTAGTTTACCCTCCTGTTCCTCCTCCAGGCGGCGTGCAGAACTAATGAGAAAGACTATAGGGGGTGAGGGCGCGGCAGGGAGGCAGATAAATGCGACCTTTCCTGGCATCCCACCTTCCTGCGGTCTCTTCGTGTTTGGCTCTCCCTGCCTCCGAGTCTCTCTGTAACCTTCTCCTGCAGGCTTTTCTCAAAGGGGGGTTATTCTCCACAGGCTCAGGGTTAAAGACGTGGGCAGAGGGATGATACACCAAAGGTCACACACTTCTTCTCACTTGGGGGGTGGGGGTGTTATGTAACAGTACATTAAGCACCAATTTATAGGAAAAAGTGTCTTTTGGATTCCGTGGGGGAAAAAGCTGAAGGAGAGCCAGAAAGTGTTGCATGGATTGATGTGGGTTCATGTGAGGGAGCCCTATTAGTGCTCTGACTTTACGGGTTCAAACCTAACCCTCCGCCCCGCCGCCGCCTGCCCCTCATCTTCACGTTAACCCGAGCGGCTGACCCGGGCAGTAACAAGCGGCAGCACCTGCAGCGCAGACGGAGCTGGCGTGTGCTCGTCAGCAGAGGGAACACCCCGAGCAACACTTTTTATTATCCACTTCAGCTGCTCTCAGAGCGCTGTGCTGTCCAGTACACTTTAACGTGCCTGAAGTCTTTGCCTTTAACATGTTGATAATGTTCAGTTTGCTCTCAGGTTTTGCTTTTTAAGAGAAAGCGTCTGTGGGGTTTCCCCCCATCGCTGAACTCTGACGGTCTCTTTGGCCGAACGGCTCCGTTACTCCGGCTGAGACGTTGCCCAAATGTAACCGACAGTTGTTCGGGGAGCAGCAGCGTAAACACACAACACCCTGGAGTGGGGTGTTTGGATGAACTCCTCTTTTTGAAATTAGTCAGTAATTCAGCATATAAGGGCAGCCGGCTGAGCCCCATTAAAGCGCCTTCGATTGAAACAGATTACAACTGAATTGCATTCTAATCTAGGTGAATGGGGCCTCTTTTAACAGTATTTGAAAATAATTGTATTTTAAATTGGAATAAACTTGACTGCATTTATTTTCTCCTAAATGTTTTTAATTCACCCTTTTGTTTTGCAAAATGACAAATGCTAAAAAAGGATTTAAATCCATTACTTCTGGTAAATTCAAGTTATTTAAATACTTGAGTGGTTTGGTTGGCTGCTCTGTTGTACTCAAAATGAGGTGAGAATTTGAAAAAGAAATAATAATAATAATCATGTTGTCCAAGTATGAGGTGTTAAAGCTTTAAATGCATTAATTGTGTCCATGAAGTACTTTGTTCTCTGAACACAAAATGTCCTAAATATCTGGAATAAAGTTCCTTCAGCTCCTTATCCTTTTAGGAAAAAATGGCAAAAAATAAAACGCTTGTGTTTTTGCCCAGAACGGTGTCTATAAACCTTTAAAATTACACACAATTACACAATTGTGGTGATGATGGTCGATGGGTTATTTTTTTTTTCTTGGGATAAAAAAGAACCTTAGACTTGTATCAATAAATCTGGGATCTCTGAACCCTTTTCTTTCATTTTACAACAATTAGGCAATTAAAAATCTAAATATATCATCAAACACAAAAACACCATTTTGAATGCGTTGTCATATTTTAGGTGAAATAAGGTTTTCCTTTCTGGGAATTAGATTTAATGGCAGTGTTTTTATTGAAAGTGGACCTGAATGATAGATTATTTATAAATATAATCCTTCATAACAATAATAATAATGAGCATGTCGCCTGCTCCTGTTCTAGGGAAGAAACAACGCCGACATCTCCTTAAGTCCAAGTTTCAGGCTTTCCTCAGACAAATCTTTTCAAAGTGTCAGGCTGACGGCTCCTGCTGGCTTTCCATGTTGCGTTGTTTTGTCAGTAGCGTCTGCACAGCATCAGTTTGCAGAGTTGTGTTCGGCGGATCACCTGTGCTCTCCATCTGTCACACTTAAGAGTGGGACCTTGAGTGCAGCATGCTTTGAGGCCAGCGGCACCCCCCTCCCTGCAGGTTTCACGAGCGATGATGGAGTTCTGACAACGTGGAACTCCCTTTGCATTCGGCCGATGTGACTCCTGCAGGGTGTAGCCGTTAAACGGTGGCCTGTTATCCTCGTTCCACAGTCTCCTTTATTATGGGTCGTGCATAATTGCTTTTAAATCAAAACCAATAAGCTTTTGCATCCGGTTGAATGCTAAATTGACAAGGGAGGGGGACCTTTTCCTTTCGCTCTCCTCCATCTTTTTCCTTTTCTCCCAACTGTCAGCTGTTAATTGCTGCCTCCACCTGCCTGTGTGTGATTCCTACCTGTCTTATTGTGTGATGTGATAAAAATGTAAAATGCGGCGGTAGATGGGGCCGCTGGTACGCTCGGCTCCTTCATCATACCTTATTGCGCTGGGCCTTGGCTGTTTTGCAGGCAGCACAGAGGGGATGTGGGGGAAGATGGAATAGGTCTGAGGCTTAGCGTGCTTTTTCCTTTAATGCACGGCGGGCGTGAAGGCTATCGAAGAGATGAATACAGGCCTGGGCTGTTTGGATCCCTGCCATTTATTGTCTTCAAAGTCCCGCAGGCTGGAGGGCTTCTCTTTCTTCCGGTATATGTTGGAGCTGTTTATCCATCACTTCATTTTTGCATGCTTTATTCCTCCTCTTATTTTGCCTTTTGTCCTCTTTTAGTCCTTTGATCTGAGTCTTCCCACTTTCTTTCTTTACTTGTGTTTGATTTTTGGTGAAAAAATTCAGAATCCAACAATAATTAAACAGCCTTTTTCGTGCACTCACTGCAGTCCATCCCTGCAGAACCGCCTCCAGAGGAGGTTCTGAAATGCAGAGAGGTCCAGCTGAGCTTTAATTGAGACTGCTGGGATAAACGCACCTCTCTCTGTGTTACTCTCTCAGAGCAGCGTGGAGTCATTCCACACACCAACCTCCACAGTCCAGATCCTTCCATTTATTTTCATTTTTCATCCTCTCCTAAAAGCTTTTTCTTTCTGCAACGCAAGCATCCTACAAATTGGATCAAACCCCCCCCCCGCCCCTGAAAATGAATTTGGGGTATCGTTTAAGGGTACAGCACATGTGGGTAGTTTTTTTTTTTCTTCCCCACAGAGGTCTCAATCTATGATCATATTTTCGTGGGTGTTGACAGAAGAAGCATTTAATCCCCTGCCGTTTTTTCATCAATCAAGCATTTGAGTCCTGCCAAAGCTGCACGTGTTCTTGGATTTTAGAGCAAACTTCGCTCAATAGTGCTGCGCAGCACATGGTTGCACTTGGAAAAACATCACTCCATAGATTATTGTTTTTGGAAAAGTTAGGAAGCTTGAGGAGAAACAGGCTGCACCACACTGTGTTTTACACGCGTGTGGTTTGCATGTTCTCCCAGCGCGTTTTTCAGGCTCCCTCCCATTGACCAAAAACATGATTCATGGGGTAATTCTTGACCCCCACCCAAAAAAAATGTGTTTTTGGTCATCTGTCCATGCCATGGACTGCTGACCCATTCAGGATGTATCTCGTCTTCCCCCTGTAGGCTCCAGTGATCTGACGCAAAAATCAGAGAATACTGACACTGCATGGATAAATATTGAGCTTTAAAGAATCATAAAATCAAGACCTCTGTTGGTCTACGTCATATTCTTTATTTGGCCTGTAAGTAAGTGGGTTTTTGTCAAGTTAAACATTGGGAGATTGCAGAAATTCAGTTCAGGTTGTTCATCAATTAAAGTAAACAATAGCTGGGTTTGTAACTGTCCTACTGTTGGACATGAATGAATGAGAAAAAGAGCAGAAAGTGGAAAGATCTACGGTAAAAAAGAACATCCATTTCATCCCAGAATCTGCAGCGGTCTAGGTCTATGTCTGGCCTGAAAACAGAGCTGGCTTTCCCCATAACAATCCAAGTCTGAGTGTGGATGTCACTGCTTCACACACATTTATCATCCACCACTGAATTCAAAAGAAAAGGGTTGTGATGTGCTGGATGTGACTGAGTTATCTGTGCTGGATTAGCTTGAAAGGTGTGGCTGCTCCCCATTGGGGTGTGACTGCGTGTGAGGAAGTGTGAAAGCACTGTGAGTACCAGAACAGCTCTAAAGGGGCGGACCATTTACCCACATGCATATTTTACAAAGTCTGTGATGGGCTGTCGTGTAGAGCACGTTGTTGTTTGCACTTTGATGTGTGCTGGACTTGTCAGTCAAACTGGTAAAACAATTCACGCCCAACACAAGTTGTGATGCATTCCTGCATGACCACACTAGATCTGGTCTTCCTCTGTAAGCGAGCCACGGAAAGGTTTACGTGACTCCAAATTTGAATCCGAGGAGTCTCAGCAGCGAAATGAAGCGTTTGTGGAGGACCGACATATTTGTGATTCCATCAACTGGACGGAGTGAAATCAGGCTCACGTTCCCCAGGCCTGCCTTAAATAAGCTTAATCAGATTGAAAAGTTTAAGAATTCTGGCCATAAAGATCAAGACAATGTCTGTTTTTCACACTTATGGAAGGAGTTTGTTTGTTATTTGTTTATTTTATTCAAGTACAAACAAAAATAATCATAAGAAGAAGCAATAACATTTCATCATTTAAAAAAAGAAAAAACACATAATATGAATGAAAAGGTCAGTAAGTCCATTTTGATTTGACCCCTAAAATCAAATGTATATGTAAATTAAAAGCCCTGTGGAACATCATAACTGCTTTTTCTGGGTGAAGAAGGCTTGAAATTTGCATTTCTTTAAGAGTTTTCCCCTTTTTCTTTCTCTTTTTTGAGAGACGCCAACGTGTAAAATTTCCAGTCCATATTCATTTGTTGCATCGGCGTGTTGTTCCCATTTTACAGATGACCTCCACTTTCTCAATAGAGTATATAGTCTATCAAGCTACAGGATTTTCCTTTTTTTATTGGAGGAGTCCAATTTAAATGTTGGTTTGGCTCTGATGACGTATGGTTGTTTGCAGCGCTTGCGTCTGTTGTTTTCTGCCCTGCAGGTGAAGGTCTCCCTCTGAGTCTCTTTGTGATTACAGGCGCCACATTTCCTGAATTCTCATCTTTTTTGCATTGAAGGGTTTAAAGATGAGCAGTTGTGTATTGAAGCTGTCTGACACAAACAGGGAGATCTGGTCTAACAATAAAAACAGACAAACGATGAGGTCAACACTTCACTGACAGCATGTGTTCTGATCCAAACAGGTTCTTCCAACGTTGAACAGCACACATGCACATCTCACATTCTCTTTGATTCGGCTAAATGATTTAGCACATTTATGGTAAATTTGATCTTTTTTGAAATAAAAGTGTTTGTCTCTTTCAGGTTCTGCTCACTGTTGTGGAGATCATTAAGATTTAAGGACATCATTGAAAGAACTTTCAAAAACCTAAAGGCTCTTCTGCGAAAATTCTGAATAATTTATTTGTTTTGAATGTTTTTATAAAAAAAACTTCATTTGCAAACTCTAAAATTCAAACTTTTTGCTTTTAAATTCATCAACATCTTTTTTTTAGTACTTAGCAAACATTCAAGCATTTTAGCAAGTTCTGTGGCATTCTTTATTGCATTTTTGTTTCCAGTAACCGCAGATCCACGGCTTGGAAACGTTTGAGGTTATCATGAGGTTGGGTTTCTTTCAATACTCTCCCCACTATTTATTGTTTAGATTTGAATAGATGATAATATTAATAATAATAATAACAATGAAACACCCTTGAACAAAAATAAAGGTACCCTTAACTTAATACTTTTGAGGCAATCACTCCAAAGTATTTCTGTAACAGTCAATGAGACTCCTGCACCTGTCGACAGGTGGTTATGGTTGTCTTTGGTTTGAGGCTTTTCCAGGTGTTTCTGCACCTTTCAAATATGCTCAATAGGATGTAGGTCATAGAAGGCCATTTCAGAATGGTCCACTGTTTTTCTCTGAGTCATTTTTCTCTGAGTTTTTAGCTGTGAGTTTTGGGTCATTGTCTTGTTAGAAGACCTTTGACCTGCGACTGACACCAAGCTTTCTAACACAGGGCACCACATTTCTCTCTAGAATCTCTTGTCTTGGGATTTCATTGTGCCTCACACAGATTCAAGACACCCTATGTGGCAGATGCACCCCAGAACATAAGGACAGGGTTCTTTTCTTCATTTTTCTATCTGGGAATATACAGCTGGTGTGCTTTTACAAATAGTTACATTTTAGTCTCATCTGTCCATAAGACATCCTCCCAGTAGATTTGTGGCTTGTTAAAATGTAGTTTGGTATATTCCAGTTTGGCTTTAATATGGGTTGTTTTTTAACAATTGTCTCCTCTTGGTCATTTTCCATTAAGTCCACTTTGAATAGTGCGATCTGACACTGACCATCTTTGATCTCAAAGTTTCCTTCTTTTTGTAACCCTTCTTCTATCCTTGGCACTTTAACATTGTGAGTGGGGTCATCTAGACCCACTAGACAGTGCTCTGAACCTTTTTCTTCAATGATTTGTGATCTTCACTGGTGTCCATGGATTACATGAAATCTTTCCACCTTTATCCACCTTTGTCATGGTAGGGAAAACACCTCAATGGAAGGGGGGTCATCTAAGATAGCACAAGGGTTAATTTGTCATCAATTTTCTTCGTGTAGCTGCGTCCAGGGAGGTTGACTACAGTCCTATGGATCTTAAATTTCTGAATAATCTGTGGAACTGTTGTCACAGAAACAACAAGCTGGTGGGAGATGGTCTTCCAGCCTTTACCTTTGACATGCCTGTCAGTAATAGTCTTCATAATCTCCTGGGAAATCTCTTTCCTTTACTTTCTCTGGTCCATGTTGAGTGTGGTACACACCATTTCAAGAGCACACTTTCCACCTGTAGTCCTTTACAGACTGATTACAAGACTGTAGACAGCTGTGATGGCAATTAGTGACACACCTTGGAAAAAAACATTTTCTCTTTGGCCACATTATTTTCAGTCTCTCTAGGGAGAAATATCATTTTATACAAATAGTTGTTGGAATTCAAGGGTCAAAATAGACTTGAATGCACAGCATAGTCTTGAATAAGCTTCGGTCACTTTAAACTAAGTTACAATCTTTATATCATTGCAAAAACCATATTGATGGAAAATGTGAATGTTGGAACAAATCTGAGACCATAAAACAGAATATGAACACTAAACAAAAGCAAATACTTAAGATAGAACTCGTAAGGACAAATGACGTATCGAGGATTGAGTGTGGTCATAAATGTATTGTTTCAATTTTGAGGAACAGATTATGTACACCGTCCCACTGTCCGCACAGTGAAGAGTCAGGTCGTTTGTATTGAAGGGATGAAGCAGCTGTCCAGTAAGACCACCCAGAAGAAGAAGGATCGGTAACAGAAGTGCTTATGAAGGTTCAATTTTGTTTCTCCAGACAATGAAGTTGTTGTGGAGAATCTAGGTGGCACTGAAGTAGAGTAAAGGCAGATTTGGAGTTTGGGGGGGAACATCTTGATCCACACTTCCGATTGGGTGGTGGCATAATGCACCTATCAGCTGTTTGCCAACATCCAAGAAACCACAGAAGAAGAAGAACAAAGGAAGTAAGTACAATTGTTTTTGTCCAGGCCAGTTTCGTGATTTTTATTTTTGCCAATAATTTCATAAACCTTCATTGGTTACATTTCATATAATTTGTATTTATTATTACTTTTGTCCAATTTAAGTTATTTCTTTGATCTTTGTGAGTTTTCCTTTGATTAACTGAAGGGTACCAATAATTTTGTCTGTGCATGTGTGATTTTATCAAGAAATGAATATTATCTAGTTTTTGTTGCCAGTGTGTAGTTTTCACCTGATCTCATTTGAATGTGTTTCCGAATAAAGCAGAAGACGGTTTCTTCCCTTCTTAGATGATTCCCAAAACTCAGCCTCATTTGCAGGTGAAACCCCGCCCACCTTGGTTTATCTGATCAAACACCCACATGTCAGCCTTGATTTAGAAGGTTTACTTAAGATCCAGGTTATTTGATGGTTAAACTAAAGTTACAGGGCTATTTGTTATGCAGATCAAGCTTTAAAGCCAGTTTCCTTAAAGAACAGAATTCTGGGTAACATGACCGGATGCTTGATTTACAGCCATATCTGTGTCTAATACACACAAATTAATGTTTTTTAACCTACATGTGTCAAACTCAAGGCCCGGGGGCCAAATGTGGCCCTCCATGTCATTTTATGTGGCCCCCGAGAGCATAAAAGTTTCTAATTTCTTAAAATAAAAATAAAAATTGGTGTGCATTTATTTATATCTAGAGGGAAATGGACTTGAAATATGGGATTTGTCAACTATACATTAGGACTTAAACACTGTCCATATAACCAAACCTGACAGAATCAAATGTAGAAGGATTTATGCTAAAGTAACAAGCAAACATATGTTTCTATTCAACTGTAAATGTCACTTTAAAAAGTTATAATAAATAAATAATGAGTTATTTAACATTAAGGAGTGGTTACATTTATTTTTCTTGACATTTAGTTACATGGATAAGTTATATCTGGCCCTTTGAGGACAGCCGCTATGCTGAAAATGAGTTGGACCCCCCTGGTTTAACCCAGATTCCGTTCTATTCAGAAAAGTGCATCCAGGTCTAACACGGCTAAAGTTCAAAATAAAACCTCATCTTCAGACTACAGTTTTTATTTATTTATGTTTCTCCACAGCAGAACCCATCTGCCCCCCCCTCTGACCTACACTACACTTTCAGATTCACTGCCTCTGCACCCGGCAGCAGCAATGAGAAAGGGGGGGGGGGGGGGGGGGGCACGTCGGTAGTTAAAGCGAGCAACTGTGACAGGTGAAATTAGGACATGAAGTCTGCAGTCTGCTTCAAAGCACACGCTGTGTAAGCCAAGGCTGAGCCGATGGGAAGAAGAGGGTGAAGGGAGGAAGAGGCAGGAGCTCTGAGAGACTTTGTCCTTCACCTCACTGGGCCGAGTCTCTGCCGCCAGAGACCAGCCAGCGCTCCCTTGTGATGTTTCTCTCTTTCTTTATGCTTGTTATTCAGTGACCAAGATAATTAGGTTCAATAAGGAAGTACAGCTTTTCTGTCCCTGCTACCTGCACGCCTCCTGTGTTTGGTGTGTGAGGCAGCAAGTCCTCCTCCTTTTTTTGCTACATTTCAAGGTAATTTAAGGATGGCTGGAGGACCAGGATGCTTTCCTCTCATGTGGCCGTCTTCCTTTTATATTGAATTTGTTTGTGGCTACCTGGGGTTTGCTCAGGTATGACTGATGACACAGGCTGGGTGTTGACTCTGCAGCCGCGCTGATGAGTCGAGCCGGGACGGGCCCAAGGTGAGGCAGCACTTCACGCCACAGGGAAAATGGAAATGTCAGGCCCTCCTCTGAAACATGGCTCCGCTTGGTATTCAGGGCACGGCAGCTCACTGCAGAGGAGCAAACACTGCTCTCCATACGATTGGAGTGAATGTACGTCTGGAGAGAAGATGCTAAGAAATATACTTGAGACTCTTAAAACCTTCTAAATTAAGAATACAGAAAACTTCTGCTTTCCGTACAATAATCTCAGTTTTAAAGTGTTTGAAGGACCCACTCTGATCATCTTTAGGCCTACTTTCAAAGTGTTTCCTCTGGTCTTTTGATTATGATGTTTTTAGGTAAAATCCCCAAACCTGTGTGGTTTTCCAGGACAGAGTTTCTGCAGAGCGGCAGGAGTTCATTAGAAATTCACCTCTGAGTTGCGGGCGGGACCATGGATCAATGTTGCCGAGAGCTCTCTGTTTACATGCTCTCAAAGCATCCGCTTGTAGACAAATAGATCCATGAAGGTCTTTGTTTTCCTCATCTGAGCTGGAGTCTGGATCCAAACTGTACGGCTGGATGGCTCCAATATCGCTCGCCATTTTTTGCTGCACCAGTAATGTTAGGTTGTGAGGGGCTGTAAGCTAGAGGGAGAGAGTGAAGACAGATGAAGAGTGACACTTTGAAAACACCAACATTACCTTTTTCATTTGAGTGGATGTTGCACCAAGTAAAACAAAAATAAAAAGATGGAACAAGCCTCCCACAGTGAACAACAGAATCCAGAAGTAAGGACCACTTTCACTTAGAGCCTCAATAAAGATTATTCTGCTTTAGATGGAAAGTTGTTCAGGAAATAGCAACACATGCAAACATTTTTGTCAATTCTACACTTTTTGTGTTATGTCATCCAGCTGTTGAAATGTTTAAAAGAAACTAAAAACTATTTCTTTGTCATAGAAACATTTTCCAATATCAAGCAGAAGTCCATTTCTGAGTGACCTCTAAATGCAGCTAGTTTATGAAGTATCATCAGTGTGACTTTTCCATGTGTGCTGCTTCATCATAGAATAAAGATGGTTTAGGATGAATTCCATCCTGCTTTGTGTTCCTGCTACTTTTGAAGCATAAAAATGACGATCAGCTCTCCCCTATAACCTTAAAGAGGAGACCAAAAAGAAAGAAATGCCAGATTTTTTTTTTTTTTTTTAACCATGCTCCAGGTGAATACTTGATTCTGATTGGCTGCTGGGTGTTAATTCAAAGTGATAAGGTCTACCTAAAGTAGTTCTGGTTACATAGCATAAATGTTCCCTATCAGTGCTCCGTCTTCTTTAAAACAAACTTTAGCTTCATCATCTGGACAAAAACAAGCGGTAAGAGGAGAACTTTCTCTCTGATCTGATGCTTTATTTAACACATCATGATCATCAGCATAGATATATCGCTTTTCATTACCGCTGCAGTCGAGGTTGGTTGCCGGCTCAGCCGGCTAGTTTGCACCAAGTAACAAATAGTCCACTTTTTGTAAAGAAAGGTGATCTAAACCGGAAAAAAAACAAGAATAAATTACTAAACACTGATTGAATATTTATTCATTTTGTAAGTGACCATGGTATAAGGAGGATAATGGCCTTCAAAGTGTGCATTATCCCGGAAGCAACTGTTTGAGGCGAACGGCGTGCGTTTATTTCTGACAATGCACACTATTGCTGCCATTAACCCTTACCTTATTAAAAGAAAATGCAATAAGACTTTAATGCAGACTTTAATGCAATTTTCTAATGATTCACCGATTTTCCTAAAAAGTCCAATGAGCTGATGACCATGCATTTGAATCACTTGATTCCTCTGCAACCCCTGCAGCCAGGATCAGGCAGGACCTGCTTGATGATGGTTACTTCCTGAAAAAAGCTTGTGGGAAAACACTGCAGCATGTCTAGTGTCTCTGCACCAGCAGCACGGATTTTTCTTCAGCTGAACTTTCAATTGGAATCTGAATTTTCAAAGGTTTCCCTGACAAATTGCTGAGTGTCACGGATCAAAGAATCTTTTTTCAAATCAAACTGTGTTTAAAATAATATTTCACATTAAGCTTTAGAACCAAACCTGCAAAGGGCTTTTATTATTGAAATCTAAAAGTATCCATTTATTACTATCATCATTACTAAACCTTGTTCTCAAAAACGTAATCAACATCAAGATTTAAAACTGCATATAAAAGGCGATGCTCAGATAGAATCAGGGTAACAAAAGCATCAAACCATCACAAAGATACTTGAACGCTGACATGAGATTGGATTGTTCCTGCAGTTTGAGTGAACAGTCTGCTCTGCCGGGAGGAACATGTGCATCTTTTCCTCAAATGAGCTTTTGTTGGTCTAGTTTTTTAGACCGTTGTTTGTTGTGAAGCAGCTTTCTTCAGTGCTCCAGTAGCACCGACACAACCAGCACACACTGACAAACTATGAGCCGGAAAAAATGCTCCTCTTGGAGGCTTTATGTCGGATTTGGGATAAAAACCCGGTCAATAATTAAGTGAACCATGAAGGCGTGCTTTTTCCCCGGACCAAAGCCAGTCTGAAGGCTCATTAAACAAAGGGGTGAGTAAATTTATGGGTACCTGGATAAAAGACAGCGTCAAATCAAATGGAGGTTTCGGCGTTGGGACAGAGTACATTCATGATGGATTTGAAAAATTCTCCCTCATGCTTTAAAAGGGCCAAAGTAAAATATGGCTTTCACCTTGGCTCCAAGACTTAGTTGTTTAGTTGGAGTAAAAAGGTGCAGGTGTGCTTTGGTGGATGTGTGTAGGTCAGACAAATGGATGGCCCTTCTTGGGCTGGTCTGGGCGTGGAAGGCCCGGGCTGCAGATGACATTTGGAGCCCTGATTGCTTGGCAGGCTGTCTTACACTTGGAAGGGCTGCGGTCCCACAGGGAATGTGACAAAGATGGAATGCAGCTCATCCTTCCACACACACACACATTGGGCCGTGTGTGCGCGTGCGATGCTGGGTGACCTCGGAGTAGCATCCATGACCATTCTTGGGTGTGATTCAAACAAGATCCAGCCTGTGAGCGTGTCTGGGCTGTTTTATCCCCGCTGCCTTATCAGCCCCCCAAGCCTTGTGAACCTAAAATCCTGCCCCAGCCTAAGGGGGAATTGCGACTATCGTCACACTAATCTAAGTAATGTAATAAACTGCTGTGCAAAAGTCAAAGCTGAACTAGAATCCTGGAATCAGCTGAGAAACATTGGTTAACCAAGGACTTCAGCTCATGTTCTTAATTTAAAAATAAACTACAATAAATAAATAAATAATTACGGGTTGATGACGTTGTTTTCATGTTTTGTAAGCTGGAATCTAAAGGCTGACTTGACTTTCCCTGCCTTTCTGTCACTTTGTGCCCCTCCATCAATGCAGCCAGAGTGGCCTGAATGTGGTCAGATGCTAATGGAGGAGGCAGCTCAACCTGCACTCGACAGTAACACAACATGACTGTCGAAACACAACACCTGGTCCATGAAATGTGTCGGGTGACCCGTGGGGCTGCATAGAGCTAAGGACATCACACAGGACATGATGCTCTCTGCCTTTCTGCATTTGTATCTGTGTGAGATCACCTGCAGACGGCAAAATGTTGGATTAACAAAGATTGAAACTACTCAGTTTGGACAACTTAATTCTACGTTTACCCCAGGCCCGGAAAAGCGCGTTTATGCGGCCACTTTAATGAAAAGTCTGCATAAATGCGCATTTCAGGCATCTGCGTGCAAAACTGTCCTTATCATGTGTTATTATGCGAGTTACTAAGTCCGTTTTGGGGCTTTACGTACAAAACAAGCATCCACTGAATGCGCAATTAAGTTAAACCAGGTCGAACTTTGACCAATCAGGATTTAGCAGTGACGTATCGGTAGCAGCCTTTTGGAGTTATGGAAGTGCCAGTTGTTAGTAAATTGATCAGGAAGGAGAAATTAATAACTGCGGTTTTTGCTTTGCCAGAATTCTACGACACCAAGTCTTTCATATATTGAATTAGAGCTGTGAAAGTAAAAAGCATGGAGCAAACTCCGCGAGATTAGCCCCGCCTCTACGTTTTTTTCCACCAAGACCCTTTCAGATGTGAGTTCCTGCGCTAGTCTCAGGTAGCAACAGTCCCGGTTGAACACCATATCCTAAAAGCACGTTCAAGAACCTGCGTTCAGAGCGTTCTTCAACCCGCATCACATGCCCAGTGATGGTTAAAGAAAAATAAAATGATAATAGCACAAATTATCAGAAAAAATTTAGATTAGTTAGGTTCATACATTTATGGCTGAAGTAATCCGATCAGCCAGATGAACTGTAAAGTTTTTACACCCCTGCTGACATTTCACCAACTTTTATGTGTTTTACTGTTCATCTACCATTTTTCACATCTTTCCTAACATGTTTGATCTTCCCTGATTGCTCTATTTATAATATGATTTAAAGGCACATATGTTCTTATGCTGCATGACAATGGGTTTTAGCAATACAGAAGGGAGTTGCTAAGTATAAAAAATGTATTATTAAAAATACAATTTCTATTGAATCAGAAATAACAAGCAAATGCCATTTTTGTCTTGTTGTTTAAAACCTTACTTTGGAGTATTTTAGTTTCAGACAGATGCTCTTTTGTGGCACAGGATGTCTTTTATTTTAAAAGGAAATCATGCAAGACTCTGTCAAAAGTAAAAAAAAAAAAAAAAAAAAAAATTGTGTATTTAATGAAAGGGATGTTTTCTCTGTATATTTTGTTTTTACTCATGCCAAATAAAAAATATATTTGATATATATTTCAACACTAACAACGATGCAAATATAAATACAGAGCAATACCACATTTCTTGAAAGCCCAAATGGTTCTTTTAGTATTACAAGTATAGGTGCCTTGTTTGCACTCACGCTAGCTTACAGCCACTCACAACCCCAACCTAACAGTAGTGGTGCAACACAAATGGCAGCCATATCAGATCCATCCGTCCAGTTCTGATCTAGATTCCAGCTCAGACCAGGAAAACAAAGACGTTCATGGATCTAGTGGTCTGCAGGTGGACGATCAGAATGGAGCAGAGCGGGGAGCTTAGCGATTGCAGCACTGGCTTTGTCCAGCTGTACTTATTTGTTTGCTTCTGATTCACAGCTATTTGAAAGCAAAAATATTCAGAAATGCTATTTTAAGCTTAATTTTTTTTAAACAAGTCCTCCGTCATGAGAAAAATGCTACAAGAACATGTTAATTACACCAAAACCCCCACTTCCATTGGAGTGGATCCTTGAAGCGGTTAATACGTTACAAAAACATTTAAAAATAACCAGAATTGAGAGTTCAAGTAACTTTTATTTTTTAGCATATTTTGCCAAGTAAATCATTTTTGTAACAAAAAAAGAAAAAGAATTGTTAGGGACCAGGAGAAACAATTACTGCCTCTGTTTCAAACTGAAGGATTGGGGTTCGGGTTTAAATACATACACAATGTTTGATGTTCAAGTGTCTGCAGGGAGACAAAAAGACAAAAAATGTAGTATTCCTTGGTCTTTAAAGATTGTTTTAAGTTGGACGCTAAGGACCTTGGAGCAAGGTGCTTCATGTAATATAAATGCAGATCCGGAGTGTTTGCTTGCCCTTGTCACTTTTTACCAAACTGTCTGGGATTGGCTTTGTAACACCCAGCTGGACAAGGATTTCACTGAACGGATGAAACTTTAATTGGCTTGCAGGTGTTGGCATCTTTGTTTCACAGCATTTAAAAGTGAAGGGAAGGGTCTCTGTTAATAATTTAGCTGCTGACAACAAACACAAGCCAACGCTGGCCCTGCACATCCGGAAAGCTCAAAGAGTTTCAGAGCTTTGACTCTCATTGTGCTGCGTCTGCCGCTTCATCTAAATCATTCAAACGAGGCTCTCTCCTCCGTGCACGGATGTCCTATTCTCTTTCACTGCACATGTGCTGCTTCGTCCTGCAGCTCATTAAAGACTAACATGCTCTGGCCTTCAAACTCAAGCCAGTATCAGTGGGCTGCATTGTTTATCTTATTCATTAAAAGAAACCTTTGAATGCAGGAAGGTAATTTCACAGACAAACACGTGAACAGCCCTGTGACTGTTCCTGTCAAGAGCCAAACTACCATTGGGATGGTGGATGCTGGCAAATCATCTTTTATGTGAGACTGAGGTTGAGGCTCTGATCACAAGACAACAGTAAATCTGCCTTTAAGGGCTTTTGAACTCAAACAACACAGCAAAGACACAATCCAATAAGATTTTAACGAGGCGCCTAACTGGTCCCAATGATTGTTGGAGGGTCATAAAAAAACCAAACCCACAAACAAAATGTCTAGAACTGAACGTACAGACTCAAGGTCTGCATCTCTGCTGAATGGCTGCACAGGAAGCAGGCAAAGACGTGTGCTTAATGGCTGTGTGAGTCACTACTGTTAATCTACACTGTTGAAAAGCTCCTCATGGTATTAGGTATAAATGGGAAAGTAATTAGCGAAGCATATGCACTTGGACCTGGCAGGAGGATGATTGAGTCTTTGTGCGGCTGCCTGCTCATGCACGTTATAGTGTGGTGTTGTGTGTGTTTGCGTGGGAGTTGGCAGTACAAGGCCATGCACTCACTGACTGACAGCCAGAGAATCTTTAGCGCAGCAAACAGCCTGCAGGAAGCAGCTCTTTTTTGTCTTATTGACATTTAAGGAAACACCCAGCTGTTAAAAATATTAAACTTTGCAGGTGTACATATGCTAATGCGTAAAGTTACGTCATCAAAGGTTTCACTGTACCGCTGTATGGCTCACCATTTCTTGAAGGCCTGCCTTTGTTGTCAGAAACCCGACGCGATGCTTTGAGCTTTCCTCAGCTCCTCATGCAGTCAGGACACTACATGCTGCAGCATGATGCAACGCTGCAGTCCATCCCTGCAAGGTAACACAATTCACCCAACTGTCTCGGGTTAAACAACAGCAAATGCATACAATTGCAGATTTTCTTTTTCACGCTTCCCCTCGGCTTTCTGTCGTTTGACCAGCAACCACACCTCAGTTTGAGATGTGGTTCATTAAAAAAACCTTCTGAGGGTTTTTAAGTGTGATTAAAATAGATTCACTTAGAATCACATTAACTGGGACAAATTCTAAACTAATGAAGCGCATCCCTTTTCTCCATGAATGTTAAGTATATTTATGGTACTAACTGCTGACACTTGAGATATTTATAAATGAGATTGAAAGAATCCTGATGAATTTAAAGTTCTAACTATGCACTGCATTATGGGTAAGAAGGTGTTTGGTCTGGATTGTGCTGATTTTAGATGAAGGGTGCAGAAAAGCTACATGTGCATGATATACCATATTATTTGCACTATAAGGCGCACTTAAAAGCCTTAATTAAAAAAAAAAACTATAATCTTGAGCAACATCTATATGCATTAAGTCTGATTGTGTTTACTGATGTTGAAGCGATTTTGCGAGGTGCTTGGCGCTCTGTGAAAGAGTTCGGTTGGGTGTTATGAATATGCTAATGTGGCTGACATGTAGCGATGTTGGACTGTGTCTTTTTGGGAGTTAGCATAGTCACAGTAACGTTTGTTCTAGCAGGATCAATCTGGTTTTGATGCGTTGCAAACAAGGTTGTCAGTTACTGGCATGGTAAATACACTAACATGGTCAACGTGTAGCTTGTTACAGACAAGGTTTCGAGCAGTGACGTGCAGTCAGGAGAGGCAGGTGAGGCTGTGCCTCACCTGTCATTATGGGAAGAAAAGAGAAAAAATAAAGTAAATTATTATATTTAATCAGTAATATATTTTCCATTTAAATGTACCATTTTTGGGTGTTTTTTCTTTTCAAAATCGCTGAATTTCCGCATTTGCCATTCAGACACTAATAAGTGACGTGCGATGAGGCACCAGCCCGCTGAGCCTCACCTTGGATTGCGC
The DNA here is from genome assembly GCF_053564925.1 of Oryzias latipes. Lineage (NCBI taxonomy): Eukaryota > Metazoa > Chordata > Actinopteri > Beloniformes > Adrianichthyidae > Oryzias > Oryzias latipes. The sequence goes on along the minus strand of NC_136255.1, from coordinate 1,651,411 downwards.
AATACCTATGCAGTCAAACGGTACTGCTGTCTCTCTGTATGTCGGTTCAATCACTTGTACTAAATGAGCTGAGTTTACATAATTTAGCAGATGTATATGATGTACAGTGTTTGTTTTTATAAATAACTGTATGTGAGGGACGTGTTTCTTGTGCTGAGCGCCAAACGTCGGCAAAAAAGCCGCTGAGTGAGGCCAGCAGTTCTCGTGCCTCATGTTAGGGGGCGCCGGTGAGCCCTGAGATTATGACGCTAAAAAATAATAGAAGAAGTGACAGCAAGCGGCAAGTTATTTTCTTCAGAAGGAGCGGTGTATGGACTTTATTTACAAGTAAAGGTAAGACGATAATAACGTTTGTGCTTTTTTCTATGCTGCAGTTTGTATATGAAAAAAAACATGTTGAAATGATATTTTAAACAAAACACGTTAACTGTTGTCAATTAAATGGTGAATAAGTTACTCAGTATGGTTCATGTGTTTGTAAATCTGACTGATGACGTCAGTGCCTCACCAGCCATTAACCTCACCGCACGTCACTGGTTTCGAGTTACTGTGAACACAGTTAATAAAGTCTGACTGACTGATGGACTTATTTTTCACTCTTCTTTCGTCCCGCCTGATGCGCCTTAAATTTTGGTGCGCTAGACCAGTGGCCCTCAACCTTTTTCATGCCACGCACCGGCATGACGTCACAAAAACTTTCACGGACCGGTCTTTCAAATATAGGAAGATGATTATCGTAGCAATACAAGGACTAGGGAGGATCAAAGATATGACCAGACAAACCCTATTCTTTTATTTTGACACGCTTAACAGTTTAAATCGCACAGGTTTGATCATCCTCTCCCCTTCCCTCACTCATGGTGCAAAAAAGAAGTACTGTCTATTGAATGTAGCTTTCTTTTTTTGGAAGTGGAAGGCTCCTCTTCTGTCTCCTGGCTGGGCGTTTTCCCCTTTGGCAAAGAAACTTTCCATAGACTTTGTTTTTTCTCATTTTTCTGGCTCCTCGGTTTTATTTTAGCAGTAACCTATAAGGTGATGGAGAAGAGCGCCTTGGCCTGCGTCAAGAGTAACATAGGCGGATGAAACAGAGAATCGGGCAACTTTTCTACATGAAACATATTTCAGATTCTCAAATAAATAAAATGGAAGTCATGTAAGTTATTTATTCTTTCTATGCGGCCCGGTACCAAATGACCGGGGGTTGGGGACCGCTGTGCTAGAGCTTAGTCCTGCTGTAGCGGCCGATGCATGTGTGTGTGCATGCACTATGTACTGAATAAGCAGCAGTACTGATTTTGTGCATCCCTTCCTGCGTACAATATGCAAAAACAACCCGCCCGTGTGTGATTACTGCAATGTCCGGTTTGGGAACACTGTAACGACATCAGGAATCCAGAATCATGATATGAACTGACAACGCGCACTCGATCTCCTGCGTTGTGTTAAACGGTTTTGGTGACTGAAGCAATTTGTGATTTAATGCATTTACTATTACTATTGCCCTCCAGCACTGCCGTCTAGCTCAGTGGGTGGGCTAAAACTGATGATTTCATTGCAACCCATCTGATGAGCTGCACCAGAGCACAAGAGAACGGACTCAAGTCAAAACCAGCAGTGAGATGCTGCACTCGTATCTTAAACAGTTGGGTAACGTTTAGAGTAAAAAGTTCAATCACAGAAACATTTACCCTTCAGAGTAAGAAGAGTAAAGGAGAGTTCAACCCTCCTGTTGTACTCTTGGAAATTGTTAGTGCAGCTGGAACAATGGTCCCCCCACTTTGGCACTTTCTAACTTTTCTCAGTGTAATTATTTTCTAAGTGGCATTAAAGGTCCACAGTCAGGTTTTCTTTGACGTTCCTGTTTGAGTTTCCTCCGTTGAAGCTTTAATGTGTGGATGTCATCATCAGTCACTGCACAGACCTCTGTCTGTGTACTGTCTGAGGTGGCATGCACTGGCATGGCGTTATTGCGTGCCACTGGGGTCCTGTCAGCACTGAGTGATAGCTTAATACTTCTCATACATCTCAGCTTCCATCTCAGACAGGTTGGTGGGGGGCAGTTGAATGCCAGTGTCACCTTACAATAATGGCAACTGTCAGAGAAAGTGAGCTGGAACGTGAGTGAAGAACTCCGCCCGTGCAGGGATCAGGGGTGAATGGATCGCGCTGGTCATGTGTACAAGCAGAACATCCATTTTGACTTGTGTCAGAAAACTACTCTGTTGTCCTTTTTTTTTAAAGTTACCACACACACTACTAACTACATTTTGAAGAAAAAAAAAAACTGCAGACGCAAGAGGTGTAACCCAACATGGAAGTTGTCAAGCCTACCAAGTTAACAAATTAAAAAAAAAAAAAAAAAATATATATATATATATATATATATATATATATATATATATATATATATATATATATATATATATATATATATATATATATATATATATATATATATATATATATATATATATATGTGTGTGTGTGTACATAGATAAATATATATATATTAATATATATATGTGTGTATGTGTGTGTGTGTGTGTGTGTGTGTGTGTGTATAGTGTTCTAGTACGTACTTAACCCCCTTCGTTTGCTTTGGTTTGCTCCCACGCTGCTCTCAGAAACCAAAAAGGTGGAAGAAGCTGGAAACACTGTGGTGAACAAAATATTTGGAAGTACTGGTTGTTTTCTTTTCTAGTTATCTCAGGCTCTTAGAGTTTGCTTTAAAATGTGATCAAGTTAAACTTTAATCTTTAACAGTTTCCTTTAAAATGTTACAAAGATAAAACGTGTGCAGGATAAACCTTTTGCCTTCTAATAATATACAACAAAAATTGAGGTTTGAATAAAATCGCGTCTATTTTACTTATTTCTTGTGAAAAGTGAAAAGAAATAAAAACTTTTTTTTTTTACAGTAATGTAAGCTACTTTCCTGGTAACTAGTTACTTGTATTAAATAGTAATTCAGTTTGCTATATCAGTTACTTTTTGGATTAAGTAGTAAGAAACAAATCACTTTTTCAAAGAAATGTCCTACTGTCCATTACGTCTTCAGTTATTCCTCAAATGTCCTTATTTCTGCTGCCATCCCCGCCTCATCCCCACTCCCCCAGTTTTCCTACCTAGTTAACATGATAATGAGGCTGTTTATCACTGTAATGCAACTGTTGAAGCTTCTTGGGAAAGGCACGACTTTCAAAAGAAAGAACTTTTCTACATCCTGATAGCCTTAATACCCCAGAACAGTCATCTGGACGCCTCTCTGTTCAGTTTAGCGAAGTGAAAAAGCCATTAAAAGTTGCAAGTTCCCTCTTAATAGCATTAGGAACAAATTGCACGGCTTGTGTCTGCATACTCGTCCCTGAAGCCATCTCCCACTCTCCCATGTTTTGTGTGGCAGATGCACTGTTTTTGCTTTTAACGCCTCCACATGTGCACACACTCACAATACAGCCTCTCATGTTCAATGAAGATCCATTGATGAAATACTTTCAACATAAAATCTTTGCTTTTTTCAACCTACAGGCCATTTTCCTACTAAAACATGGATAGAGTAAATAGAGAAAAACTCATTTGGTTTAAATCTCCATTTCCCTGTTTGGGATTTCTGGTCAGAGAACTGTTGATGATGGCGTGGACTTTCAGGAAGCTGTTGTCTTCTAGACATTCTTATTCTTGATGATGTTAAGAAATTGTACTTCTAAAAAAAAAAAAAAAAAGAAAGAAATTGTACTTCTAGATTTGCCAAAAAAGAATCAGATACAAAAAATACAAAGAATGTATACTCTATAAAGAGAATTTGGGCTGTCGTTGGAAAGATGAACTTTTTTTTTACATTGTTCTAATTTAATTATTTAGTTTGCTGAAAATAAATCATTTTTTTTAAAGTTCATTCAACTTTAGAATAACACCTAGTTCTCTGACATAGTTATTTTACTTTCAATCAACTTAATTCAATTAAGTTGGTGTAACTTTGGTGAGAAGCTGTCAATGCGTCATGACGTCATAACGTAAGGCAGCGCAAGGAATTGTGGGATACCATTTTCTTTGCCTATTTGGGCAGATTGGGGTTTAAGTGTGAGTTATTGTCTGTGTGTTTTGTTGTCTAGCTGTTTAACTCTGTTTTAACTAGTAAGTAATACTTTTATGTTCATTTCTTTCTGCACCATGAGTTAGAGAGAGGATGATGACCAACCCCCTTGTGCAGAAAAACATCAAATGTTCCAATATTAAAGTCTGACTTCAGGACACGTGAGTTCCTGCCTTGTAGAGCGAGACGTTGCCGGGTCATTCATGTCTTTGATATGGAAATTACAAGGCCTGTTGGCTCAAACTTTATTGTAATAATAAAATCATAGTGAAAAAAAGATATAAATAAGATCCACAGGCAGAAATACATTATATTGAGTTGGATAAATGTATTATATTAAGTTAGATAAATGTGTTTATTTAAGTTGTTTAAATAAAATAAAAATAAAAAAGATGAAATGTAAGTTAGATGCAATGTATTAAATTGAGTTGGAAAGACGTAAAAATTTAAACTCAAACTCAAACTTTATTTATTTATATAGCGCCTTTCATTTTGGTTAAAAACACAAAGCGCTTAACATAAAAACAGATAAAACAGTCATAAAAAGTGAAAGTTATTAAAAACAGAAAACAAAGGACAATCACACAAAGAAGGTAGCCCTCCCTCACCCCCCCCCCCCTCCCCCACCCCCACCCACCCAGTTACCCCAGTAGAACCGTGAACAGAAAAAGAACTGCAGTTGAAGAAGGTCTGGCTTGGTACTGCTGCGAGGAAACGATATCATGGGGATCCATTCATTCCAAGGCCCAGCCGGACCACAGGGGCCATCACCGCAGCGCCCGCCCAACACAGGGCAGCCCAGGGCCCCATCCATGGCTATTAGACCACAGAGTGGGACCCCAGCCCGCCCAACCAGAACGGGCACCACAGCAACGGCACGCCCTACAGGTCAAGCTGGTGGTGCCCAAGAACGATGGATCCCCCAGAGGAAACACTGGAGTAAAAAAACATCAGAATAAAAAATAAAAATGATCATAAAATAACAACAATAAAAATAGAAAAAGATAAAAAATAAAATAAGATATAAGAATGTTAGTAATTAAAAAATAAAAAAAATAAAAACGTCAGTGATTAAAACATAACCTAAGAATCATTGGTTAAGTTGAATAAACTTAATTCAATAACGTGTTACCAATTGAAGTTATTCAATTAAGTTAGATCAACTTTTTTCTTTTTAAAATCTCAATCAGTGTTAGAAAAATATGGCTTTTTATGGGTAATAACTGCAGTGAAAGCTTTTCACATTTTAAAGTCCCACTCAGATCATCTTTTGATCAATTTTCAAAGTGTTCCCAGTGATATTTTAATTATGATTATGACAAGAAATCTGTCATTTTCTTTGACATAGTTTCTGCAGAGCGGCATGAGTTCATTAAAAATTTGTCTTTCACTTGTGTGACCATTGGAGCTGAGAAACTCCGCCCCCTTTCCCCTCTTCAATTCTGAGAGCGCAGCTTGTGCCTCGCCCTGCATATCTTTTTTAAGTCACAAATACAATCTTTTTCAAACTGCATTTATTCGTCTGATCCTTATTTACAACAATTTTAATTTTAACAATTCTCAGAAATGCAATTTTGAGCTTGGTGTTGTTTATGTCCTCCATTATCAGAAAAATGCCACAGTAAAAAACAAAATTTTCCTTATTAGGAATCTGTTTTCTTTGATTGGCAGGTAGGTGGACCTGTCCACTTTGTCCTGTCCAAAAGCTCCTTTTCTAACATTGTTGAGTGCTTGTCGCACTTTAGGCTTCATTTTCTTTGTTCAGAATCCCATGGATTACATCAAAGACTATGGGTCCATTGTATTTATGTCTATGGGTTTAGATAAAAAAAAAGCCGCTGTTCCTCAGGAGCCAGTCGAGGTAGCCTGGGCTTCTAAATAGGAGGACTTTAAGATGCTTTCAAGTGGAGGTGTTGTTATTTCTCAGCTGCCTTGGGAAGCCTTCACCAGATCCCCTTGAGAGCCGGAAAAAGTATCAGTGCAGAGATAAGTAGGCTCACAGCAGTCAAGAATAGTGTTTGAAAACCGTTAAATGAATGAACAAAACAGAGGATATTGACCTGTATCCTTTGGAAAGTCCCATTTGAGTTTTGTTGTGTCTTTTTCCAGACAAACAAACACTCCTAATGACATTAGTAACTCTAGCCACATACAAGTGCCCTCCAAATAGCCGGAGATCTACAGAGAGTGCTGACACACAAAGTCTCACAACTCACTTACAGGCAGGCTGAGTGATGGCCAGCACCAAGGAAATCAATAGCCAGAGGGGAGACACCATCAAAGCTGTCCGCAGACCAACATCCCTTCACTGCTGACAGCTTTTAATCCATAAAGCTGGAGTTTCCCCGGAACAAAGAGACAGGCAGGAGGAGCTTCTTCTGTCTCTATCAGGGCTTGGAATTACAAAGTCCTATCAGTCCGTACTTACACGCTTCTACATGGATTTACAACCACTGAAATAGTCTCGGGGAAAGAAAGGCTCCACCATTGTAGTTAGACTTGAGAGTTTCTGGAAAAATGCCAAAAATTAAGACTTCTAGTCAACTTGCAGTTAATGACAGCTTTTGGGTTCAAACTCCTGACAACTTCCTAAATGTTGAGTTTCACTTGTTTGTATTGAACGCAGCTGCACAAAGACAGCCGACTTCATTTGCTGCCTCCCCTTCGGCAGCAGCGGTGTGCAGACCACACGGGTTGACTGACAGCAAAGAGTCTGCGCCTGGCACTTTGTTTCACTGACAGCTGTGCATTTACTAAATTATAAAACTGACTGCCAGAGAGTTCAGGAAGGTGTTGAATCAGTCAAACTTCATGTCTTTAGTAGAAGATGCGAACTGGCAAGAAGTGCTGAAAGAAAAGTAACATTTACACAGTAAGGCATCAAAAGGTAAGTTAATCCGTTCCATTCTAGGATTTTCTTCTTTTAAAAATCCTTTTTTTGTGGCGAAAATAAATTTGATTGTGCTCTATGAAATATGCATGAAATTTTCTAATTTTGATTTATTTTGACAAATAATATGCAGCTTTGAGAAAAACCGAGGCACGCAGGAATAATAAGGACGTAGCAATGCCTTTTGGGTTCTTTATTCTAATCAAATTGGTGCCCCCAGACAAAATAAATGAATGGATGATACAGCAAAGGAAGACTCTAGCCCCTCCCTGTCCACAGTGCCATCAGAGAGGGTCAGTCTCAACAGAGGGACTCATCCACAGCCCGCTTTCTGCATAAACTCGTATTTTCTACCCAAAAAGTGCTGCATGTGAAAGTATCTGAAATCATTCTGGTCACACTGAAGTCATGGACAACACTGACAATATTTACTACAATTAGTAATAAAATCATCAACCAGTGATGTCAGAAAAGTAGTAGTATTTGCCCATTTTCTCCTAATTCTTTTCTTATCTTAAATTAGTGACAACTATAGTCATACTGCGTTCACAGCGCCCAGCTAATAGGTGTCTTTCACCTCTGGCGGCGGTAAATTTGCTGCATTGACTGTTTATCTCATTTACAATACATGTAAGACATGGAGGATGTGGAGAGATCAGGTTTCTTTATGTTGAAGAGCTCTCCAAAAACATTGTTAATCCTGTCTCCATGTCTGGGTTCATGAGATCGTTCAGAGACTCTCCCAGTACGCTGAGGTTCACCGTCTACAGGAGCTGCGTCTGAATGATTCCGTCTCTCAGCGACCCAGTTTGAAGACCTGCTGTCCTGTATTAGTCTGAGGAGGGAAAAAGATAAAAATAAGAATACAATTGGACGATCTTTTTTATCAGTGTCTCAAAGCAAAAAAGAAAAATATCATAAAGTTCAGGAAGGAGACAATCAGATTCTCCTCTATGTCGGTTTTGGACTCCACCAACTGAATACATCACCAACATTTTAGGGCCAAAGCTGAGTTCCGGATTGGTTGACGCAGCACAAAGTCTTTGGCAAAGTTCCGATATTTGAACCGGCACGGCCAAATATTTGCCGCGTGCCTTTGTGTCTTTTTGCAGTGCCTCATATTTATGCTGCCTGAAACTTCAGTTAGTTAAAGGTTCTTGCAAGAACATTGAAACAGTAACTTATTTTTTAATTTTGATGAGATGTGTGCTAAAAAAAACAGTACTTCTATTCATAAAAGTGATGGCTCCTCATATGTCTAACTACTTTTGGTTGTAACTTAAATACCAGGAGACTTTTTTCATTTGTTTTAGTTTTTTTTCAGTCAGAGGATTCAGGGTCCAAACCTTTCTGATAGATTGACTTTTGTTGCCCATAATTATTTGTTGTAGCTAACAAATTGGATGCAATATTTCAACTTTAAGTCACCAGTTGAATACTTATTTTTGGTGTTGATGAAACATTCAGAATTAGAATTTTTTACATCTATTTGAGTAACTTTACTTGGTAAAAATATTTTTTCACTTGGGGTGCCATTGATTTCGCCTTATTCACATCTGTAAATATATTTTGGCAGATCTTTTGATGATGGATTTAGTTTGTTCCACGTTTGTCCTGGTGTCCTATCAATGGGTTGGAACACGTCTGTTATTTTGTAAGTCTTTTGAACATTTGAGGGGAAGATTTCTGTTTTAAGCCACTTGGGGGAAACGGTCCGTACGGGTGTAGGATGGATGAATATTCATCCGGGTCAGGGAGGGGTGCGTGCGCTGACCCAGTAAAGATTCTTCCAGACGCTCCGTCTCCCACCTCCCTCAGCCTGATCCACATGCCTCTTTGTGTTAGATCTAAGTCTCTCTTGATCCACTGGCCTCACTGGTTTCCTCTTCCCTCTACAACATGTGTGTGAAAGGATGCTCTGGCTCGTGTCCTTATCTTTTCTTGTCTGTAGGAGTGTGTGTGCTTTCAGACGGACCGTCTCATGTAATATTCAGCAGCTCTCCAAGCCCCCTGGGTGCTTCTGGTCTGTCCTGAGATAGAATGAAAGTGTCTGCCCTCATCTCACCAGGTGATGACTGAAGGAAAGAATAACCGCGCCTCCTCTGCAACCCTAACCTGGTCTCTCCCCTTCTCATCTGGCCTGTCATCTCTCCTGCATTTCTATCCCACCATCCTTTCCACCCTATGTGTCCTTTTCCTAAGCTTCCATTTCTCAAATAAGCTTCTTTTTTTCCATTTTCTGCAGCTCAGTGTTTGCTCCTCTGTGCCACTTTCTACTTCCTCCTTCCTTACTTTTTTGTGCAAGATTTCTCAGCTTTGTGTCTGCCAGTTTGCTGTGAGCGTGGTGGAATCAGCCCGTCCCCCTCAATTCCTTCGCTCCTTCCTGTGGGAAATAACAGTGTTGCAGTCTGCTGCCGTTCTTTCACAGATCAAAGGCTTTAAATTGGAACTAGCTGACCGAATATAGAAATAAACGGGGAGCTCCTATTGCATCATTCACCTTTGCATCACTCTGTCAAAGAGGGTGTGGGACTGCAGTGTGCACAGCTACCAGGAAGCAGGGCCTCTGAGTTCAGTCTGAGTGCTCCCCCTGATGGCAGGGATCAAACGTCTTACGTTCAGCTCCTGCAGGCGTCCAATCAGGAAGCAGCAAGTGTTTTTTGAATGTCATTTATTAAAACGTACATGTATGAGGATTTGTCAATAAGGCTGTGAAGAAAGGTCACCTATAAGGCCTCCCAAGTGTTGGGCCCAATCCGAATTCTTCCCCTACCCCTCCGGCTTCCCCCTATTGTCCCTGTGGGGCATTTGGAGCGATAGGGGTGACTGAAATAATTTTGTGAATGGGAATCCCTCACAGCGGAGGGCTCAGTATCCCTCTGCCATGAGGGGGATCGCACCGTTACATGTAAATGTAAGTAGTGTCTTTTTGTTTTAGCATGACCTTTTAAAGTTAAAAACGAATGGTTTTGTGCATTGTGATGTCACAAAGTGAGGAACAGCCTCTTCCAGGAAGAATCTGTGCTATCAGCTCCACCACCAGGCTAACACACACGGCCACTTTTTCCGCGGAGCTGGCGGTGAACGGCTAAACTCTTTCCTTTTCTATGATCAATTTGAATCTTTCTCCTGGATGGTGGTGGGCCGTCTGTCTGGGGCTTGGGGTGCCCCCCTGGGTCGGGGCCCCTCGTTGGGCCCCCTGGGCGTGGTGGGGAGTCTGCTCTACGGGTCGGGCTGGGGCTTGCACTCTCTGCCCCCTGCGCCCCCCTGCTCTCTGGCGTTGGGGGCCGCTGTGGTGGTCCCGCTGGCCCTGCCCGGGGTGGCGGATGTGGTTACCAGGCAGGTGGTCTTTTTCTATCTGCTGTACTGTGCGGGTGTTGGGGGGGTCCCGGCTGCCGCTGCGGTGGGGGCCTTGGCGGGGGGGCGGCTGGGTTCTCTCCCTCTTTTTACATTCCATCATCCACCCCAGAAGAACATAAACTCTCACTCCAGCACAGGTGCTATCTCACCTTTGCACAAACAGTTTGTGTGACTGAATGAGATGTTTGACATGTGTTGGTCTGAATGCATAAGTAGGCGTGTGTGAATGTTAGTGGTAGTATGTCCATGTAGACTTGGTGTGCGAACACTTTTGGAGCCAACAGGTGTGTTTGTGACATTTGAGAGTGTGTGTGTGGACAGGCCCCGCCCAATTTAGTTTTTTTTTCATGCATCTTAACCTGTCAGTTGTGATTATAAAGCTCCAGCAACTTGTTGCTTTCTGACGCTTCATGATCTTACCCTCACTACTATAATCACCCCTCTAACCCCCCCCCCCCCCTTATCTGACATCCCTCTTTCTTATTTTTTCTAATTCTTTTCCGTCCAGTCCAACAAAAAAATATTTACAAGTACAATTCACATGAATATAGTTTAGCTGAAATTACAAAAGGGGTTTATTTAAACATACATCTGGTGGATCATAAGATTCATAACCGCTGTTGTAAAGGTAAAATATGTCCAACACAAAAGGCTTTCAGCTCTCATCTGATTTTGGCCCACATTCTTTCAGGTAATAGCAATATAGTAAACAATAAATGCCAACTGTCTGTCTTGTTTGTAAAATAGTTTCCTTAGTCTCAAATTTTTTGGTGTTAGTCTGTTGTAATACAAAGTTACTGAACAAATGTGTAAAATATTACTAAAAGTTCAATAGCAACTGCCTTAAACTACTTCAAGCAGGTGACATCTTGAAGTTGAGTCAAGGTCTTTTTCCTTGAAATGTCTCACCAATAATCAAATGGTTTCCTCCTGTCTGAGTGGAGCTAATAAAGTAACATGTTGCCGTAATACATTACTTTTGTAATGAGTTACTCCCAGCACTGCGTATGAATAAACTATCTTTCTTTTATTGCAGAGTGAGTAATATCTGTAAGGTGGATCCATAATCTACTTCTAAAGTTGTAAATGTCATTTTCCTGCAACAATCATTGCCTCTAGAGGCAAAGACGGAGGAAAACGGGGATAAGTAGGGCAAATAAACATTTCCTGAACAAACAGAGCAGGGCAGTAATGCGGTTAACTAGAAAAATGTGTCTCTGCTCTCTCAATTTTTTACACATTTCTGCTTTATTTCCCTGTCATTTTTATTAGTGGGTCTTAAATATCCCTCCTGAAAAGTTGGTTTAGAGACCTCTGTGAGGCACAATCAAATCTCCCTAAAGTCTCGCTGCTGTGTTTATCGCTTTCTCTTATTTCGATTTTCAAGCCCGTTGTGTGTTTTTTTTCCTACACTCATTTATTTTATTCTAATTCATGGGTTTGTCCAGAGGCACAACTACTTTGAAACAACTGCAGTAAACAAAGAGCTGATATGTAAACATCCATAAACAGAGCGTGATGGATTTCACGTTTATGTGGCTGTCAGTTCTGTCAGGGTAAGAAGAAATGGCTCGCAGCAATTTCAAAAAGATATCCCCCATTAACGTTTTTATGCTGAATTATACTTATTTCCATTTAGACGTCCACTTTGATGATGAATCCAGGAACAGTGTCATGAGAAACATTTCAAAATGCATCAAGTCTCTTCCCTGTCTGCTTGTGGGAAGCCTCTTATAGCTGGACAAGGGGGAGCAGTAACAGAACTCACAGCAGAAAGTGGAATAAATGAGATGAAACAGAAAGGAGCTCTCCTCACGGTGAAGGACAACCTGCACGGACTGCAGCTCTGCAGGCAGTGATCGCTGCTCACAGAACCTCTAAGCAAGCTTTGCACAAGCTGTCTAAACAGTAGATAACAAGAAAATGTGGTGCAACAGCACTGGCTAAGAGACAGTGGACAGCTTTGGATGTGTGGCTTCGTGTCTAGCCTACAAAAACACACAAAAAACAACAACACAAGAAAAATGTAAAGAATTAATTAAGTGACATGAGATAGAATATTTAATAGAAAGTCATGGAGATCACGCAAAAGCACAAAGTGACAGCAGCTGCATAAAAAGTCATTATTTTACCTTGTCATCGTTTCACAATAATAGATACACACATCCATCTACACACATCCATCTTCTCTGAACCATGAACACATCTGTTGGCACCACATCCAAAATCCCATTCCAGACCCAGCCTGGTCGGGCCATATTTACAACACCCCTTGTGGGCCCTCTTTTTTCCCCGGGGTTCCCCCCTCCTGGGCGGGGGCGGCGGGCCCCTGCCTCGCTCCTCCCTGGACCAACCGTGGGCCGGGCGGGTGGCTGCCTGGAGTGCGGAGCGGGTCTCCCTTGGGGGGTCCTGGCTCGTACCTGGGGTTGGGGCGGGGGGATGCCCGGAACTCCTGGGTGGTGGTGGAGTGCTCGTTTGGGGCTGTGGGCGTCCTTCTCCGGTGGGGCCCTGCGTTGGGTTCTCCCGGCGCGGCGGGGGGGCTGCTCTCCTGGTTGGGCTGGGGCGGCGCTCTCTTTCCCTCCGTGCCTCCCTGGCCTCTGGCTCTGGGGGCCTTGCGGCTGCCCTGCTGGCCCTGGCCTGGGTGGCGGGCTTGGTCGCCCGGGCGGGGGTTGTTCCCTGCCGGTTCCCGTGTGGCGTTGGGGGGATTCCGGCTGCCGCTGCTGCTGCGGTGGGGGTCTTGGGGTGGGGATGGCTGGGCACTCTCCCTCCTTCTTTTCACGTTCCACCATCCATTTTAGAAGAACATAAACACTCACCTGAGCACAGGTGTTAGCTCACCTTTGCACTAACAGTTTGCATGACTGAAATATTTCACACTAGTTGGTTTTAAGGCATAAGTATGCGTGTGAACACAATCTGTTTTGTGTACATGTCGACAGGTGGACATTTTTGCAGCTAGCAGGTGTGTTTATAACATTTGAGTGTGTGTGTGGACAGGCTCCGCCCCCTTTTTTTTTTTTTTTTCTACATTTGAACCTTACCATAATGATTAACAACCAGTAAACTTGTTGCTTTATGCTGCTTCATGGTCTTACCCCCCTTCCCCTCCTATTATCACCCCCTACCCCCCCTCTCTCTATCGTCCCTCTCTCTTCTTCCCTTCTTTCCTTTTCCGTCCGGTCCAACACCAAAGATTTTCAGACATGATTGAAATTAATAAAGTTTGGCCTCAATTACAAAAGGGGTTTATTCAGACATACCTTTGGTTTGTCTGAAGATGAATAACCCCTCTTGTTAAAGTAAAATATGTCCAACACAAGAGGCCCTCAGCTCTCATCTGTCTGCCCAGCTGTTGGACAGGACAAGTTAAAAAGAAAAAAAAAAAAAAAAAATCCCATTCAAATGTGAAAGCTAGAATAAAACTGAACAGTGATGGTGGATGGACGGAGTGTGTAGAGTTCACCACGGGGGCAGTTCTAAGAACATTGTCTTCTATGAGTGAGAGTGGTGCTGGTGTGGAGATCCCTGTGCTAAAACCGCTTACTGCATATGAGATCTGAACAGACCCCCACCCCCCCACCCCACCCCGTTCCTGTTCCATACAGGAAGTACCTGCAGGGTCCAAGAGGCCCTAGAGAAAGAAACAGCTGTAACCTATTTGTCATAGTAACCATTCTTGCTCTAATACATTTTTATTTTTATATTTTTCTTTTTTTAAAAACATTTTTTCTAAAGTCTAAACTATTCAAGTAATAAGATGCCTCAACAAAAGGAGGTGGTGCCTGCTGGCCTTCACATCCAATATTCAGAACGATTGATTGATAGATTTCTCATAACCCACTTTAGAGTGGAACGGTTGTGGACTTCCAAAAAGCACTGCTGATTGGTTGCCATGGAAATGTTGACTCAGACTAAATTGAACCATTTACTGCTTAGTGATGTTGTCTGGCTCCAACATTGGAATTTTCCTATCGCTCAAAAATGGGGACTGAATTTGCTTCATTTCATCGGAGCCGAAAGTAATATCTTTTCTATGGGGGCTAATGTCTGAAATATTGTTTCACTTTCGTTCAATATTTCTAACTTTTTTTTAACCCTTTAACACTGGAGCTTTAGCATTCTTCTGACTACTGTTACTCTTCACAGTTAATGTCATTCCAGCAGATTCTGAAGTGGAGTAAAACAGCTTTGCGCTGATAAGTAACACATCATAGTAGTGAAGTGTTGATGCAATCAACGCCGGTCAGCTGATTCTGATGTGTCAGCTAATATTTGAACTGGCGTCAACTTAGAAACTTTAACAAACTTTAACAAAAATCAAAAAAAATGATATGGACATTAACAGGCTCTGTAGCTTTTGTTGCTCAGATCTGTTCAGGGCGGTCAACCTCTGATCGGAAGATTGTGGAAATGTCCTCGGCTGAGACACTGAACCCCACCTTGGCTCTGGTTATATAGGTTGGTGCCATCAGTGTGTGAATGGATGAATGGGACTGTGCCTGGATAGCACTTTTGGCCTTCAAGGAAAGTAGAAAAGTGCAATACAAGTATACATGATTTATCATCAATCAACATCTCAACCCATCCCTTTCAGTGGGAATCAGAGTGTGCTGGTTTTGGGTTCTAACTGTGGTTAAAAGAGACCTTTGTGCATTTATTGCACGGGACATTTTGTTGTTCAAATGAGTATTGATGGTGGCTGCTTTCCGTTTATTTGGGACTGCTTTGGTGTTTCCATGTGATGTCTTCCAAGAACAGAATGGAACTGAGCCACAGTTTGCTCCACTTGCGCTTTTCACACTATGATGAGTAAAACTAAGAGAACAAAGACTTTCAAGTCCTGCAGGCTGCTTATCTTGAACAGCTGGGTGCTAAAGAGAATGTGAGTTGGGGTGAAGCATGCAGATTCACTTTGCTGTACTTTTGCCTATGCTGTGTTAGGATTATGCTCATGCTAATTCTGGAAAATCCTGGAAGTAATGATGCCACCATCCTAGTAAAACCACCATTGCACTCCAATCAAACAAGCCATCTGGAAAGCTTGTTAAAAACAAAATGAGGGGCACCCAGAAGCCTGTCTTTGTGATGCAACACGACGACTGCACAGCAGACTTGCCCTGCAAACCTTTTTTTTTTTCAGCAAGGAGGAAAAGCAAACGTGTGATATCTGAACAGCTGCAGTTGTCAGTGTAAAATGTGAGAAGACAAGGATGGGCGTTACATGTCAAGTGCAATGGGAGAGTCTAGTCAAGTGGGTAATCCTCTCAGCAGTCGTCTTTGTGTTTATGCGAGTGTAAAGGTGTGCAGAGCAGGTTTAGTTGATGCATGATGAGCGTGTCCACTGGTTTGAAACATCTGGGCATCATTCTGAAGCACCCGGGTGGGTAGTGTTGCAGCAGCTGCACAGCTTTCTTTCTTGCTGCTCAGGGAGATGAAGTGAGCTTGACGAGCTCCCATGATCCTCCCTCTCTTCATACTCCCAAACCTCCACCTCACCACCAGCCTGTCCTCTCCTCCTCCCTCGTTCTGGAGTTATACAACCATCAGCCTCCCCCAGTCCCGGTAGATGAGGGCTGAAGAAATCCGCTCCACAGGTGGACAAATGCCATCCTTCCAAAAGCCTTCAGGCCTTCACTGAGGCTGTGGCTTTAGTGTGTTAATGACCAGGAGTGTGCTTCGTCCAACAGGTGCAAAGCAAACATGGAAAATGGATCATGTTCCAGTGCCAGAAATCTCCTGACATTTATAGGTCAGCAAAATCTTTGGGGACAAATCAAAAGCTTTTGTCACAAATCTTCAAATGGAGTCAGGCTGCCGTGTGTCTGAAGTAAAGCTTTTCAGCTTCTGAAGGTTTGATTGTGGTGATAAAGCTCCTTTCAGTGCTATAAAACAAGTATTTGTGTTTGTTGCAGATGAAAGAGAGTGTTAAAAACTTTTCCAACTTTAAATCAGGGTTTTCACGGAATTTTCTCTGCAGGTTGTTTTTCTTTTATCAGTCTTTACCAGGACTCAAGAGTTTTATTTCTGCTGCAAATGAGATTCCGTCACTTACGAAGCTACGGTCTTTGTTTTTTTTTACAGACACTCAGATTTAATTTTAAAGAGTCCTGATGAAATAAGTGAAACCTCACACTCACATTTAAGCAACAAACAGAGCCAAACACATACAGTGAAAGGTGTGGAGGATTCTCACGAGGGAAGGCCCCAAGCACTCTTTTCCATCACCGACCCACCAGGCACCTCCACCCTCTAATCTAATTCACCAATAAGCCGGGCTAATTATACCCCTGGATCTGCTCTGCTGGGCAAAATGGCTTCTGTCCTCCGCTCAACTAGCGGGGATAAAACCAACGCCCTGTCGCTCCTGATAAAGACAGAGCAATAGAAGGGCAAGACAGAGAACAGCAGTTCCAATTGAAAGCCTTTACAGATAAATTGGAAAATGTTCACTTGTGCGTTTCAGGTCATTAAGGGAGACATCGGTGGTAATAAGAGCTCCACGTAGTTTATGATTTGCTATAAAGAATGATAATAAAGCTGATATTGGTTTCACAAGTGCAAAGTCATTAAAGCTACATGCAACGCCGTCCCTTCTTCATGTTCCTCCCATATCAACACTTTCAAACGAGATCTCAAACATCTGCAGTGGACTTCATTACACTGGAGAGCAGTCATGTGGCCCATGGCTGAGCTCCTCTCACCTCCTACACTGTTAATGAGCTCCAAGACCGGCTGATTTCAGATGGTGTTGCCTTGTTACATGTCCACAGGTGGGTAAAGTTGTCCAAAGACTCTAGAAAAATAAGCATACATTAAATAAATACCTCCTAGTGTGAAGTAAATTGTGATCATTCTAATACTGACTCAAGTATAGGCAAACAAATATATATATATATTTATATATATAAAAACTGCTTTGCATGACGTCAAGAGAAAACGTTTTTCTACTACGGTGGACTTAGTGTTTTAAGCTAAAGGTGTTTCACCTCTTATCCAAAAAGGCTTTCTCAGTTCTGAATTGAATGTCATTTGGAATTCTCAAATCGGAATTTAAAAAGCCTCTTGGAAAAGGAATAAAGGGTAAATGGCACATACTTAGCACTCTTCTGAGGCCCAAAGTGCTTTACAGTCCCATTCACACACTGATGAATCTCTGCTGCTGGACATTGGCGCCAATGTATGACCGCGTCTTCCACTTAAAACACTTAGTCCAGATGAGCCTTTGGGGAAGAAAAAAAACAACTTCCTGGATGAATCGGTCTTCACAGGTACTAAGTCAAAAAGTTGCCATATAGCTCATTGCTATCCAAATCTTCTCTATTCTCTACTGTTTCAGTATGTTTAACATCAAAAAAATGATTTCACACGCACTTTCAAATCAGCATCAACACAAGTTTTATCCATCGGTTTAGATACAGAGATGTACCAATTTAACTTTGTGTAACTCTTGTGCTATCTTGTGGGGTCACAATGACCCCACCTTTACATTGACGTGCTATCCCTACCATGACAAAGGTGGCTACAGATGGAGAGGATTTCATGTAATCCATGGACACCAGTGAAGATCACAAATCATTGAAGAAAAAAGCTTAAACCTACTATTTTGTGGGGTCCAGATGACCCCACTCCCAACGTTAAAGTGCCTTGGATAGCACAAGCGATATGAAAGATTTAATTCCAAGTACCAGGAGTAGTACCAGGAAAACACCAAATGGTTTCCAAGAGAAAAATAACACAGTTTAGGAAAAAACTAAAGAAGTCCTCTTTTGGAAAGGTCCGTCAAAAAATGCAAAAGAACCAACAAGTAAAGAAGAGACAGTTTGAGACGTAAAAGAGACAGCAGGAGAAAAGGACACAAACAAAGCAAGAGGAAGTTATACAAACGATGTAAAACGAGGACACAATTAGAGATCAGATGCAAAAGGAAATGTCGAATAAAAGAATTGTCTTTCTGTTTCTGGGAAGACGATTCCTGAAACCCGTTTCTCTGACAATGTGTCAGTGGGTTTAATCAATCCCTCAAGTCAAGAGGAGGTCAAAGGAATCGTATAGATGTGGGTTGGCAACCTCAGACATGACTAATCGGAAGTCACTTTTCCTTTCACTGAGCACTCTCCAGCACAGAGGAGAGACCTGGCATTTTCGCCAGCGACTCTCATAATTACTCCTAAGTGGGCAAGTTTGATAGATCATTGAGTTTTGCAAAGCACTTTCAGCAAAACCAGCTTTCCAAGCCCAAAGGTCACACTGAAGGCAAGCTCAATCTTCACTTCAGACTGCCACGACGGGCTGCATTTTTCAAAGCAGATTGAATATTGAATGCAGCTAAAGTCTTAATCTTCCACCAAGCGGGCTCCTTCTTTTCTCTGACAGAGCAGACCAGCGAGCCTCCACCTCTTTTTCCCTCTGTGCTCCATCGTCTCCTGTGCCGTGCATAGATCTCATCCGTGATTATCCGCCCCACCTCCGCCCCCTCCTCCCACTTACCCGCCGTGTCCTTCACTAACTCATCTCTTGGTGTTTCTAGCCCACGCTGATGGTTTGGATGACATGTAACAATGCTATGTGAAGAGCCCTCCACCACTAAACTGAGTAGTTAAGTAACACCCCAGTGCTTAGACTGGCAGATGCAAAAAAAAAACATGCAGCATCTGCACTCAGATAGTCCTGAGCGGGATTAGTGCCGCAAGAAGCACGCTCTCATTCCAGACGTGTCTTCATTCAAAATTCCGTAGTATTTTAGTGACGCTGTATTGTTTCGGAGAGTGTTTCCTGCAGTCTGCTCTGTTTTAATTTCATGTACTGCCTTTGACATGAATGTTACGTTACAACAGTGTGCTGCTCAGAGCTTTTCAGTGATAAATGGATCCAGATTAGGAACAGAAAACCAGTCTGTTTTGTTTTCAATACCTGCCTCAGCTCTGCTGGTTAATGGCGAATACTTATATACTTATACAGCGCTTTTCTACCTAAAAGGCCCAAAGCGCTTTACAGACACAGACCCATTCAGCCAGTCACACACACACATTCACACTCCACTGCCAAACACAGGCGGCTGCCTACCACAAGAGGCAAGATGGGGTTCAAAGTCTTGCCCAAGGCGGCATCGACTCGAGGGCGTGCAAGGCGGGAATTGAACCTGCAATTTAACGATCATGGGTCGACCGCCCTACCGCTGCACCACGGCCGCCACGTGGATGATTCCTGGAAACAGGAGTGATTACACAGAAACTGAGCTGCAGCTCAAGTTCACAGATCCTTAGTTAAACCTAAATTACAACTTTAACAAAAATTACAAAAATCTATTTTTTGATCAAGACCTGGTATAATAATAAAATAGAAAGTATTGTTTAACCCTTGTGCTATCTTAGATGACCCCCCCCTCCATTGACGTGTTCTCCCTACCATGACAAAGGTGGATAAAGGTGGAAAGATTTCATGTAATCCATGGACACCAGTGAAGATCACAACTCATTGAAGAAAAAGGTTCAGAGCACTGTCTAGTGGGTCTAGATGACCCACTCCCAATGTTTAAGTGCCTAGGATAGCACAAGGGATAAGACAGGCATTCCCAATACGTCAATCAGGAGGTATTTGTGGGTACATCATGGGCCATCAAATAAAAACTATGCATAAGATTGCAGTCAGCCAATCATAATTCTCACTCTATGATATGTCTGTTGATTGACCTGCTAACAGCCAGTTGTGCATCCTTTAAAACATACGTCACTACCCATACTTGTTTGACTGCGCTCAGCGCTTCACTCCGCTGGCAGATACAGAGTTTTTCTTCCTCCTAAACTTCATAAAGGTGTGAGCGATTACCGTAAAACTCCTAACCATGGCGGTAGCTTCTAATGTGCCTCATTGTTTCTTGACTGGCCCACAGTCGGTCTATCATTAAGGACTTTGAACAGAACACACTGAACATTTCTGTTTTCAGCTTACTAGATGCTGTGGCGTTTGACCATTACAAATACACAAGTCCAATTCAACAAGCTGTTGAAAAACTACTGGCAGAATAATCATACACATTCATCTAAATGTATTGACTTCAATTCAAAATGATTTTTGTTTGCAATTTAAAATCAGCTTTATATGAAAATGCTGTGTTTTAAGAACATAAAGACTAACACTACAGGTAGTTAGAGGTGGTCATTTTAAAAGTGACCCAAAAAGTTTGGACATCCCTGATATAAAAGCACAGGACTGCACCTTTGCGATGCATGACACACCTTGTCATTTATAAAGGTTTTACTTTAGGGAATACCCCACAGCTCAGAGCTGGTACCCCTACTTTTGTACTTTGGTCTGGCCGTCTCTTTGTAGGGAAAGTTGTGAGGATTTAAAGTTGATTTTGGAGGAATTTAACACCCCCAACCAGTCAGTATAATGAAGTAAACATGTTTACAATCCACAAAATCACGTTTAAAAGATGTTTTAAATGCATAATCGGACATACAGTATGACCATTTAGCACATTTTTTCATTTTTGATTTAATGACACCCCCCTCCCCTCCCTCAACAAAAAAAAAAAATGATGACATCACAGCAGAAAAAAACATGAATGGGGCCAAAATCTCTAAAGAAGCTAAAAATAAATATTTCAAAATCCACTAAAGAAACCAAAACACGTGTCAGGGATCTCTGAAGAAAGTGGTGGAATTATTATGGGATAGCTACAGGAATGTGTCAAAGTGTGAAATGCTCATATTTCCCTACAATATGAGGGGAAAAAAATCACAAAATTTCACAGACGTAGCTCAAGTCTACAATCGTGGCCAAAGTTGTGCTCACCTTTGACCTTGGTGAGACCCCGCCATCATGAATTTTGCTGAAAAAAAAGAAATCCCCCTTAGCACCAGCTACAACTTTAAACTCCTCTTAGGGATTTCAATTTGTTGCCTCCTAACTCCTGGAAATAATTGGGAAAATGTTGAAGATAAAAGTTTTAGATTTTTAATAGTGTTTGCACGGCAAAGTGGCAAAAGTGGCATTTCCCTGCTGCTCGCACATTTTTTACGGGAGTATTGTAAAATTTTTACTAAAAGAGCCTTTGGCTTAGACTGAACAAAACCAAAAACACACAACATGAACAGATTACAAATGTGAGCATGGTTAACACACAAAAAAAACAGTTGCCAATGAATTCCAAAATGTTACTTTTACAGATTCTTCTAAAAATGACATCGACCTGTTTGCCTCCCCCAGGCATCCAAAGGTTGCTATGGAGATGAAACCATTAAAAAGCCCCCATTTGGGTTTTATAATGAATTTGTCACATGCTCTTACCGGGGGGTGCAGGGGCAGAGAGGGAGAGTGAGGGGCGTGTGACGGCCACTCGGCCAGTAATGGTGGATCAAGGGGGCAGGAAATAGTGCCTACGACGCCACTCACAGCTTTCATTTTTTCTCCTCTTTTTAAAGTCAGCTCCAGTACCTCGTCTCGTTAAAGGACCACTCAGCTATTAACAGGTACCGTACTCAAAAAACTGCCATGTAAAAAAAAATGATAGAAAGGATTTTCACCTGCTTACATAGCTTTACTTGAACCAAAAAGGAATCATCTTGGAATCATAATGTGCTTCATTTATTGTTGCTGTAACTAATTTGAAAGATGTTGGTTCAACAAAATGTAATAGGTGAAATTTAATTATTTGGCAGTACAATTACTCCATACAGTTAAAGTAATTCAACACATGCATTTCAAGTCATTTTTTAGATTTTTTATCACCACAACATGTAATGTTTTACATTGGCAGTGCAGGGTTTACCAGGAGCACAAAACACTGATGAGTGAGAAACCAAAAACTGAGGGAGAGCATTCACAATCCCAGTGAAAATATGCTTCACATTCCTCTTCTTTTTTAAATTTTGCATGGTTCAGAGTTCAATGCAAACATTTACTACAGTCAGAACAAACATTTGGAAAAATATTGTCAACCTAACAGACAACTTGTTGTATAAGACAGCTACAAAGTCTTACTGCCTGGTTGGCATCACAATGATTTAACACAACACAGATGAACAATTTCAACTTCCATTCCTAGATGATAAACAGTTCAGACCAGCAGAGTGAGAATCAGGTTTCCCCCATGGCTTCCTGAGCCTTTCTAACACTTACTTGAGGTTAGATTTAATGATCATAATGTTCAGCCTGATAATACCAGTTGAAACCAACTAAACGTTTGTCAAACAAAGCTGCTGCTGTTGTCAGATCTTCCACTAAGGGTGGACAAAGTCCTAACCAGTCAGTTCTTCGTAATGGGAAATGAGGAGCAGCTGATGCTGTCTTCAAAATGAGTTTTGCAGATGCTCCTACGTGTGCAGCAGCAGCTCTGCACTGAGCTCTGTCTGCTTCTCCATGTCAGGCTGTTCTATTGCAAACGTCTCACGAGTTCATGGTCATCTCAGGTGGCGCACCTGGTGACAGCAGATCACCCGTCTTGACACAGTCTCGATTTGATTGTGTAAACCAATATCTGTGGTATTTGCCCAGCGCAGTTTCTCATTTTGAGGTCAAAATCACATTAAGGAGTCATGCGGCGTGACAGCAGGGCACTGTGCGAGGTCCAGGAAATGCAGGATATACACATCTTCGTGACCCCCCCTGGAGGAAAGCTGTCAAGCTAAAGTACAAGGAGAGGAGGCGATTTTGGAGACCCTCCCTGCATGCCAACAGGCCTGCTGGGTTGCTTATGTTATTAGACGCAGCGATGCCGAAAACCACTAATTCAACCTCCACATCCTAAAACCCGCCTGTCATGTGTCATCGCGCAGACCGCCTGATTTTCCCTCTGTTATCACTCCCCCTGGCAGATGTGATGGCTTCAGTTGAGCTGTGGTGTGTTGGAGGAGGCATATGGGATGTTGTAATAGACGTGAACGGATCCGATTAGTGTTGTTGCCTGAGGAGGGAAGAAGAAAAAAAAGACACCTAACTAATAATTAGAGGGAAATACTAGAAAGCTGTGTCAGCTCCATCTTTGGATTCATTTGTAGACCACATGCTTGTGAAAGATTTCCAACTGTGCAAGACCATTTTTATCACCCCATGCGGATTCAAAGGCTGCACACACACTTTATCACAATGAAGAGCAAGCAGGAAGTGGATTTTCCTGCAGGTTTGATGAATTGAACTCTTGTGTTCGTGCGAAACTGGTCTGCCTTGCCAGTGGGAGATTTTTCTTATTCAATAATCATGGAGGGCACTGTATGATCTGCAGATTTTAGAACCTTCAAAGGAAATAGTTACAACTGGGGAATGGAAAATATAAAAAATGAAAAAGAAAAACTGAATTGCCTCTTGAAACACGGAAGTACCTCCAAGGGACAGCCTTTGAAAAGCAAACGATCAGGCTTGACTTAGTGGAGGGAACGTTCACTGTTATTCTGAACTTAAAGAAAACATAGTTTGGTCTTTTATTTTTTTTTTTTTTTTTTTTTTTTTTTTTTTTTTTTTTTTTTTTTAACTTGTCCTGTCCAACAGCTAGGCAAACAGATGAGAGCTGAGGGCCTCTTGTGTTGGACATATTTTATTCTAACAAGAGGGGTTATTCATCTTCAGACAAACCAAAGGTATGTCTGAATAAACCCCTTTTGTAATTGAGGCCAAACTTTATTAATTTCAATCATGTTTGAAAATCTTTGGTGTTGGACCGGACGGAAAAGGAAAGAGGGGAACAAGAGAGAGGGACGTTAGAGAGAGGGGGGGGTAGGAGGGTGATAATAGGAGGGGAAGGGGGGTAAGACCATGAAGCAGCATAGAGCAGACAGGTTTACTGGTTGTTTATCGTTACGGTACGGTTCAAATGTAGTACAAAAAGGGCGGGGCCTGTTCACACACACTCAAATATTATCAACACACCTGCTAGCCGCAGAAATGTCCACATGTCAGCATGCACACAAAACAGATAGTGTTCACGAACGCATACCTATGCCTTTAAACCAACTAGTGTGAAATCTTTCATTCATTCAATCATGCAAACTATTAGTGCAAAGGTGAGCTAACACCTGTGCTCAGGTGAGTGTTTATGTTCTTCTAAAATGGATGGTGGAATGTGAAAAGAAGGAGGAGGAGCGCCCAGCCACCCCCACACCCATACCCCCGCCGCAGCAGCAGCGGCAGCCGGAATTCCCCCAGCGCCACACGGGAACAGGCAGGGAACAACCGCCCCCCGGGCGACCAAGACCGCCACCCAGGCCAGGGCCAGCAGGACCGCCGCGAGGCCCCCAGAGCCAGAGAGCAGGGAGGCGCAGAGGGAAAGAGAGCGCCGCCCCAGCCCAGCCAGGAAAGCAGCCCCCCGCCGCGCCGGAAGAGCCCAACGCAGGGCCCCACCGGAGAGGGACGCCCACAGCCCCAGACGAGCACCCCACCACCACCCAGGAGTTCCGGGCATCCCCCCGCCCCGACCCCAGGTACGAGCCAGGACCCCCCAAGGGAGACCCGCTCCGCACTCCAGGCAGCCACCCACCCGGCCCACGGTTGGTCCAGGTAGGAGCAAGGCAGGGGCCCGCCGCCCCCGCCCAGGAGGGGGGAACCCCGGGGAAAAAAGGGCGGCCCATAAGGGATGTTATAAATATGGCCCGACCAGGCTCGGCCATGTTGGAAGTTTGGCGGGGCCCAGCGCCCAGGGGCAAGGACCAGGACCCACCCCCCAGGGACACGAACACCCCCGGCTCAGGTGTAATATGAACCCCCCCACCGCGCGGAGAGAGCACCGCCGGGCCCAGGGAGCCGGCACCCAAGGGACACGGCCGCCATCGCCAAGAGGCCCGCACCCCCCACCAGGGACGGGGTAGGGGACAGATGGACCCAGGTCCCACCTTCCTTGTAAAATGTGTGTGCGTGTATGGGTGTTTGAGAGGGTGTTTGTGTGCATGTGTGTGTGTTTATGTTTGAATGTATATATTGAAGGGGGAGGGGTGTGTGTACTAAGGGGGGTGCAGTTAAAATTGGCGAGTAGGGCACTAAGGGGACATCTCCTGATTACTCACAGTGATGTCCCCTCACCCTCCACACCAAGGGGCCCTAAATGTCTAAGGTGCGGTTAAAATTGGCGGGTAGGGTGCCAGGAGGACATCTGCTGCTTGCTTGCAGTGATGTCCAAGCACCCCCCCTACCAAGGACCCTACGTGTCTAAGGTGCAAATAAAACCGAAAGAGGGGGGGCCCACTCCATACGGCAACCATAGTAGTTTGGTCTTTTATTACCGAACCAGCTTCACTTGGTTATGTAGTCTGCAGACCAAAAGCTGCTTGAAGAAAATTGTAAAAATGTCTAAGTCTGCAACCTCTTTGAGAAAACCTATTAGTTCAACTTTATCAAGCTCCAGAAATGACACAAATGTGTTGTAGGGAGTTTTTCTGCATCTTTTGACAGACATCACTGATCCTCTTTGCTTCCTTCTGCTTTCAGCCCTCTAAACAGCTGCTCTGCTTTCTCACTGAAGTGAACAGCACCAGGATGCGCTTGCAAGTGAACAGACCGGGGACCGGGGTCTGCTTGTTTGAGCTACAGATGAGATTCCTGACTGAACAATCAAAGGACAGGAAACAGCATTGATGCATTATTTCATGTAATGCTCTCTTGTGATCAAAGTAATCTATAGAAAGAGTTGATTTCATTACAGTATTTTTGCCAGCTGTAAGTCGGTCTCATATGATGAGGCTTCTGAACAGGTTTGAGTGTCTCTTTCCAAACATTTTACTTTAAACAGTGATTCTAAAGCATTTGGAAAGAGTTTTTCAAAAAAGAGTTCATGAAATGCCGTCACCTTTACTCTACCAGGGTAGCTTCCATGTTTTCTTCTCAATTCTGATGACTAAAAAATACACTCCTGATGATCCCTACTTAACTATGAAAAACAATATTGCCTAATTATGTATCTAATTCAACAATCGATTTATAAATGAATAAAGGTGTTTTGTAATTTCACACTTTAGGTTGCAATTTGAAAGTTAAATTCACTATTATTCTTTATTATCTGATAAATCTTGGGTTTAGAAAATGAGTGATTTGTAAATGCAATTTCCAAAAGAAGTGGATCACATAATTCTGAAATTGGGTTTGCAGCCCCTTTTCATTGCATTGATATTTAAAGGTAATTTTTCAACCTTTTCTTTTTTTGCGGCTGCATTCTGGAATGTGTTTGTAGTTGGATTTGCCAAAGCGTTACTTTCCCCATTTTCCTTTAGCGTGAAACTTCAGGGCCTTGAAAAGGAAAACAGCTCCTAAATGCATTAGCTGCTTCTCTGATGAGTTAGACTGAAGCGTCTGCACCCAGATGACTGGATCATAAAGATGATCATATCCCTCATTTCAAAATGTACAGTTACACTTTACATGTCATTTGTAAATTGATTCTTGAATCATTCTTTATTAATGACTTTATTTATTTCACTGATCATGAGAAGCTGTGTCAGACCCACTGGGTGTCCTTCAGCTTTTGGCACAAAACATTTCAAATGTCAGGAGTTTAGTGTGAAGCTGTTGTTCAAGGCCGGCAGACAAGCGAGATACGAGACAGCGTCCACATAATGAGAGGACAAAGAACACCTGTCAGAAGTTAGCTGTGGTTTTGTGAAGCGCTGAACTTCATAAATGAGATAACAGCAGAGCACTGACCTCGCTGCTTAGTGAAAACCAGAGACGCCTCTTCATGTTTGCATTGTTGGAATTTTGGCAACTGTACGACAAAACTGACCTCACATTTAACTTTTGAAGTTGATTGAAGTGAGTTCCTGCCTGTTTTAGTTCTCTTTAGTAAGCATTAGTAAGCAATGAAAATGAAAACCCAAAAATAAAAAAAAGACCAAACGAATTGAAGCCCCTTGCCGTCTCTTCTGCTGCCTTCTCACTGAACGCGATTCATACGCCAAATTTGCGTCAGCCACCTCTACCTGGACACGCGGTGGTGAATTCGCTGTTCAACGCCGATAAAATGTGTTGACGCCCCGGACGCATATGGGAGGAGCTACGGCCAAATGTTTTGACCTCATTGCACCATGGATGCATTGACTGTAAATCTTATCTACAATGTATGGAAGACACAGATGATGTGGTGAGATCAGGTTCATTTATTTTAAAGAGCTCTACAAAAGCATCTGGTAATCACTTCTCCATGTCTGGGTTCATGACATCATTCAGAGATTCTCCCAGTACGCTGAGCTTCACTGTCTGCTGCAGGAGCTGCGCCTGAATGACAGACGCGTTCAGCTGGACTTCTGTCTCTCTGGGACCCAGTTTGACGACTCGCCATCCTGCATTAGTCTGAGGAGGAAGAAATGAAAACAAGAGTAAGAAAAATTAGAGGAACTTTAATAACTGTCTAAGTGCGAATAAGAAAATATCGTAGAGTTCAGGAGGAGAACAATCAGCTTCTTTCCAATGTTGGTTCACAGCGGGTCATCAAACTGGGTCACAGTCATTATTTCTATGTAGCGATGATATGTAAAACCTTTGACGGTAGCTCCTCCCACTAGTGTCTTCGGTGTCAAGTGTTTGGAAAAGTGCCTGGTAGCACATTTGACACATGCCGAAATGAGGCTGGTTGTGCAAATCGCATTCAGTGTGAGCACGACTGTCCTTACAGGTGGAGTCAGGCTGTTTGCAGGTAAAAAATGGTCTCACTTGTAGGAGGAACTCAGGTGGTCCACAAGAAAATGTTGTAGACCACACATCAACCTGTACAGAAAATGTGCATGGACATTTTTTGTTGTATGGACAGGTTGTTGGAAACACAACATGACAACATGCAAGGGTATGAAAGGATGAGGCAGGTGAGACGCAGGTGTGTCGTACAATTTTTTTACCCCCCCAACTCTGGCACACACACCAAAGGAGCCTGTTAGCGCTGTTCATGTGATGAATGCCTGCTCCCACCACCGTCTGAAAGCACCAAACTGTGCGTCATAAGTGTGTTCAACTTACATTATCCTTACGAAAACTCCACGTTACACTGAACACATGCACAACAATGGTATGGACCATTTTCATGATGTCCTTAAGATGGCCACCAGAACCTGAAGACACGCTTTGCTCCCCTCAAGATGTGGCCGCTCGTCTCTACGGCCGTCCACGGCCATGACAACCCAAAAACTTGTGGCACCCTAATTGTTCAAGCCCCGTACTGGTGCATGTGACTAAGGTTTTACAACAGAGTAACTCAACCACAGATTCTATTTCAGCCAAAGACTCGTACATGTTTGCTATAACATTGAAGATGCAGGAGGTCCTTTCTGCCCACGGCTATACTCACCACTGAACAGTGGAAGTGACTCTGCACAACTTCTGATTTCTAATAGGGATTATTTAAGTATTTTTTCAAACACACTGAATTTGTATTTCTTTAGTCACTCTGGGTTCTTCAGAATGATCTTCCATATTTATTTTAAACAACTGTTCATGATCTTGCTAAACGTTTCAAAACCCTGTTCATGTTCTGGAGAAAGGCTCCTCTGAGCATGCCTCTTGTTTAGTTCTTTAAAGTTTAAAGTAACATTTACTGACTTTGTTCAGTTGTTTTCTAGGTTACTGCATGTATCAACAGTTGCATTTGTCTGGAAGGTTTTCCTCTTGGCAGAGCTGCAGTTCCCTGAGAAGAGATTCTATTTTGGATGCAAATGTGTGAGCTTGACAGGTGGCCAGACTGCGTCCACACCCACTCTCTGCACAACTGAGAGTTGATCAATTTTCCAGAAGCACTCAAGGAAATGTTGTTTGTATCCAGCATGGCTGTGCTGCGAGCCTGTTGACCCTTTTATAGACAGCAAATCTGTTGGCTTCTGTGGAGTTAATGTGCAGCCTTGTTCATCATCTGTTTATAGAAGGGGAGGCCAACAGGGAGCAAACCTGAGTGAAAAAGAGCGATAAAACCCAAGGAAGATGAACACAGCAGTGAGCCAAGGTTTGTGTTTGTTTGTGTAATTGCATGGGGCTCTGTTTGTGTAGCCCTCTTCTTGTGAATGTATTCACGCTCCATGTCTCCCTCAGCTTATCGGCGGCACCATTTTTTTTTCCAAGAAGAAGAAAACAGGCAGCAGAAACTTTCCAAAGAAAAACAGGAAGGAGCGAGAGAGCAGCATCCAAATCCTTTCGTAATCCGCTGTCAGCTTATTCTTTAGCTCTAATTATGTAAAGAATATGGAAGGGAACAGGAAAACATGCAGATGCTCGCATAAATGCCCACAATTGATCCACTCTGGGAGAGTGTGCACCTGTTTGGTCAAATCGTTCACTGTAGTCATTGACAAGCCTTAACCATCTCAACTTGGAAATAGCTGTAGTGTTTTTAAGGGACTGCTTGTGTTCATGTCGATGTTTAGGCAGTGGGATCATCACAT
This sequence comes from Oryzias latipes, assembly GCF_053564925.1. NCBI lineage: Eukaryota > Metazoa > Chordata > Actinopteri > Beloniformes > Adrianichthyidae > Oryzias > Oryzias latipes. Next base: position 1,621,725 of record NC_136255.1, on the reverse strand, counting down.
CCTGTGCTGTCAGACTTTGATATCACCTCCTTTTTTCAAAGGATTTTTCACAAAGTTTTACATTCATGTTAGCAAAAAAAAGGCATTAGATTTGATGATCAGCAGGATTTATCATTAGCTCCCAAGCCAGCAAGTACTTCCTGTTTGGAACGCGAGGGGGACGGATCAGTTCAGTTCTCATATACAATCAGTAGTTTACATGCACGCCAAGTTCTGACTATTTTGAAGACAAGGCTGCCATGTTTTTGGCTATGTACATTGTTAATCATCAAAACGTCCCCTAAGCTGTTACAATGCACTAAACAGAAGACAGTGGTTTTTAAATGCATACTCTGATGGTTTATGGACTCTTTCATCAGCTGTTTATTTAAATGACATGAGCCTGGAGCATTCATTTTCTGAATGTCATATTCTGTTTGTTTCTGAACTATATGAACCTTGAACTGAACTCTCCATGAATGTTCAAGTTTTATGAGTCCAAATGCTGACAAATGCTTGAATTACTCCCAAGATTGTTTTACGGTAGTTTTTCTTTTTTTTTTCGTTGTTGTTCTGGTTCCAGCTGTGTGGTATCTTCTTACCTTGTGTCACAAATTCCACCAAAGACAAAAATTGTTGAATCTTCCTGCTGACTTAAAAGGACTGCTGAAGCATCACAGAAACCAGCATCTCAGGAAGCATTTTATTCCAGACACGGAAGAGGAGACAATAAATGAAGAGCGACAATTTAAAAGCAACTTACATTATGATAACAGCAAACAAAGAAGCTTTAGCTTGAAGGGCCTATCTCATGCTATTCTAAAGCCTTTCAAGGAAAACTACATCCATATATATAATACCTATTACCTTTGGAACACTAAAGACATTCTTTTGATGAAATATGAGTTTTTTCCACAAACTCCATTTCCAACCTGGAAGCAAGACGACTCGATCTCTGAGGCTCCGCCTTTCACTCCGTTTAGGTGCCGCCCATTTCATGATGTCATCCTAGAGCCGGCGTCTGCAGCGTGTCTGCGTTTCGCCCACGAAAACAAACAACATCCGAACGTTTTCAAAGATGGACGTGCATATTGTGCATAGAAAAGTAAAGTGTTTAGTCGATCCCCTCTAGCTCCACCGAGAAAGTGATTGACTGTGTCAATTCCAAAAACCCTAGAAATTTCCCAGAATTCTCTGCGAAAAACCAGTGTACATTGATGCTCACTAGATCGGCAATTCCTTCTTTTCATCTTTGTGGTCAAGTTTTTTCCCATGTTTGATTAGTGCCGCCCTGGAGACCATGGAGCAGCGATCCTGTGACAGGGAAATCTGTTTAGAGGGACTCACTTTACGAGATGTCATCATAGCACAGAAGTCTTGGCAACTTCTTTTTCAATTAGCATCGTCCAGCGCTGCAAGGTCTCTAAATGTCATGAGCACTCACTGTGAAATTGCAATTAAGAACCTAATAAATAAGCGATTGAAAAATGCTTTTCTCACAAGCCTGAATGGACGAGGGGACATCCAGCTAATTAAGATTTTACGATCAATTAGAAAGCATTCCTGGTACGGAACAAGAATCATCTGCTCCGGAAAAAAGAAGGAAAAGAGTCGTCCCTCCTGCCGAGGTGTGTCTGGATGAGGACACACCTACACACTCCCCCATAGTGAGCGCGTCCACCTCTGCTGGCGTGGGAAAGGGCCGTGGAGTTCATCAGGTGGATTTAAAGTGGCTGAAAAGTTCACTGCAGCAGCAGTGGGGAAAGCCTGGCTGGAATTATCACAGAGCGGCTGGGGGAGGAGGGAAAGAAAAGGATGAAGAAAGCAAAGGCGGCGGTCCTCAGAGGCTCCTGACTGTAATGCATTTCAGGTTGAAACCAGATCAGATAATTAGAGGAGAAATGGCTGACTTGGTAAACAGTGGCTCTCAGTGGACCCAACTCAGATGGAGACTAATTCTGCTCTCTGTTTCTGAGGGGAAGTCTTTTCTTTTATTATTGTTAGCTCTAGCAGTTTAGATTTCTCCAAACTCCTAGTCGACTGTAATAAAACAGGACAAATTAGACCTCAGACTGCCTTTTTATCCGTCTGTTCAGCTCTTTCTCCTGCTGTTACCTTTCCTTGTCATTCAGTTTAAATATAAATACGAAATGTCCCCTTCTGTCCTCCACCTTCTATTTCCTGAAGTGGAAAATGAGTCCCAAAAGTAGACCATTAGAAGGAAAAGAAAAAGCAAATGAAGAAATAAAGGAACAGAGGCGCACGGGCCAGGAGGTGTCCTGTAATGAGCGTGACAGATTGGTCACTAAGCAGACTAATTGCAAAAAGACATATTTCTTTTTAAAAATAGATGAGGAGCAATGAGGCGGGAACACTGAGGACAATACAGAAGGGTGAGGCCATCTCTGGAAGCATGCAGCAACGTGGAAACATGTTGTCTTTGGGCAGAGAACACTGATCAGCACAGCATTAGGGGATCATTTGAAGCCCCCACCCCAAACCCCACAGTCCACTTTGACTTCACCAGGCTGACGTTTAGGAATGGACTTCCATTTTGTTAAACATTTTGAGCTGGTAGACATTTACATAAGTATTTCAGAGTGGTCATTCAAACATTCATTACATGAATAGTTTGACACACGTGTTCCTTACAAAAGCTGCAGTACACCAGTGGTTAAACGTCCAAAAACATTTTTTCCAGTGTTTATATGCTTCTACATTCCAATTATATTTGCAAATATCCTGAAAGAATGCTGCCATGGAAACATAATTGTGCCACTTTAAATGCATTTTTAGACTGAAGATTTCTGTATTACCCCATGTTATGGTCTACAGAGCGCACTGGAGTATAAATGGTCAATGAATGGTCTAAATTTGACTCTATGTCCCAATGAGCAATCAGGTGCATCAAGCAAGACAAAAGAGTCAGAGATAAGTCCGTCAAACCTTATTAAATATGTTCAGAATAATTTTAAAACGTATTTGTCGCATGCCACACCACGTTAGAACTGGCTAACGTAGATGTCTCAGGTTTAGTGCAGGACTGGTGCGTAGGGATACCAGGGTGCGCATCATCCAGTGTGGGTCGTTGTATCAGTCCCTTCACGCTACTGCCAAACTGTAGGTCGGTCTGTGTCTTCCTGTGCCGGTCCCCAGCCTGGACAAAAATACAGAGTTGTGTCCGGAAGGGCGTAAAAATCTCTGCCAAACCGCCTGTGTGAATCATTGGAAGCTCTGGTGACCCCTGAAGGGATAACCCAAAAGGTGAACAACCAACCAAATGTCAACCTCGTTTGCAATGGATAAAAAACACACATTTGACTACGTTAACTTCCCACCTTGTTAGTAACATGTAAAAAACAAACACAGACCCACATCTCTGCAAGTTAGCTGTGTTAGCATATTTACAACAACATCCAACTTTGCTTGCAGCTCTGGATTATTAAGGTGCACTCTTATTTTTTGAAAAACATTAAGGCTTTTAGTGAGTACAATACCATCATGAACTACAATATGAAAAAAAGTCTCCACAGTCTGAAACTTAAACTGTCAAAGCTTTTATTCACATTTCCAATTTTTTTGACTCGATAAAATTGCTACATTACTGCAAAAATGCAGCTTTAGTTGAGTAGAATGACCTGGACACTCAAATGCCATCAGTTGATCTTATGGCATCTTATTCAAAATATTAATTATGACATGTAATTAATAAAATTGCTTTTGCAGCAACACCTTTACACATTTCTATAATATAGTTTTTTGATAATTGAAATAAAGCGATACATTCTGAAATCTTGCTGTCTTCCATTTTATTATCTGAACAATGTCTTCTTTTAACTGTAAAATATCTAAGTTGTGACTTTACTTTTCATTTCTCATATTACTGGGCTGAATTGAAGCCAGATTTGTGGCTCTGTGCTTTGTTGCAAACTCAGCTGAGGATCAAATTAGACCTGCTCTGTCAGAAAAAAAGATGAGCAAACAAGCATGACATTGTTGGAAACGTGTTTGGAAAGTCATGAACTGATGATTCTCAATCATCCAGGCATCAAAAGACCACCCTCCTATTTGAAAACGGCATAAATGTCCAATAGAGAAGTTGTTTAAGATAAATCTAGATGTATTCATTTTTTAATCAGATTTGCATTCTTTCTTTTTATCCCACTGGTTATTTGGTAAACTGAATCTTGCATCTTGTAATAAAAGTGCTACAATCTGAGATCTCTGAAGGTTGCTCTAAGTTTTTTCTTTATCTTTAATTTCAAGCCCTTACTTTTCAGGGCTATCAAGCTATGGTAATGAAAAAGTTAGAATTCCTTCATCAAAGTTGAGTAAAATGTTTATTGAAGATCTGCATGAATAAATCATGTTAATTTCTCCTTGTAGATATTTTTGTACATATAATAAAAAATGTCATCAGTGCATTGAAAGCATTAACTTGCTATGTGCAAAGTACAGGCGTGTCATTATCCTTTTCTGCCTTTACAGACTGGGAGGCATTTTGCAGGAATGCCATTGCGAGCCTGGCTCCGTTTGCTGAGCAGTTCTGTGATCTGAGTCAATCAAAAAGGCAGCTGAAGCACAAGTGATGCCGGCGCATGCAGACGTGTGTACGTCATGAAGCCCTGGGTTCAACTGTGAAGACCATTGATTTGATCCATGCAATATTAATCTGTCATCTTTGCTAAAGAGTCGCCACAAATGATGGTGGTGGTGTTCCAGAGTTTACAGACATGGGACACTAGTCTTGCTCTTTAGAGGTCCCCTTAGTGGGACTGAGAAGAAAACCTTTTGTCACGTTGGAACGGTTATGAGCAGGGAGGAACAACAGAATGGAAACAACTGTATCAGATGTAAGGTATGACATCTGAAAGCTGGCTTTCCTTGGATTTCAGTGTTTTTTCTCAGAAATCTTAACTTGTGTTTAGTCCATGTTAGTGATTTTAGCTGCAAAGTTCTTGGTTTCTATTGACTTAATTTGGGTTTATTTGTTGTGGACAAATTTCAAGAAAAAAATGCAACTAAAACTCTATGAGGCTGCTGACCACTGTGTGGGTTGACGTTAACCAAAGGGCATGAAAAAACCACCAAATGAGGGATTTTACTCTACAGTTTGCATTGGTATATACACTGACCAAAAATATAAATGCAATACTTTTGTTATTGCTCCCATTTTGTATGGTATGAACTCAAAGATGTGAAACATTTTCCACATACACAAAATAACCAGTTCTCTGAAATATTGTTCACAAATCTGTCTAAATCTGTGTTAGTGAGCACTTCTCCTTTGCCAAGACAATCCATCCCACCTCACAGGTGTGCCACATCAAGATGCTGATTAGACAGCAGGATTATTGCACAGGTGTGCCTTAGACTGGCCTCAAGAAAAGGCCACTCTGAAATCTTCAGTTTTGTTTTATATGTTAGTCTTTTAAAAGTAATACAGTAGTGAAAAATAAAAAAAAAGTTTGAACATGTATATTTTAAAAATAAACTAGTGAATTATCTAATAATTGAACCGCTACCTGTTAGAGGTAAGGAAGACCATTTCTCTAAGTTTTGATAGAATAATTAGTAATTAAGTTAGTAATGAAATATTCACACTGTTTGTTAGGATTTTTTGGGTTTCAGACATCTTTTAATTAACAAAACATGCAGCGGGTCAAATCGACCCAGAAACATCATCTCTGTTCCTCACAAATGAACATAACAGTAGGGTTAAAATCATTACAAATCTGAAACGGTGTGTGTTGATAGTCAGTGAGCCATGACTGCATCCAGAACATTATGGTGAACAAACTTTCATTAGTACATCAGGCTTTGGGCCTTTGTGAATTTGAATCCAGCTTGCTACTTTTTGTGCAGACTTTGTGTTATTCACTGCGGATGCTTTGAACTGGGGTCATTTTGTATGGAGGGAAGTTGAATTGCAACCATGCAACTGTGAAGGAGCTCTGGGGGTCCAAATGAAGACTGTGGGGATAAAACACACACAGGAGGCTCTTGCATTATGGACAAAATGGTCAAATGTGCCATGCATGTGTATTTGGGCACTCATTTCCCTGGGAGAACACATCATACATGTCAGTCAGGTAAATGTCAGGGTAAAGAGCATTCTGCACAGCGCCTACAGAAAGGGGGAGGAGCCTCTTGGATATGTCTTAAACAGTTGACAGCACACGTCTCCACTATGAGACTTAGCTGCACAGTTTGAAAATGTTGCAAAGTTGGTCCATCTCTTTTCATCGCTGCATTATAAGACGGATGCGTGCATGATGTTTTGGACTCTGTTGGAATATGCATCATTTAGTTAATATGGTTTATTTGGAGATCTTTTGCTCAGAGAAAAGAGGGATCCTCCTCTTCTTCAGAAACTTTTCACCTGCTTTAATTGTTCATGTTTGGCTGACTTTTTGGTAACAGGGTTTTCTCTGAAATGACAAACTCAGAATGCACATTTCCTTCTGCTTTAGTTAGACTTTAATGAGATGTCAGGCTGGAAGCAGTGGGTGTCACAACTTATGTCACGGTCTATCACTGCAAGGCCCATATGCTGTCCCTTAATGTCGCTGCGCTTGTTTTATGTGGCGGCGCCGTTCCACTTGCCTTAAAGTGACAGGATAACCAAAGAGGCTGGTGATCTGTGCGCTAAAACAGCAATTTTAATGATGTAAGTGACTTTCACTGATCTTTAGAGGTTTCGGTCAGTAACTTTTTTAAAGATGAAAATTATGATTTTGATTTCATTTGACTTTGGAAATACGCGGCAGTCTGTCTGACGAATACCGAGCTGATGCAAGTGTGTAGATTGGTCATTTAAGTTAACTCCAACCCCAATCTAAACTGTAGAAGGAGAAAAAAACAACACAAAATCTATTCATTTACCAAAGCTTGACCTTAGAGCACAGAATATGAATGCTATGAGGAGTGTAATACAACCCCAGACTTGAACCTGCTGCCAATTGGACAAGACCCTGTCACTGTGAACTTGTGGCCAACTAATGGAAATCCAGGCTAAGACCTTTTGCAAAAGCCAATTACCCATCTCTGAAACCGATTGCCTAATTGTCTCAAATTAGCCGGCTCATTGGATTATGAGATGAATTGACTGTTATCAGAATCATACAGCAGTGCTGGACATTAACTGTGTAATTAAAAGCAAGTTATTTTCAAGTTAATTTCAACAGACATGGGAGGACACGCGTGTCCTGTCAAATGCAGCAGGACTAAACTTAAAACGATTATCAACCATAAGAAACCGCAGACGAACGTCCATTTACCATCTCAGCTAAATCCCTTCTCTGAGGCTACTGAAAGGATTTAGTGGTCCCACTTTGGGGGTGATGTGGAGCACTTTTACCAAAGGTTTTGTTGGCTTTGAAGGAAATCACTTGTGCATATTAACAACCAAAGAAGGAATATGAGGATTATGGACCAAATCTAAAGTTGGGTATTTAAACACATTTAAGAGACATTTGAGGGTTGTCCAAGCATGTTCTCTCAAACAGAACACGTATGTGTCCAGTCAAGGGCTTCGCTTCTTGTTTTGCTGCAGAAAACTCAAGAAAATGCTCGATCAAGACATCAGAGGACCAGAAGAACCAAGAGAAAATGTCATTGACTTGAAAACAAAGAGGTTAAAGGTCAAAATACATGTTCTAGACAGGAGGAAGAAGAGAAAAATGTCCACTAGGACTATAAAAAGTGAATCAAGGGACTGGGACATTCCACAGTGGATGTGGATGTGGGAGACATTTCTCAAATTTCTCTCATGTGCAGCACCTCTTGAACAGTACATTCCAGCTCAGAGGCATCTCTGTTATGCCTCACTGTGCTGCTTGAAAGGTCCATTTCCACCTTCTGTATGGTTCGTTCTGTCTTTGATTCAGCTTCTAGTAAAAATGCAAAAACAGGAGGAACGAGTGCCGCTCAATGGAAGAGTGCAACATCTGTGTGATGCTGCAGTGACAGATGTTCTGCTATGAAATGTATATCCTCTATTTTATTTGAACTGAAATCTTCTTTTTCAGGCTGTAGATGTTCAACAGAGAAAAATCTCATTTTGAACAACAAATAGACTTTTATAAAGCTTCTATGATGAAATCCCAATTATTGATTGCCAGTTTTTGTTTTTTTGTTTTTTATCATGGAGCGTTGTTCCATATTGTAAACACACACGCCCAGCATCACCGTCAGCTATCATTGCTGTGAAATATCTTCGGCCTTGCATCTTTAACATCACACTCTGACCAAGAGGAGTCTTCCCGCTGAGCTGACAGCCGGCCATGGTAATCCAGATCTAGATGTTTCATAGTTTTACTTCTGCACACGTGTAAACAACACAAAGTGGAGGAAGGCATGGGACCCGGAAGAGCGAAGTGTATCCCAGTCAACTGCCATGTCTTCCTGGATGAGTTCAAATGGAAAACAGCACCACCGGTTGTTTGTTTTGCAGACATATCAGTTTCCACATTTGCGATGCTAATGCTACGACTGCTGGCACCTGAGGAAGTTTTGAAATCTGCTGGAAGTTTAAAAGGCCTGACTATACACACCTACACTCTTCAAAAAAAACCAACCAGCAGTTCCAAATCCATCCAGTCTGTAATGATGATGTTTCCACATTACTATGCATCCATTTTTACAACCTGCTGAATCCCTTTTGGGGTCTCAGGGCTGCTGGAGCCAATCCAGCCATGTGCTAATATCTCATAACTCCCAGTTATTCACTTTATGTAGGATGTAAATGGGCTAAATAATCTGAAACATAGCGATGCAAATCTCCTGCATTCGTTTTCTTAGGTTAAATCTGTACAGGAAGCGGCTGCTGGCTGCACGCACCAGCAGCCGGTGGTGACCAGCAGCCGCACATTAATCAGTAAGATAAAGGAAAGTCAGCAGTTTTAATGGCCCATTCAAATTGCAGCCATTGTCAACAAGGTAGTTATCTGCATCTGGGTTGTTTTTCTAAGCAGCCCATTTTCTCCTGTAAGCTGAAAGGGAGGGAGAGGCTCATCTGTGGCTTTCAATGCAGCAGCGGATTGTCAGTGATTTTGGTTTACAGGTCACCTTTTTCATCTCAGAGATTACGGTTCTTTTCTATCAATTCTATTCGAGATTATTTTTACGTACACAGCATCAAATCACATGATGACTTCAAAGTGATCATTATTATTCTGTGTGCGACAGTCTGGGGAAAAGGAGAGTGGAGGGGCAAAAGACCGTATCTGTCTAATCCATCCTGAAGAGAGGGCCGCAAACCCAAGAGCCTTAGTTCATACAAAACATCAACTAGAGCAGTGTTTTCCAACCGCCGTATACTGGTGTGCTGTGAGAAATCATTAGGTGGGTCGTGGGAAATTGATTATTTTCACCTAATTGGTGTAAAAAGGAAAAAAAAAAGTACCAATGGCAGGAAATCAGCTTTGTGTTTGTTCATTCAAACAGACTCAGGTTGACACCGAAGACTGTACTGTACTATAGGGCACACCAGTTTTTTTGTATTAAATGAGTTGTTTTTGCAGCTCATTTTCCTAAAACGACTAAATCTTAGAGGCCCCGCCTTCCTCTCCATCTGGGTGCCGCCCAATTCATGACGTCAGCCGGCTGGAAGATGGATGTGCATATTGTGCATATATGTTGAAAGCATTTTGCCAATCACAGCTAACTGAGGAGAAAGTGAGTGTTAGCCTGGAAGGGGCTGTTCTCCACTTTGTGACATCACAATGTGAGGACCCACTTGTTTTTTTGGATTGGGGGGGGCTGGTGCTCAGAGATGCATGAATGGATCAAAATAGCACTTTGGGGTTGTTTTTGTGAGGTATTAACATTATAAGACACTTAAAAGCTCAAAAAGTTGATTTTGCATGTTATGGGCTCTTTAAACCATACTTAGGAGTTAGAGATCTTAGTAAAAGTCTGTCAGTCAGACTTTATTAACTCTGTTTACCATAACTCTAGGACTTGATTGGAACATGCCACACGTAAGCCATGTTAAAAACGTTTGCCGTCCACATTAGGGTATTTACAATACCTGTAACTCCAAACGCTGTGAAAATACAGACTGATACTGCTAAATCGTGACTATGAATACGCTAACTACCACCAAAACACAAACTGACACTGATAGACGTTAGCGTGTTCACATTAACACTAAACCAAAGATTTTGACAGAGCCATGTGACAATCTCAGTCTTAATCCAATGAGGTGCTCCAGGTTATAAAGTGCACTGTTGTTGTTTTTAAAAGAAAAAAAGCTTTTAAGGGCAAAAAAACAGTAGCTAAAAATATGAAAGATGAGTCATAGAAATGTTTATTTGATTCTTGAGATGGATTCTTATTGAACAAGACTCCTGAATCACCAGCATCCCAGTTTTAATGTTCAGTGAACGTACAAATGTGAGAAGTTTGTGTTAGGGGGCGAAGCTTTCTTTAGAAATCGAATAGAAACACTCACGCCAAGCCTTTTCCTTTAACTCAAACATCACATGTGTAGATGCCTGATGCATATCTTCATCATTTACTCCTCATGAGAGATGCATTTTCCAGTATTTTGTTTAAATGCATCAAACAGGATGTTATCTCTTTTTCTTTGGTAATAAATTTAGTTTAATCCTTTTAGCCAATTTAGTCCACTGCCTGCAGCAGCAGCATCACTGCCAGCTCTGCCTTTAAAGAGCTGCAGAAAACATCAAACAAATTAATACACAAAAATGATCAAATGTAGTTGTTAAAATGTGTTGTGTCACTGTTCAGCGGAACAACATCCTGCAAGTCATCTGTTGTTTCTGCAAATATTGTTCTTTTTTGAGCATGGTGGCTTTTTTTTTTTACGTGCATTGGCATTTTTTTTTTCAGCTTCTCATCCCGTCCCTAACAATCAAACTGACTGCTTGCTAAAGCAAAATGGAGAAATGTCGGGTGCTTTTCAGCATAACCAGATTGCAAAGAAGAGACGAGACTTTATTGTTTCCTGTAGATCATGTTCACTTGAATTTCTATCAGCACACACTGCCGTGCAGACAGCTATTTTTGTGGCGGGTTCAAAGCTGACCCCCGCTGAGCTCTCACTTACATAGCAGAGCACCGCTCCTCGTTACACGGTGCTGACTTTGGTGTTTCAGATGGGATTAACATGAGAACGCAGAGAAGAAATAGAATATTCTCTTTGCTCTGTGGTACTTAAACCCATCCTTTCAGACATCATTTTAACAGTTACAAAATGAAAGATTATGAACTATAATAGATGTGGCCATTCAGTGAGAGACAGAGAAAGCCAGCGGCCTCCCCATGGGGTTCACGGCTGTTTGGCAGGAAGGCTTGTTAATCCTGTTAGAAACGCGTTTGTGCTCAGAAAGAAAAACAAGGAAGAACTTGTTGAAGGCGTTTTTAACTTTGGTTCCCTCGTGGATTGATGATGCTGTTAATTCATTACAAAACAAAGAAATAGCCAACAGTGTTCTGCTGCGGGATAATCAAGCTACAAACAAAAACCAAGTGATCTCTCAAATACCTTCTCTCAGATCTGTCTTTCTTAAACAAGAATGGTTACGCAAGAAAAAGGGAAAGGATACAAAAAGAGAAAAGAAGGGAAACCTGCAAAGTTATTCCAAGGAGAGCTCAGATTTTTTGTTAAAGAAGTATCCTAGGAGACGAGAAGTACAGGTTTTTGGGTTGTCTGCACCCGTGGAGGGTTTTAGAGAGGAGCAGTCACATCTTAAAGGAAACACAGGTGTCTTGCAGATCCCTTGAGGCCCATATGGTCATCCCCAGGGATGTCATCAAAATGGAATGTACCATTGTCGTGTGTGTGGTAAGTGTATCATGAAGTATTTGCAGGAATCATGTAAGTTTCAAGCATATATGATGTACGGTTGATGCTGTGCTCTCACAGTCTGAGTGCTGGCTCCGTGAAGACCGCCCACAAATGATGCACGCACTGTGTGTGCACGTCTTACTCAAGTGCCCATAGGATACCCGTGGCGTGCCCCGCACAAACTACTCTAAGTTCTAAGGCCGAATCCGAATTGCTTCCCTACCCCTTTGGCTACACCCAACTGCTCCAGCTTTAGTTGCATTTGGAGCTTTAGTGGTGTCTGAAAGTGTTTTTTGAAGGGGTAGCCATAGCAACTTCCGGCTGGCTATCCTTCTGCCAGTAGAGCGATCCGCATGGCGCTTGTGATGCGGAGGAGAAACGCATTTCTTCCCGAAAACACACCTGCGTCTCACCTGCACCTTTACTTCACTCTGGCGTGTTGTATAAATGTTCACTGTGACCTGTTGCTTGCAGCTTGCTCGTAAAAATGGGATCTATGACCTGGATATTTTGTTCTGGTCACCTGTATTTATGGTTTGATCTGCCCTTAAGGGCTGAAAAACGTCCACCATGTTCCTTCTGTCTTGTCCTTTTGCTCGCTTGTCAACTGTCATTTACTGAAAGTGCTGCTGGACAGAAAAAGCAGCTGTTGTGACAGACAACACTTTCCTAAAGGTGCCATGTGGAAGCAAAGCAAATTCTGACACAAAGTCTCTTTTTACAGAATCAAAATCTGATAGACTGTGATGACCAAATTAAGACTTTCTTCCTCTTATTTTCTTTACAAATGATTCATATTTAAATACACCGTCCTCAAGAAAAGGTTAGCAGCTTTGACAATACGGAAACATCTGCATGACATCACTTCAAATAGAATTTTCTCCACAGATCTTTTGATATGCTGAAGTTTTTATGAGAAACAGTCTTCCAATAAAAAGGATTAGCAGATTATTGGGCAAATGAAACAAAAACATTTGATTTAAACTGTTTCTACTTGTCCCCAAAAAACTGCAGAAGTTCAAACAAATGAAAAGGAGGGAAATGAGTTTGACCGTAAAAGCACTTTTTATCTTGATGCCAGAATTGGAACACTTCACATCTAATTAGATGAATTGGCAGCTTGTTGACTATATTTCTGGGTATGAGACAGCTTCACTGATGCCCTCAGTCTATGAAAGGAGGGAGATGAAGTGGAGCTTTGGGGGAAAATAACCGCATATTTCTGGCATAAATAAATAACTATTTCCATCAATGTAGATAAAGATAACCACATCTACTTGTTGGTAATTCAAATGTTCTTTTGTGACATATTAGCCAAGCACAGGTTTGCTTGTTTTTTTCTGTAAAAAAACACTTCATGACCAGAATACCATATAAGCCCCCCCCGTCAAGGCTTTCAACCCAAACAATATGCTACCTTTGACTTTTTCCAGCTGCTCTCTTAACACGTTCAAACTCTCCACCCAGAATTTATTCAGAAAAAGATTTTCCAAATGTACCCCTCCCCCAGGGAATTTCTTTTTTCAAAGAAATTTTGAGATTTCCGCAGTGGAGCGAATGGAGACCAAAAACCATCCGACAAGGTTTCACTTTGAAATGAGAGATTGGCTTTGCCTTTGGAATTGTGTCTTTACCAACACATTCAGTTTTGGACGATTCATGCATCTTTTCTGCACTGTACATATCATCATGGAAATGTTGTAAAGTCCCATCAGTTGCTACGTATCTGGGTGCGTGACATTTATTCTCTGCATTTGACCCATCCCCTGGGGGAGTGGTGAGCTGCAGACACAGGAACCATTTGGTGGTTTAAATCCAACCCCTTAATGCTGAGTGTCAAGCAGTGAGACATTGGGTCCCATTTTTAGTCTTTGGTATGACTCAACCATAGATTTCAACCCATGACCTTCCAGTCTTAGGGCGGACACTCTTCCACGATAAATCCGTTTAGAATTACACCAATTTGATTAAAAATGTATCAATGTTCATTCCAAATGTCATGATTGTTTCAATTCTATCTCTCATTTGTCTCACCTTAGGGTTTGTGCATTTTACTTCCCGTCACAACCGACAAGTCACAACAAACAAGAATTCCCAAAGTTTGACGGATGTGACTTTTTTGCAGTGGTGCTTTCATATCTTAGATCTTAAACTCTTCAAAGAAGATGGAGGATAAACTGCAGGTAGTTTTGTTATGAATATTTAACAAAGCAATGGATCTATAAAATGTATTAATATTTTAGTTTTAAAAATCGTTGCTGTTGCATTCTCACTAAACCAGAGCGTCTCGAGCTATGAATGTGGATAAACAAAACTATAGGATTAGTTTAATGTTTTAAAACTGCTCCGGAAGTTTCTGAAGTTCCATAACTAACTTTGAATAGATCTAAAATATCCATTTTATAGGATGACCGTGTCACATGACTGTTTTTTTCTAGTTGTTTTATGTGGACATTGTCACGTACATTTACAAATGAATGGTATCTAAAACTGCACTGTATGGGAGTCTGCTTCAGAGACGTTTGTAGTGCCGTCGCACAAGACACTGCAAGGCTTTCTTCACATCCATTCAGATCCCTGTATATATATATATATATATATATATATATATATATATATATATATATATATATATATATATATATATATATATATATATATATATGTACACGGGTAATAGTCATTAAGTTGCCTGAATTAATGGTGTGTTAACTGAACTGATGCTACAGGCCTGTTGCAGACATCACGAGTCTTTCACTTTAGTGCTAAAAGAAACTGAATCGTGTAATGAAGGGCTGATTTGTTATGAGGAGTATTTCCTTTTTGTGCCTGGAATCATTGATTCATTGTTCATGTTATTTAGGGTGAGATGGTAATGCCGACAGCACAAATAAGAATTATTTCAAATAGAACGAGAATCAAACTTTCAGTGACTGTGTGCCAGTTTTTGTGTAGATGTTGTCGAGCTGTTGAATCGACATGTTTGACTTATATGCAGAAACACACAGATGGAGACCCTTGTATTTCCATATTTAAAATGGAAACATTGTATGTTAGATTTCAGGAATTTTAGGGTCCATCTGTCCCCTGCCTCTTCCCTGGTGGGGGGTGCGGGCCCCCCTTTGCAACGGCGGCCGTGTCCCCGGGGTGCCGGCTTCCTGGGCCCGGCGGTGCTCTCTCCGCGCGGTGGGGGAGTTCACATTACATCTGAGCCGGGGGTGTCTGGTCCCTGGGGGGTGGGTTCTGGTCCTTGCTCCTGAGTGCTGGGCCCCGCCAAATTTCCAACTGTGGCCGAGCCTGGTCGGGCCATATTTACAACACCCCTTGTGGGCCCTCTTTTTTTCCCCGGGTTTCCCCCCTCCTGGGCGGGGGCGGCGGGCCCCCTGCCTCGCTCCTCCCTGGACCAACCGTGGGCCGGGTGGATGGTTGCCTGGAGTGCGGAGCGGGTCTCCCTTGGGGGGTCCTGGCTCGTACCTGGGGTTGGGGCGGGGGGATGCCCGGAACTCCTGGGTGGTGGTGGGGTGCTCGTTTGGGGCTGTGGGCGTCCTTCTCCGGTGGGGCTCTGCGTTGGGTTCTCCCGGCGCGGCGGGGGGGCTGCTCTCCTGGTTGGGCTGGGGCGGCGCTCTCTTTCCCTCCGTGCTTCCCTGGCCTCTGGCTCTGGGGGCCTTGCGGCGGCCCTGCTGGCCCTGGCCTGGGTGGCGGGCTTGGTCGCCCGGGCGGCGGTTGTTCCCTGCCGGTTCCCGTGTGGCGTTGGGGGGATTCCGGCTGCCGCTGCTGCTGCGGTGGGGGTCTTGGGGTGGGGATGGCTGGGCACTCTCCCTCCTTCTTTTCACGTTCCACCATCCATTTTAGAAGAACAAAAAACCTCACCTGAGCACAGGTGTTAGCTCACCTTTGCAGTAATAGCTTGCATGACTGAATGACTGAAATATTTCACACTAGTTGGTTATCAGGCATAAGTATGCGTGTGAACACTATCTGTTTTGTGTACATGTCGACAGGTGGACATTTTTGCAGCTAGCAGGTGTGTTTATAACATTTGTGTGTGTGGACAGGCCCCGCCCTTTTTGTACTACATTTGAACCTTACCATAATGATTAACAACCAGTAAACTTGTTGCTGTATGCTGCTTCATGGTCTTATCCCCCTTCCCCTCCTATTATCACCCCCTACCCCCCCCTCTCTCTAGCGTCCCTCTCTCTTCTTCCCCTCTTTCCTTTTCCGTCCGGTCCAACACCAAACATTTTCAGACATGATTGAAATTAATAAAGTTTGGCCTCAATTACAAAAGGGGTTTATTCAGACATACCTTTGGTTTGTCAGAAGATTAATAACCCCTCTTGTTAAAGCAAAATATGTCCAACACAAGAGGCCCTCAGCTCTCGTCTGTCTGCCCAGCTGTTGGACAGGACAAGTTAAAAAAAAAAAAAAAAAAAAAAAAGATTTCAGGAATTTTCATTTTTGAAGCGTGATGTGGTCAGAATAAATCAGAAAACTGGACTAACCAGAAAACTAGCATTACCTGCGAAAATTCTAGTTTGAATGTTTCCTGCCGAATGTGGTTGCTGAAGAGGCTTTGGCAATTTAAGAAATTTGCTGAAAATGCTAAAAGAGTTCACATAATACCCCCATTTTTTTGCTTACCTCCAAATTAGCCCAAAACCCTTCTGCAGATTCTAAATAAGCTACAATAAAAAGCTAGCACACTGCTAAAATATTAGCTTAATCCAAATTAGCCTAAATAACCTCAGTCGATGCAAAATTGGCCAAAATGCTAGCAAGCTGCTAAAATCTTAGCTAAACTCCAAATTAGTCCAAAAATAGCTAGCATGTTGCAAAAAGTACATGCAGAAATGTCCTTAACGTGCTGAACGTTTTGATACCAATATTGTATTGGCTTCAAAGTAAATTAATATTGAGCTAAAAAATGAAATTGCAAAAAAAAAATGAATTTGCGCAAAACGTAAGTGTTATGCATTTCAAATGATGAACGTTTTAAAGTGCACAAAGTATTTGAAGAAATGTTTTATTTTCCACGGGGCTGATAAACCGTAAAATACATGAATACCAAAAGTACACGCATTAATGTCCTGAAGGTGCTGAATGTTTTGACACCACAAGTGAATATGTTTATAAAGTACACAAAGACTTTGAAAAATGCCCCATTCATTTCAAAGAGGCTGAAAAATCCCATGAATTGCTTAAAATCTTTGAAACCATAAGATAGACAAATGACAAAAATACAAGCAGGAATGTCCTGAATTTGCAGAATGTTTTGATACCAGATCGCAGAAATCGTAGTATGAAGGAGTTTTTATGTGGCGAAAGACACACGGAAAGGAGCAGGAGAATCAATTTTGTGTGAATGCTTTGAAGTAATTGTTGTAGTTTTTGAATGAAGGACCATAATTGTATTTATTAGTTTTATCACACACTGAATCTGCAGGATTAATTAAAAACTCAGATGTTCTAAACTAAAATAAAGAAAGAATAAAGCATTGGCTGTATTGATGCAGAGTATTTCTTCCTTTTTTATTTTAGGAAAACACATTTTCTTCTAGGTCGTTCTTTCAACAGGAAGTGAACAGCACTCTGCCCGGGAGACTCATTAGCTGCTGAAATTGAAAAGACACCTGCGCACAGAGCTCTTTATTATTTTAATCCCCAAGAAAACTCAGCATTGAAGTCAGAGAATCAATTCAGAATTGATCCGAAACTCGGAAGTGGATGTCATCTTCTCTGCTCCATCTCTGTTTGTAAAAGAAAACATGCTGTGGAGGCTTTTTTTTTATCAATAAGGAGCCATTTGTTCAGGCTGTCCGTCTCATAATCCGGATGGAGCAGAACCATTTAGGAGGAATCCTCTCAAAGGGCAGCCCTGGTTTTGTGCAACAGAAGTTGCTTCCCTTAATGTTCTATCGCCAATCACCTCCAGCTCCACAGCTCTCATTCTGTCTGCGTTAACATCGCAAGAATTACAAGTAAAGCTAGCTGTGATGAAGAGCACTCACTGTTTTTAGGTATTCTTTAAATCCAACCATGTTTTTTTATCCTTTTTTAGTCATTTTTTTTTCATTACATCCACGATAAGATATTGCTTACAAATGTTACAATCTCCTTATTTTGTATTTTTTGTCAACTCCTCAAGCTTTAGCATCTTTTTATTTTAATTTCACAAAAAAAAATCCTAAACATCCCAGCATTAAAGAAATGAAGCTGAGTCACGGGAAGATTAATGTTTACAGAAAAAAAAAGGATTATATTAAGTCTTTAGGCACTTTTTGTTGCAGACCGCTGCAAGAAAACAAATTTGTTCTTTCTTCAGCTGCATCTGCAAAAATGCCAACGATAAGACAGTTTGACAGCCACACAACAGTATCCCTACACCGACAACATGTTTCCCAAAGATCTATCAGCCATAAATGTGATTTATCTGCGTTCGGTGTGCAGTGTGTCCCTAATAAATCTCAGGAAACAAGACAAGAGAAGGACAAAGAAGGAAGCAGCAGCATTTCATCCCACAGTCTACCCTGGTGGATCCTTTGAAGAGGATAGCTTTAAAGGTTTTATGACATTTGTTCATTATAACTGTAGAAACTGTAGATCACAGCTTTGTGGTGTTTACACATGATGGGTGGGCGTAAGGTGGCTCCAAAGTTGCCGTGGATGTGCTGTGCAACTTTTAGAGCCGTGCTGGTTTTTACACAAAGAGGTCGGACTTGGATGTAGAGCTCATCCCAAAGAGGCACATAGTACTTTGTAAAAATGTTTCACTGGTTGCCAGTGAAACGACAGGAGGATAAAACTGAAGTTCTCCTGGATCTTGTCCAAACTCTGACCACGGCCTTCTGCATGAGCTTTTTTTTTGTGTCCTCCGAGCTGTTTCCAGCTCCAGTTTGGAGGCTGACATTGGCAGCAGCTCTTTGGCTTTTCACCGAATATCCCCGGCTCCTGTCTCTCAAAGACAGACGGAAAAACCACCCACTGTCGGTCAACATTTGGGGAATGTGAAAGCATCACACACTGACTTCCAAAAATTCAAAAGCATTTCTCCTTGCCATTCTCTGGGCTTAGCGATGAAACCACAATGGAAAAAGAAGATCTGACTGTCTATTTGTGAAAGTCAGAATACATAAAACAACACAACAAACTACTTCATACGTCCATTTATTCTTTGAGTCCCACTTCCATCTTCTACTCAGATACCAAAAGACACATTAGATATGTTCAAACCCCCTTGGAAACACGTGTTCTAGCAACCGCTTTTATAAAAGCCTTAAAGGCTCGTAAATCCGTGTTTCAGGCTTCCACATTCAAACCTCTTGCATTCACACCTTGTTACTCTAGTTTCTACGACTGTTTTGAGCAATTAGGGACTCGGATCTAGTGACGTGTGGATGGCATCTTTTTAATTTCAGTGATGAAAGTCAGGCAAGGAAAAAATCCCTGAACTTTTCTTTGAGCGATATGGCGGGCACAGAGCGAAATTTTGGAAAAATACGTGGTCTTAGATGCATTCTGGTGCATTCTGGCAGCTAGTTATTCACTTCTTTATCAAGAAACTAAGACTAATTGGAGCATCATGATTTGTCATTCAAACCCCTAGTTTGACTCTCCATTAAGGACTTGCTGGTCCTAAAAAAGAATTTGGAAAATTGCTCAAAGTAACACAATCCTACAATCTACGCTTTTCCTTAAAGCTGCAAAACATACAATTGCTAAAATATAGTAACATCAAAGCCCCAAATGGCAAAAAGAACACCAGTAACTATGATATTCTATGAAAATACCTCAGTTATTTATACATTATTTCTGCTTTAGAAATGACTGATGTACAACATCCACTTGCACTGTTTTCTCAAACTATAATTACATCAAAATATGGGATCTGCTTTAAACTATAATTCTATAACATAATACATCAATTCTTTAACACCAATACTAAGTAATCTGTGAAATATCAAAACAAACATACAAACTGAACTAAACATTGTAAACATTATTTTTTAAGGGAGTGCGGGTCCAAACCATCAAATACTTATAATTAATGTTAACTATACTGAACTAAATCATGGTAATTAGGAAATACAAATAAATTAGATAGAGAAATGTATTCAAAATAAAAACTGAAACTCAAAACTAAAATTGAAATTATTTCAAAATGTGGTTTTGAGATTATTTTACACAAAAAAAGTATTTGACCTACACTACCTTAAAAATCTTTTTTTTTTTCCAGCCAAGACCACTTCAATTTGTTTTTTATCGTCTTCTCACAACTGAGGTCGTGACCACGCTCAATAATGACGATGCCTGCCATTATTTTAACACAAATTTGATCGCAAACTCTTCAGATGTGTTTGTGAAAGTTTAGCGTGGGTCCGCCAGTTTTGGTCTCTAGGGAAGCAAGTCACGCTGACCACGTGGTGCAGACAGAGCCAATCAGACCCGTCGACGCATCCGAAAGCAACTAAAACGTCCCGTCATTGGTCAATTAGGCCGGGAAGATGAGAGATGGCCACGACCATAGAGGAAGCGATCTGCGGAGAAATATAGAAAATAAAGCTAAAATTAGCTGATTTCAGACCATTTTCTAATCCGGAAAGCGATTTGTCCGTAGAGATCAGGTCTTTATTTCCCGGAAAGTACGTTCGGTTTGCTCAAAAACCCGGATTTCCGGGAATTCCCGGAAGACTTTCATCACTGTAATTTACAGAAGTACCAACCGTTTGAAAAATTGTTCATGGGGGAGAAATTAATGATTGCAGTTTGTGCCCACCTGGAATTCCATGATGCCAAGTCTTTCATATATTGGAATAAAGCTGTGAAAGAAAGAGCCTGGAGTAAGATTCAACAGATTTGCGCCGCTTCAACATTTCGCACCAAGCCTCTTCCAGCTGTAGGCGGTGGGCATGTAAAGAAAAAAGAAAAAAAGGGGCCTCCCTGCTTGTCCAGTGTGAATAACTTTATGCTACACGTGCGTTTGTGAGGAGGTAGAATAAGATGTTTTAGCAATGACTTGACTCAGTGTCTTTGGAAAACAGATCGACAGGTCCAATGCATTTTGGGAAAAAAAGATATATGACAGTACTTTTAAGATAATCATAGTTATAATAATATTTTAGTATAATATATTGTAGTTATAATAATAATATAATAACATTGTAATAATAATTACAATAGACTGTGGGAGATAAAAGTGTGAGTGAGTTTTTCTAGATCTGCTGCCCAGCTTGTTCTTCGTACTCTTGTGCATTCAGCAGATCATGATCCGGCATTATCAGAATTAGAAGCCTTGCAGAGCTAAGAGCAGATGGCATGAGCATTGACTGTCCATGAGAATTGGACTGAGTGACCCCTCCCCCCTGACTTTCCTGAAAGGAAGTACCGACTGTCAAAATCCCATTTGTTTTCTAGAGAAATAAACAGCTGTTACTCAGTCATTCTACTGGGGAAAGGACCGTTCTTGATCCGAAACAGCATTTTACATGTCCTTTTTTAACAATATATTTTCTGTAGTGAAAGTAATTCAAGTTATAAACCGACCAATCAGAAGTCTTAAGAAAACTAGGTGGTTTTATGGCAAACGTTTAAAACGTTTGACTGACAGATTCTACCAAGCCTGCGTTTAAGTGATAGAAGTGTGGACTTCCAACAAGTTTGGCCCTGATTGGCGACAGTAGTTGCCATAGAAACATCCACCCAGATCAACGTGTGGCTCTAACATGGCGGCGTCTTTATTATGACAAAACGGCAACTGAATTGAATTCATTTGAGTGGGGCCAGAAACAACTCATTGTTATTATATCAATGGATGATATCAACTCACTTCATCCAGTTCTCTTATATGGTCAAAAGGGTTGAGGCAGTATAGTGACCTACTGGCACTATGGAAATGAAATGATGATATGATTGGAAATAAATGCAGAGGGAAGTTGGGAAATTGGGCAGATATGTATAATAATCAACTAAAATATTCCAGAAGAAAACCCCAAAAACTAAACTTCAACCCGATAGAGCTAAAGCATGACAAAAGCACCAGTGAGTCACTAAAGTCAACAACTTACTACAACATGAAGATAAAATCTTATTAATCAAACAGATGTTCATGACTTAAAACTAACAAAGGATGAAATGAAGCCTCTGGTTCTTGAACATGGAGGCTCTGGAGCATCCGTGTGGTGTTTCTGTGTCTGGTGCTCATATCATGAAAAATCCAATGGTTCCATTAGGGCGGTGCTTCTCAAATAGTGGGGGGCGTGATGCGATGCCTGTGCCTAAAACCGGTTTTAGGTACAGATAATGCGGGCAATTGCCTGGGGAGTAAAAGGGGGGAAGTGGTGACAGCGGCTCAGTGCTTGGAAAAAAATCTGCGCAACTATTGTTTAGCTATTATCTGTTATTATCAGAGTTTGTAACAGCCTGAAACCGTGAATTACCGTCCCTGCACCTGCTCCTGTCTCCTGTCACACGCGTGTGTGGGAAGGAGAGGGGAGGGATAGTGGGCTCAGGCTGCCAGGTGGAATGCACACGCGGAGCGCTGCCTCTGTTGCCCAACACCAGGATCATCACGTGCCTTTAGATGACTCAGCTCATTCTAATAATGTCATTCTTTATGAACAATTGTAGACATTTTGATGACGTGTCTTTATTTTCCATCAATGTATCTTTGTCTGCCTGTGGTTTAGTTGGAGTCAGTATTTGACATAAAGACAGCAGGTAATGCACTAAAACAGCTGCACTTTATGAGATCAGAAATAAATAATCATTTAGAAAAGAAATCAGAACAATGTTTTTATCTATTTCTTCAGACTAAAAACGTTAAATATATTGGTACTGCTGTGTTAATGTTTCAGATCAATATACAATCTTATTTATTGATTGAATTACTTTTCTGTGTGGAGTTTGCATGTTTTCCCCGTGTATGCGTGGGTTTTCTCCGGGATCTCCGGCTTCCTCCCACCATCCAAAAACATGCTTCATAGGTAGATTGGCAACTCTTAATTGACCATAGGTATGGCTGTCAGAGTGAATGGATGTGTGATTGAGGACATTCTACCCTGCGACAGACTGGCGACCTGTCCAGGGTGTCCCCTGCCTTCGCCCACAAGTGGCCGGGATGGGCACCGGCAGCCCTGTGACCCCTAAAGGGAAATACGGTGTAGAAAATGAATGAATGAATTATTTTTCTCAGCATCAAATGGTTCAGTTGGTCAAAAAAGTTTCTAGTTTTGTGGTGGCTATCAGCGGTTGCCCCGGCCGGTTGGCCGCCTTGGTCCCGTCGAGGCCTGACTGGAGCTCTCCCAGGGCCGGCGCCTGGGGGTGGGGGCCTGGGCTTGCTCCGGGGCGTCAGCGCCTCGGGGGATGGGCCCCGGGGCTGGGGGACCTGGGCCATATGCTGGGGGGGGGCTGGGGGACGGATTTTTGACCACCGGGGGACAGTCTACCAGCTGTCCCAGACTTACCCCCTTCCTCATATAATCTCATATCAGGGTGAGGGGGTGGGGGGTTTAGCCTGCAATGCACCTTGGGGGGGGGGGGGGCTATTTGGCAGTGGTCCCCTTCCCATGGTTGCCGTATGGAATGGGCCCCCCTCTATCGGTTTTATTTGCACCCTAGACATGTAGGGCCCTTGGTAGGGGGGGTGCTTGGACATCACTGCCAGCAAGTAGCACATGTCCTCTTGGCGCCCTACCCGCCAATTTTAACCGCACCTTAGACATTTAGGGCCCCTTGGAGGGGAGGGTTAGGGGATATCAGTGTGAGTAATCAGGAGATGTCCCCTCAGTGCCCTACCTGCCAATTTTAACTGCACCCCCTTAGTGCACAAACCCTTCCCCCCTCAAAATATACATTTCAAAATAAACACACACACAAGCCAACACACACCCTTACAAACAGACACACCCATTCCGCAAGGAAGGTGGGACCTTGGACCATCTGTCCCCTACCCCATCCCTAGTAGGGGGTACTGGGCCCTTGGCAACGGCGGCCCTGTTCCCTGGGTGCTGGCTTCCTCTGGCTGCTCTCCTGGTTGGGCTGGGGCGGCGCTCTCTTTCCCCCTGTGCCTCCCTGCTCTCTGGCTCTGGGGGCCTCTAGGCGGTCCTGCTGGCCCTGGCCTGGGTGGCGGATGTTATCCCCCGGGGGCGGTTGTTTTCCGCCTGCTGCCGTGTGGCGTTGGGGGATTCTGGCGCCGCTCCTGCTGTGGCGGGGGTCTTGGTGTGGGGATGGCTGGTCACTCCCCCTCCTTCTTTTCACATTCCACCATCCATTTTAGGAGAACAGAAACACTCACCTGAGCACAGGTGTTAGCTCACCTTTGCACTAATAGTTTGCGTGATTGAATGAAATATAATTTCACACTAGTTGGTTTGAAGGCATAAGTATGTGTGTGTGAACATTATCTGTATTGTGTACATGTTGATATGTGGACATTTTTTGCAACTAACAGGGGTGTTTATAACATTTGAGTGTGTGTGTGGACAGGCCCCGCCCCTTTGAGATTTGTATTACTTCTGACCTCACCGTAAGGATAAACATCCAGTACCTTCTTGCTTTATGCCGCTTTATGGTCTTAAGGCCTGTTCACACCGGGACGAATTTCGCCGGCGATTTTCGCCGACGTTTAACGCCTCGTGACTAAACAAAGGGCACCAATGTGAGTGTGCACACCGACGCGAAAAAACGCCAGGCGTTAAACTGTCAAAAAAAAAAAACGCCTCGGGTTCATTTTTTTTTTTCGACGCGTCGCGTCGAAATCTACTCGACCAATGAGAATGGCGCTTTTGCTCACGTGTCTGGAGCTTCTGAAGTTACAGTAAAACACAACTTGGGGGCGCTCAAACACAAAACTGCCTTGCTGAGCACACATACCAGCGAAGAAGATAGACGCCAAGTAGCGTCTACACAGCCGCGAAGAAATAATGACGGACATTCTAAAATATCCCCTTACCAAGCACCAGTTGGAGCTACTGGTGCTTGAAATATTCATGTTTTCTTTGTATGATTCTGACAAGCGCGTAAATACTTGCTCTCTTCTTCTGAGTGAAAAGCGACTTTAAGAAGCGTAAAGTTGCGCAGCACCACCTTGTGTACAGGAGTATTTCTGTTTTACATTAAGCGCCATCTAATGTCAGGGAATGAAATTGCATGTTCGCTCGGCTCATCGTCAGCGAAAATCGCCTGGGTGTGAACACAAAAAACGCTGGCGAATAACGCTGGCGAATAACGCCTGGCGAATATTCGTCCCGGTGTGTACGGGCCTTTACTCCCCCCTCCTATGATCACCCTCCTACCCCCCCCCCCCCCCTCTCTAACGTCCCTCTCTCTTTTTCCCTCCTTTCTTTTTCCGTCCGGTCCGAACACAAGAGAGAAAAAAAAGAAAGGGACGGGGGCAAAAAATAATTGAGAAGAACTGCATTAGGGAAAGCAATGATTCATTCAGCAATGATTGACTCACCAGTCCTCTTCAGCTAAATGCTAACTTGTCATGCTTAAGTATCCCACTCTCACAACAACATTGAAAGCGTTTTCCATCCTCTCCATGTCTGAGCGTCTCTCCAGGCTGTTTCTGCTGTCAAAGGCCGTTTAGATTAAACTGGGAAGAGCAGTCAGGAAAAGTCTTTTTCTCTTCTATTTTCTAGATATGCCAGATCATTTCCTGCTTAAGGGTAAAAGTACATTGACATATACTTTACTTTATTTATAAGCCCCCCAACCACCATGTGTGAGCTGAAGGCTCCTTGCTGCGTAGCTGCAATTTGATTGGCTGAGATTTCCATGAAACCCTGAAAAGCAGAACCTCCCAGAGCTTTGCTTCCAAGCAGCATGACAGGTCTGTGGTGGTAAAAGCCTCACCTCATTCAAAGTCAAGGCCTTCAGCGAGCGTGCGCTAGTGAGTCTACAATATTCCCTGCTGAAACACCCCAAAAGGGCTTTGCTTTGAGGGCGACAAAAAGAAAAGCAGAGACACAAAACATCACAAAGT
Organism: Oryzias latipes; assembly: GCF_053564925.1. Classification (NCBI taxonomy): domain Eukaryota; kingdom Metazoa; phylum Chordata; class Actinopteri; order Beloniformes; family Adrianichthyidae; genus Oryzias; species Oryzias latipes. The sequence goes on along the minus strand of NC_136255.1, from coordinate 1,595,947 downwards.
ACTTTGTCTAGTTGAAATGTCTTTTTATACTTGATATAGGGCAAAATACCTTACTAGTAACAATTTAATCTTAACACGTTTAATCCTAGTCTTATTAAATCTGGTGTAGAAATAGGAACAGACTCTTTTGGGTATGTTTGTGTTTAAATAAACCAACTTTTAAGATATGAAATGTTATAAAAACAGCACATGCTAATTTTAAGACATGCTATTTCCAATTATCGGACCATTATCCCTAAAAATGAGTGTTTATAGCCAATTTCAGGATTAAATTGTGTTTTAAAGGACCTATATTATGTTATTCCTTTCGGAATAAACTAAATCCATATATGTGACAATATCTTTGACACACTAAAGAATACATTTTTTATTATTTATTTTCCCAGTTCAGTTTTCTACCAAGTAGTAAGATGCCTCTATTTCTGAGGCTCCGCCTTTCACTCATTTTGGGTGCCGCCCATTTCATGATTTCAATCTAGAGCCAGCCTCAACAGTGTGTCTGCTTATCGCCCACAAAAACTTACAAAATTCAATGGATGTGTATATAAAAGGAACGCTTTTAGCCGATCACCGCTAGCTCTGCGTGGAAAGTGTGTGTGTGTGTGTGTGTTAGCCTGGGGGTGGGGCTGGCAGTGCAGACTCTTTTTGGAAGGGGCTGTTCTTACTGGTCTGTCAAAATGTGAGGACCCGCTCGTTTTCATGGGTTGGGAGGGGCACATGCTCAGAGAGCAGGTTTATAGAGGAATACTGAGAAAAGCATGAATGGAGAAAAATACCACTTTTGGGTTGATTATAGTGAGGAATAAACATAATAAGTTGATTTTGCATGGTATAAAAGAGAGGAACACCACAACTTATTTAAAGATATCTTTTGAAAACAAATTCTACTGGTTCTCTTGGCTGATTTTTGTGCTTGTAAAAAGTGAAAAACATCTTGTTTTCTATATTTTTTCACTTGTTTTAAGAAGGGCATGCTTGCTCTCTGCTGTGATGTACTTTGTGGCAGGATGGGCTTTGCTAGACTTGACTCTTTTTTTTCCTGAAAAATATTTTATTTACTCGTTTTTTTCAGACAGAATCTTACTGAGCACAAATACAAAACAGAGTCCCTGTAGTTCATAAGTATCTGTGGTCAGTTGGGCAGGTAACTTGCAACCTTATGTGCACTTCCAGCAGCACTCTGCATTGATACAGAGCACTTCAAATGTTAATGTGTTAGCAGGCTCGACCAGCTTGGATCTGGTTCTGAAGGGCTTTGATGTCAGAGACAGCGCAGGCATGTTTGATCAAAAATAGAGCTCCGTACTCCAACTACGTTGCTCCGAGTCCCAGAACGCTGCATCTCAGCCCATGCATATCATGCCACCCCGGAGAGCAGATCAGCACACATCTGCCGTGTGAGCTTTCAGCACGCCTTTCTGCAGTCTGTGAGGAGAGTGGAGCAGCAGCTGGCTGGTGGAGGGATGAGTGCCTCATCTGAACGCACTCACTCACAGGGAGACAGGCAGATAAAAGCGGAGGCTGGCTGCAGCGTGGCCGCCCAAAGCCGCAGAGACAGAGGTGGCGATGTGGCTGGGAAAGGCATGAAAACATGCATCCACTCGCATGACCCCTCCCGCAAACAGACGCTGATGTGGAAACAGGTTCAGAAGGCTTTGAATGCTGTGCAGGGGGAGCACAGGCTCTCCTGCTGACGCCTAATGAGATGCCTGTTTGTGTGTTTGATTGCGTTTCCTGAACTCCTCTCTCCCAATAGGGCTTAGCATCAAGGATCAAGTCTTTGTCACATGCATCCTTAAGGTTAGGAACATTTGTATTTAGGAGTAGGCCTGGACTACCGCTCATTTTTTTGAGACACACCGGTCGTTACATTTATTCAGTTGCCATTAGTTAATGAAAGCTTTGGGTAAGAATAAAATCCAACACGGTGCTGTGTGCATCTGCGTAATGCACATGCATGGTGCGTGATGCACGTGTGATTCTGCTCATCAGCACAAGAGAATACTTGGGAACACAGGGCGATGCCTCTTAAATATGTATTTCATCGTTTTATTAAATAACCCTTTTAGGTGAAACGATTAATCAACAAATTGATTTATATTTCTATTATCCAAGCAGATCAATCAGTTTGACCTATATCATTAAAACTGTTTCAAAAACATTAATTCACATATTCTGATACTTTCATAGACAAATTAGGCAAAACATTTTGCCCCTATACCAGCCTCTATAAATGAGGGACTAAATGGAAACTTAAACCATTTCCTGTTCCTTTTTTCTGCTTGCTCCTATCTTTTTGGGGCGTGTATACATTTTCAAACGTTCCCCACTGATCTGTCACATGTCATCTTTGTATGAGGTGCATTTCCCTTCACCTGCCAGCTGTCTCTAACAGCCCCGCCCGCCCCCACAAAGCCAGGCTGACCCTCTCATCCAGCAGATGTGAGCTGCACTGCTCCCCCAGCTCTGTGAACGGGATGAAACGTGGCATTCTGGGAATGCAAGTCTGACATGGACAAACTATTACAACCCATAACATTTTTTTTTTTAAATGGTCCTTTTTATTTATGTAAAATGGTCTTAGAATAACCAAAATTATATTGTTCATATTCACATGAAATAAACACATACATTTCTACTCTTGTCTTTAAAGAGTAGCTTCATGTAATACCTGAGAGACCTTAGTATTCTGATTTCTGATGCTGATCAATGCCAGGCCTCAGGCTCCCTCAGTAGTTTGGCAGTGGAAAGGATGGAGCCACATTTTACCCAGATGTACCCCATCAACTGGGGATCTGGTCAGGAGCCTGCTAACCATCTCAGCCTCCACTGTTGGCCTTCATGTGAAACTCCAAAGCAAAGTGAAGCTTTCCCAGGTCATACGTTTGCATCATTGGGCTAAAGAACAGCATCAACGTTCTCATGAATCAGGCAGCAACAGATGAGAATTGATTTCTGGTTTTGAGCACAATGATTTGCATTTTGCACCACATCATCAATATTCAGTGAGTTTATCCTTAAACTCAGAAAAGAATTTCTTTGGTTCTTGTTACACCTGGTATTCTCTTTCATTAAAGCTTTCTGTTCTTCCACGAAGCCCCTACATCGGCAGGAAAGGTGATGATGGTAATCTGCAAGAACAGAATCATATTTCCCTCAGGCCTGCATGTTTGTACCGCTTTGAATCCCTCCCCCCACCAGAAACAAGCTTCCTCCTTTCTTCTGTTCATTTTTCTACTGAATGGAACATTGGTAGTTTACTTTCATGTGCATTGTTTAGGCATAAAAGATAACAAAAAGTGAGATTTGTGTTAAAGGAGGTGCTTTGTGTCACAAAAAAGGAGATCTACCTTAATAGATTGTAGAGGACAGACAGACATAAAACTCTGTGCCCTCGAAAGAACACTTTCTTTCCACTTGAATATTGAAGCGTGAATTTGAAGTAAA